>NC_068989.1:32017955-32020469 GCF_001194135.2 Octopus bimaculoides | reverse complement strand
TACTGTGATCGACATGTATTACTGCTGCACAAAGTATGTGCAGTTGCACATGCAACCCAGCATAATCTTTTGTGCACCTTCATTCAGGGTCTTTCATTCTCGTATACCTATGAGACTCTGTGAAATGCCTATCAACTAATCTAAGAAAGAGTCTTCCCGTGCAGGTTTTGAAGTTGAGTGAGAAGGGTGAGGCAACCAAAGGTCCATATGGTGGTGCTTTCTTTTGTGGGTGTTAGGTGATGTGGTCCTTTGTAACGGTATTAAGGTGGAATCAGTGAAATTTGGCTATCGAGGATCGAATCCACGCCATGCCTGCATGAAGCCACTACACCTTCAACCCGCCGTCCATCAGAACCTCTTTGTAATAGGGGGCAGGGTGCTGCATCAAAAATGTCTTCAGTCGAAGATAGGCTCGAAACCCTCTTACAGGCAGACACTCTTCACAAGGCTTTTGTACACAATAGGTGGTTGATAGCAGGCTGTGTTGATACACACCAGCCTTTCATTTGGTTTGCCGTGGAGTCTTTATGAACTGATGTCCAAATTGAGCATACCAAAACTTTACAATGTACAGTTGGTCTCAATGTTAACCTTAAGACCGAGGAAACCTAGTGCATCAGGTCCTACTAAGCCCATCCAGGATGTACCCATTTGCACTTCTAGAAATGGCTAAAATGTCTTCTCTATATAGACCAAAGTGGATTGAAGGGAACCTCTTACTTAAGGTGTCCAGTATATATGGGAGAATATACAAAAAATAACAACAGACGAGGACAGGTGGTGTAAATAACAAAAGTATATATTAGTATGACGCTCGGGAATACGGAAAGTCTTTGACGTTTCGAGCTACGCTCTTCAACAGAAAGAATACGGAGACAAGGAGAAAAACACGGAGAAAAAAAATTGTTGTCCAGTATATATAATCTTATGAGGTCGCATTAAAGGATTTTTCTGGGTTAGTTTATTTGACTTAGGTTGAACATTTGTTGAACAACCTTCGTTGAGTATCAGTTTTCTTGACTTATGGAAAACTGGCACTCTGGTGAGAATTCAGTTGATCCTATCAGCGGAACAGCCAGCTCGTGAAATTATTGGGCAAGTAGTAGAACACTCCACAGACACACATACCCTTGACATAGTTCTCAAGGAGATTCAGTGCGACACAGAACATGACAAAGCTAGTCCTTTGAAAAACAGGTACGACTCATTTTGCCAGCTAAGTGAACTAGAGCAAAGCGAAGGGACACAACTCATCACCAGGTATCGAACTCACGACCTTGCGATCGTAAGCCGAATACTCTAACCACTTAGCCACGCGCCTTCTGTCTGTCTGTCTCTCTCTCTCTCTCATACACACACGTGAGCACATAAGTGCCAAAGAAGGTGGAAAAAATAGTACTCGAATACGATAGGTAGAGTAATAGAATTCTCATCACAGCTGTCCGACGTACGGGAACGTGAAACTTTGAGTAACAGTTTGGTGATAAAATTGCAGCTTTAATAAAAGCATGTATATATATATATATATATATTATTTGTATTATATGTGTGTGTGTGCGCGTGTGTGTGTGTGTGTATGTATGTATGTATGTATGTATGTATGTATGTATGTATGTGTGTGTCTGTGTGTGTGGAGAGAGAGAAAGAGAGAGAGAGAGAGACCTCGTTTGCCCCTATCTGAGATTCGAAATCGAATCAAGAAATCCCCCCCCCCTACCCATACGGCCTATCGTTCTGTCAAGGAGCAACGCAGATCTATGTGTTTTCCACTTGACTCTTAACCTTTTCTGTGCCATGAAAAGCTGAAATACATAATGAGTGACCTACATTAATTTGACCATTGTTAGAGCGGCATACCTCTTTTTCTGGCTGGTCTGCATACTTATAAATACAAACAGTTCCAAGCAAACCACTAGAGGCAGTCACAGAGGTAGAGAGAAAGCGATCGGCCGTTATGATGTTCCACCATACAACTTCCCTCTCCTGTCTCTCACTTTCACTAGCGCCGTTCTAACAAACAACACTCTGTCTATCTCTTTCCTGATGCTACAATGACAAGAACATTATACACTTTCATACAAGGAAAAATTAACTCTCGATTATATTGTACATGCCAGCCCGTCGTGTTTTGGCTTATACGTATTAAGTAATCTATATATATATAAATGAGAACGTCTGTCTGTCTGTCTGTCTGTCTGTCTGTCTGTGTGAATCCCTAAAACTCGAGAACTACGCAACCAATTTCATTCAAATTTTACACATGCCTTACTTAGGGTTCCAGTTGTGTTTTAGTCAAAAAAAATTTAACTTCTTGCAGAGTTCGAGCCCACGGCAACATAATATCTCCTCCACTATTTAAGTATTACGTGTCAAAAGTGAAACAAAAACACTCATGTCAAATACTTTCACTTTAAAAATGAAACTATTCTACTAACTGAAACAATCACATTTCGATACTGTAATGACAGATACTTTCAGAGAGAGAGAGAGAGAGAAAGAGAGAAAGAGAGAAAG
>NC_068989.1:32015775-32016671 GCF_001194135.2 Octopus bimaculoides | reverse complement strand
CCGTTACATTATGGTAAAAATGAAGAGAAAATGGAAAAAAAAAAGAAAAAAGAAAAAAGCATGTCGGGAGTAACGGTTGAACAAGATAGATATAGATATACAGGGTGAGTGGAAAATAACTAGGCATTAGCAATTGCTTTAAGAATTTTTAGTATCACTGAAGTCATGGCGAAAACATTTTTTAATCAGACAGCACTAATGGGGATTTCTTATTTCCCATATGGTCGGTCGCTTGACTGTTTAGGAGCGAGCTAAGATAGCAGCATGCTATGAAGTGTGGAATTCCATTGTTTTGGTTCAGAGATAGTGGCGTGCATGGAAAGATAAGCATGCAATAAAAAAATTGTCGTGTAAAGCTGAGTACCACAGGCTCAGTGAACGATGCAAGTGGCCGTCCAACCACATCCCGATCAGCGGAGAACGTGGCAGTAGCGCAGGAAATGTTCAATCGCAACCCGCAAAAATCAACACGTCAAGCAGCTACTGAAAGTGGTCTAACAAAACACAATATGTACGGTGTTGCATAAAGAATTGAATTTTCGTCCGTGGAAACCCCATTGTGAGCAGGAGCTAAAACCTGAAGACTCTGACCGCAGATGTCCAGAAGTCCAGAACTCCAAGAAAGCTAGATCTCACTCCATGTGATTTTTACCTGTGGGGCTACACAAAAGAGGTGTACAAGACAAAACCTCGTACACGGGACGACTTGGAGACACGGATTCAGGAGGTTCTCAATGATATCCCAGACGACGTCCTTCAAAAGTTTGTTCATTCCATCCCTGGCCGTTTCAGAAAACTTGTTGACGCCACCGATGCTTACATAGAAATATGAAGATTTACTTTCATTTTCCCATGTAATAAAGAACTTGTATCATTTGTTTCAATAAATTTGTAAA
>NC_068989.1:32010661-32011808 GCF_001194135.2 Octopus bimaculoides | reverse complement strand
GCTACCAACAAAAATAATTGGTAAGCTAATTCAAAAAATCATCACCAAAATAGCAGAAAAAAACGACAGTGAAGGTATGCAAACTCTTCAAGAATCGATCCTTTTGGTTATATTAATAATAATAAAGGAGTTACGACGCAAAAACGTATATATTCAAATGAACATATTTATCTTCTTCAATATATATTTCAGTATAAAGAATTCATTAAGAGACTTAATAAATTAAAATTTCTTTACACATCTTCAAGAATAAATATAACATCAGAAAAAATACATTCGGTTTAAAAACACAAACCGTTCATGGCGAAAAAATTTCACAATTACAAAAACCGAACAAAATTTTAAAAGTTATATATATATATATGTATACACATTCACATATCAGAGACGACTTCAAGTCATCAGCGTGTCACTCGGGTTCATCACAGATTTTGCGTAAGACACATGTTTTCCCGCAATATCTTTTATATATATCTAATACTATCTCTTTCTCCATTTCTAAGTAAAGGGTAAAAGTACAGCAACCCTGCTAAACACAACTGATCTTTACACAGAATAAAAGCAATCAAATAACTACAGCGGAGTGCACAACAGATATCAGCGATCTCACTGTCGCTTGTACTCTTGACAAGAGATGCCAGTTAATCTTTTACACCTACCAAGTTCGTTCGTATTAACCAGAGTTGCTAAATAATTTTTCGTTCCTTTAAGAATATTGTAGGACGAAAACTTTTCATAGATTGGAATTTAAATCTTAATCTCTTTCGAAATTTGTTTCAAGAAAACATTGAATTTGAACTACTTTTAATTTTTACGATTATGAATAACAACTCGGGTTGCAACTATTTATGAGTGTAGGACAAAAGCCCCATAGTTAAAATGTGAAAGTGGACAAAAACCCCTCGGACAAAAGCCCCACGGTTATATTTTCGGTTATTATTATTATTATTATTATTTTTTTTTTACCTTTTACTTGTTTCAATCATTAGACTGCGGTCATGCTGGAGCACCACATTGAAGAATTTTTGAAAATCACTAAAAAAGGTTCTGGAGTCGATACAGTAGACTAAAAATTTCTCAAGGCCGTGCCCCAGCATGGCCGCAGAGCAATGACTGAAACAAGTAAAAATATTTTTAGGTAATAAAA
>NC_068989.1:32008761-32010208 GCF_001194135.2 Octopus bimaculoides | reverse complement strand
ATATATATATATATATATATATATATAAATATATATATTTAAATTCAAATATAGGGTAAAAATTAAATATTAATTTTTACCAGTGGCTCGCGTGAATAAAAATGTCCGTAGACTGCAAATATTGTTATATTATATGTGTGTATAAAAATCATACACGAAGGGAAAAGCCACTAGGTGGGTTTCCAACACTCCCATTTCTAGCGTGTTGGAAAACCACTTAGTGGCTTTTCCCTTCGTGTATAATTTTTACACACACACGCACACGCACACACACACACATACATATACATACATACATACATATATATACGCGCAAATGTATATGCGTGTGTATATGTTTATTTGCACACATTATTTTGAAATGCTGTTAACATGAATATTCACGATTCAGAATAGTGTAATTATATTTAATGTTTTTATTTATTTATTTATCAACCATGTTATTTCGCAATCAAACGAAAGACGTATGAGTCAACGCTTTATGTGACTGCTGCGTGCGAGATGGCAAATACTGCTACAATACAGCCAATGGTTTAACATTTCTGCATCGACAGCTAGAATCGTACTCTCTGCCAAGATACTGAAAGATGGTGCATGATGCATATGGAACATTATGAATGTTGACGAATATTAAATAAACAAGAAATGTGTTAGTTATCAAACAAGAAACCACAAGTTAAATTTAAAACTTTAGTTTTGATTTTATCGTGTCAGTATTTATGATGAGTGGTAACTGACTGAGGTACTTCTTTGGATATCCCCCACTCCCACCCTATGACTTTTGAACCAGTAATTTAATAAAAAAAAAATTTCAGATTCATATGTTTTCGATATCGGAGATTACGATTCATAAAAAAAAAAAAATGTTTTTAATTTCAATATCCCCTCCCCCAATTTATTTGCTTTGTTTACAGTTGACAAGACGTACTGTCACGCACAAAATGACAACTTCCAATTCCTGTTTGCTGATTGTGTGAAAATTATCAAACTTTAAACCTCTATAACTTTTAAAACTATTTTTCTGATAAAAGTGAAACAACTGCGCATATGTCACGGAGGAAATTCTTCCAATTACAAATAGTCTCACTATTCCGTCCTAGCTCCCGTTGACATTTTCTTTCAGATGCTTCTTCATATGTCCAGAAGTAAGTGAACATTAAAATTTCTCTGAAGACCAGATTACTATTGGCAAAAAATGTGTCGCATCTCGAATCTTTCTCCTTTCTACACGGCCTTCCACATCTCCATCTCAATCTTTCCTTTGTTTTACCACTCTTTGTCAATTCCATATTTCGGTTACGCGTGCAACAAACTTTCACACGATGTAACAGTCCAATATCTTGGCAAAACGTAATTGTCAATTCAACTGTTGCTGTTGAGTCAAGCAATTGACGGATATGGATCTTGTTCAAAACGAGGGCACCAGTATTTTCTTAACGAAACACTT
>NC_068989.1:32007780-32008661 GCF_001194135.2 Octopus bimaculoides | reverse complement strand
TATATATAAGCCATTTAAGAATCCATAAGGCTGAAAAAACATACACTTGTATATTTATCAATAGAGTGGGTAGATTAATCGAAGTGTACAGTATTGTATATCTATTACGGGTAGTCTTTCCAATCTGTTTGCATGAACAAATTGGTAAGATCAGCTATAATGGCTATATGATACTGTACATTTTCCGGGCTCAGTCTTCTACAAGCCTTGGGCTGACCAAAGCCTTGTGAGTTTATTTGGTAGACAGAAACCTAAAGAAGCGTTGTGGTAGAGACTTCTAACACAGCTCTTACACCACATTGAGGATATACTTAAAGCCTTGGGAATAGGTTCGAACGCTGATGTCATATATCTTGACTTAAGCAAAGCATTCGACAGGGTTTACCATAATATCTTATATCTTACAAAATTGGCAAATGTTGGAATCCATGGAAAACTTCTACACTGGATTAAGTATTTCCTGGAGAATAGAGCACAGGAAGTTGTGGTCGATGGAGTCCACTCAAGCCCAGCAAAAGTCACCAGTGGTGTCTCTCAGGGGACTGTCTTGGGCCTGCTCCTCTTTATAATTTATATAAATGACCTTTCCAGCGTTGTAAATCAATGCAAAGTGAAAATATTTGCTGATGACACTAAGCTCCAGCAAATCATCAATGAAGAAGAAGACCGAACCCAACTCCAGACTGATCTATATGCTGTGAGTCAATGGGCAGATAAAAAGAAAATGAAACTGAATGAGGGAAAATTTGAGCTGATGCATTTTGGAAGAAAGTCCATACTAAAACAGCCATACTCTCTTCCTTCAGGGGAACCGCTCACAGCATCCAACAATATCAGAAATCTGGGTGTAATTGTTGACAACAATCTCAATTGGAGTGCCC
>NC_068989.1:31999140-32007319 GCF_001194135.2 Octopus bimaculoides | reverse complement strand
TAACATTGTCCCAAAACCGATAAAAGAGGAAAAGGATCCTATCAGCTTTAAACGGAGTCTAGACAGATTTCTTCAATGAATACCAGACAAGCCACCCATACCTGGATACATCTCACTCAATAAGAACTCACTACTTGAATGGACCATAGACACAACTTGACTATAAAAGGATTTAGATAATCCTATCAGGTGGTGCTATTAAGTTAGACATGGCATGGGTCGAAACCTATCTAAGTTTTATCTAAGTTTATATATATATATATATATATATATATATATGTGAATGTGTCTTTGTGTCTGTGTTTGTTGCCCCATCATCACTTGACAACCGATGTTGATGCATTTACGTCCATGTAACTTAGCAGTTTGGCAAAAGAGACTCTTGGAGTAAGCACAGGGATCACAAAGAATAAGTCCTGGGGTCAATTTCTTCAACTAAAAAAACCCTTTGAGGTGGTGCTCCAGCATGGCTGCAGTCAAATTACTGAAACAAATAAAAGAATAAAAGAATATATATAGGAGTGGCTGTGTGATAAGTAGCTTGCTTACGAACCACATGGTTCTGGGTTCAGTCCCACTGAGTGGCACCTTGGGCAAATGTCTTCTACTATAGCCTCGGGCCGACCAAAGCCTTGTGAGTGGATTTGGTTGACAGAAACTAAAGGAAGCCCGTCGTATATATGTATATACTTATATATATATATGTGTGTGTGTGTGTTTCTGTGTTTGTCCCCCAACATCACTTGACAACTGATGCTTGTGTGTTTACGTCTCTGTAACTTAGCAGTTCGATGAAAGAGACAGGTAGAATAAGTACTAGGCTTGCAAAGAATTAGTCCTGGGGTCGATTTGCTCGACTAAACGCTAATATAACCTCCCACACACACACTCACGGCTTTATCCTTTACAGAAAGGAAACAGACCAACAAACACAGCTATATATACCTACACACCCCGAAAAAATTATACATACGACACCGCTACACATACACACACCCCGTCCCCATAGGAGCAGCATATTAATAATACACGCTTTTCCCACTTCAAGATAACTCTTATCGGCTTCATAGCATACCCAACCAAGGGATATAACTCCTAAACTAATCCCCTGGTCCCTTTTTATTCCACCACCTTTTTCATAACAGCCACTGACCGGTTGTGCTAATTCACCTCCTACAATAGAGAGCAAACACCATATTCCCTTCCATAACGGCTAACTTTGATGAGCTAAAGTTATATTATCGGTTTGCTACCTAACACTCCATTGTATCCTTTACTCGAAACCGAATGGCAAGACCAGTCGTGATGGATACAAAACATTTCGGATAATATATATATATATATCGGTCAGTATATATACATAAACACAAGCATACATACACATAAGAACACACGCAGAGAGAGAGAGAGAGAGAGAGAGAGAGGTGGAAGGTCATTTGCAGCCTGTGGCATATTATAAAAGGGCCCTAAATGTATGTGTTTGTGTGATAGATAGAAATAAACTGATAGGGATAAATAGATAGACAAACAAATAAATGGCTGAAGTCTTACGATTATTTAAGGCAAACATAAGTAAAACGCAAATTCTTTTCACTTTAATGTTTTTGTCTATATTTAATTTCAATTTGCATTTGTTCGTCAATTCGCACAATCTCTTCAAAGTAAACAAAAGCAAAATTTTAAATGCGGGGTGGAGAAGTGAAGTCTAAAAAAAATTTTTTTGTGCATATTCCTAATCTCCGACATCTAAAACGTTGGAATCCGAAAACATATTTTCAGAAAAAAATCATTTTTCAAGGAGAGGTGCGAAACTGCACTCGCCCCCTATATTACATTAGTAGACTATATCTTTATTTAAATTTTTAGAGAGTGGATATTGCTTTCCTGTTTTGTCATACGTGATCAATATGATTTTTTATGACTTCTTTTGAATCATTGTCCCACTAAAACTCATTACAATCAGTATGTTCTGGAAACTATGTCAGTGGAAAACACTTTCAGTTTTTGAGCAAAAAATATAGTTTCGGTTTTTTGCGGAAATACCGCTTACTCTCGTTACATCAGACCACTCCCTTTCGCTTGTGATTTTACTTGACTATTACAAGCACCACTAATACCTCACCTACCTACCCCTTCTGATTTCTCCCTATCTCTCAACACACACACACTCTCTTTTTCTTTTTCCCTTTTTCTTTCCTTCCTTCTTTCTTTTCTCTCTCTTTCCCCGCACTTTCTGTCTGCAAATAAGTCCTTCTCTCTTCACTCCATTTATTTCTGATATTCCTTCAAGAAAAACCGATGTAGCCTTTTATTCTCACACCGCCACCTCCTCCTCAACCACCGCGATGAATACCACGTGAAATTACTGCAATGAATACCACGCCCACTGATAAAACTTCAGTAATTTCATCAGAAAATTTACGGGTTTTCCCCTCTTTTACTTTTAGTTTTGTGAATATATCGAATATTTTTCCAGAAGATTCTAAGACTTTTTTTTTTATCGTTACGTGGTGCAATTATTGTTCACTACATATAAATTTGTCACAGTATAATGTAATCGGCAATATCATTTCACAAAGTAATGTCATTCATAATAAAATTATATAATAAGGTTACGTATTGTGAGGTACGCAGTGCAAGGCTCATCTCTAACAAGAAGAAATAAAAAAAAAGAATTTCTGTATTTACGTATGAAGACTAGGATGGAAGGAAGGCTAATTCAGGTATTAATACAATTAAGTATGGATGTGAATTAAAACGAGGAATAGCCGTTGAACATTGAAGTTATGAAAATATTTTTTCTCTAATTTTGGCTCAAGACCGGTAGTTTTTTTTTTGGGTGGGGGTGGAGTGGTTGGGGTGTTAAGTTGATTAAATCGATCACTGTACTCAACTGGTACTTGCTTTATTGATCCTGGAAGGATGAAAGGCGAAGTCAATCTCGGCGGAATTTGAACTCAGAATGAAAAGACAGACGAAATGCTTAGTTTTGAAACGGTGATATTTTTACCTCACCCTGTTTCAATACTT
The DNA here is from genome assembly GCF_001194135.2 of Octopus bimaculoides. Classification (NCBI taxonomy): domain Eukaryota; kingdom Metazoa; phylum Mollusca; class Cephalopoda; order Octopoda; family Octopodidae; genus Octopus; species Octopus bimaculoides. The sequence continues at coordinate 32,004,289 of NC_068989.1, read as the reverse complement.
AGCCTAATTTCATCATGATGATATATAAATAATCAGTTTATTAGATACAGTTTGAAAAATAATTTCCAATAAGCTCACATTGATTTTATTCAATTAGAGAAATATTAACAGATTTTGCAAAAGTGGGTCCCAAGTGAAGCTTAATAAACATGAAATTACTCACATGGTTGATTAAGTGTTATAATTCTTATAAAGTTGGATTGTTATAACGCCCACTTCGGTATACAGTATTCTTAGTAAAACTAATAAAGACACAACTATCTCTGACTGCCTACTACGTATTCCTGTACTTCAGGTACTTCTTATTCATAGTGACTAGGTTATTTCATTCATCACGTGGGAGGGGTGTACCAATATTACTAATTACCTACAATATCTCCCCTTTTAAGTTTTTCTGAGGAAGTGTTATTTTATTTAGCAATTTTTTTTTATCCTACCCTCACCTCCCTTTTTTTGAGTTTTTTGTGTACAATTTATTGTGATTGATATCTATTTTCAGGAACTTTGTGTTTTCTTTTCTTCTCACTTGTACACCTGGGTTCAATCACCTGCAGTGGCGTTGGTACTTAGAATGTATCATACAACCATTCCATCAGTTCCTCCAACTTCTTTGGTTCACTTTCCACAAATTTCTTTTTTAGTTGGTTCCTGTGTCTCTTTTGTATGCCTTTTCTATTTTTTTACCCAATACATCATTTTTACCTATGCATTTGGTAATGCATCTTCCCAACTCTGCTTTCCATTCTTGTATCCCTTCACATACACCTTTTCACCAAATTTAAAGAATCTTGCTATGTCATTCCTGACACTTTTTCTTTCCTTGCCAGGTAGCAATCTATCAAAGACTGATTTTATTTTCCTTGCAAACATCAGCTCCACTGGTGAGCTACCTGCTGGTATATTTGGATTTGGTGTCACACAATACACTCTTAAAAATTGTTGCAGAGCTACCTCATCCATAACTTCCTTATTTGATTTTCTAAGGGCTCTTTTGAATGTATCGACAAAGCATTCTGCCTGTCCATTAGATCTGGGATGGTATGGTGCTGTAGTTAATGTTCTACAATGAACGTTTCACAAAATTTTTAAAATTCGCTAGACACAAATTGTGTTCTATTGTCAGACACTATCTTGTCTGGGATACCAAATCGTGCAAACAATGCATCTAAAAAATTTATCTCAGTTGAGGAGGTTGGTTTTTTACACTTGCAATGTTCAGGCCATTTCGAGAAACTATCAACTACCACTGAGTATTATGAACCATTTAAAGGACCAGCAAAATCGATGTGTAGTCTTGACTATGGAACATTTACTTTTGAACAACGTTTACTTTTTATCATGGGCAACTTTTCATTTTGTTTTGGCTTACATACAGGTGTTGCATCCTGTTTTACTGTAATTTTTTGTTTCGGTCCTTCAGCTGCATTCGAACCCTTAACTGAACCGACTATATTTCCACACAAAACACTTATGGTGTATTCCATAACTTTTAATAGTTCTATCCACTCTGTGCCAAATAGATTAAATGAATCTTTTCATACATATATCTTTGCCTTTTTTTGTTTGACCACAAAATGTTACACTACATACGAATTCACCGAAAAAATATAATCTTTTTCCAGTAACATCATGTGTCTTTTTAGATTTAATTAACTTCGGCTTACCAATATATTTCCATGTTTTTCGATTATAATGGTGATGTTACTACCAGTGTCCAATTGCATTTTAACACTTGTATTTCTGATTTTCACATTCACAAATTTCCTCATCATTATATTACCAATTTCTTCTTCTGATGTACTATTTATTCTTTTTCCTTTGTTCTGACATTTTGTCATCTTCGTTCTACAGTGTGTCTTTATATGTCCTATATTACCACATTGAAAGCACTCTGCTTTTTTTAAATGGACAATTTTTCCTTAGGTGTATACATCCACATGCAAAACATGGGTTTATTTCCTGATTTTTGCCGTGTTTTTTAGAAAACACTTTATCTCTATTCTTACTATTTCGCACTTGTTTTACTTGGAAACAATCTTTACATTGAATTTCATGTGTCGTTTCTTAATTTGACTATCCTTTCACATTCTTCTGACACTTGCTGTAGGGTTACATCCTGGCTTTGTTCCAGCTTTGCGAGAATTCTAGTTCTAACTTCTGCATTTTTTCAACAGTAAGTCCCTGTGTAAAAATCAGGCATTTGAACATATCTGGCATTAATTCGTCCAGCTTAAACTTCTTGCATTCCCTGTTTAACTCTATCAGCATATGTGATGTAGTCCTTGTCATTGTTTTTCTCTATGTTCAGACACTTCCAACGTGCGTTGAACAATGAGATTTTTTCACTGAAAATTTTACTGTGTTATTGAAGTTTATGTCTGAAGGTTTTCTTGGGAGTACATAATTACTGCATCATTCATGTTCTGTTGCCACCAGTTTTCTCAAGATTAAGCATATTTTCATCTTGAGAAAACTGGTGGCAACAGAACATGAATGATGCAGTAATTATGTACTCCCAAGAAAACCTTTCTTGAAGTTTTTCATATCTTCTGTAGTATGCTTCGAAGGTAACCCCTTTGTCAGGTTCGTATTTGAACTCTGTTATGGAGTTAGTGACATAGTCTAGCGAGAACACCTTTTCTGAATTTCCTTACAACTTCATTAATTGCAGCATTTGTTGCTGTAATAATAATTGTAGTTGTTATTGGTTTTTCAGTTATTGTTGTTGCTGTTTTTGCAACTCGAGCAAATTGGCCAACAAATTTTCCATAATTTCTAGGATTTTTTTTCATAAAATTGACACAACAAAACTTTGTGGGTTTGTTAACTTCTCATGAGTTGTTAATTCTTCATAGAGTTTATTAATTCCTTGTGAGTTTAAATCCTTGTCAAGTTTATTAATTTCTCATGAGTTGTCTAAATCCTTGTCGCCACTGTTATACCTTAAAATGTTGGATTGTTATAATGCCCACTTCAGTATACAGTATACTTAGTAAAACCAGTAAAGATACGACTATCTCTAACTGCCTACTACAGTACTTCATGTACTTCTCTTTACTTATAGTGACTATGTCATTTCATTCGTCAGGTGGTAGGGGGTGTACCATTATTACTAACTCCCTACAACGTTAACACTCTCGATTTCACTTTTGTGATCAGAGCCTCTATTGCATTAAGAAAAGCTGTATGGAATTATTTTGAGTAACTTATTAAAGGTTTTAAGTTTGGTGGAGTATTTTGCTTACCATTTCTTTAGTAAGTCCCAGTATTTTCATTTTACATCTCCTGCTGTCACTCACTCCTTATTTGTCATATGACAACAAACAAAAACTCATAACTAATTAACGAAGTGCCAGCACTAAGCAGTGTGTAAGTATGAGCAGAATTAGGTAAGATGAAATATGTTCGTTACATATTTCAACTGCTAAAAGGCAAATACATTGCAGTTACTGTGTAGAATAAATCTCTCTTATGGGGAAAAAGGTGTGAAAACACCCTGTTCATTCAGTGTCGCTATCTGTTAGGAATCTCAGACATTGATGTTTCGAGTTTATTGACTCTTATCAATGAGATGTACCTAAGAGAGGCAACTCTAAACAAGCTTAACAAAACCGTAGCTTTATATATAATTCTAAGATTTGCACTAGTAGATCGCCCGACTGACGTAAATAACGAAGTGTCAGCGCTAAGTAGTGTGTTGACTGAATTATATATAAAGCTACGGCTTTATTAAGAAAAGAACAAATAAAGCAAATGAATTTCACTGAAAAAATTTACCATCAGTACAATTCTTAGCAGCATATAAACAATCACATCATTGAAATCTCAAGGCTATGAGATATGAATAAACCAGCATGACATTTGACAGTAATCTGAATGCTTAAGTGTTGCAGACGTTCCTTCTATCAAGTTCAATATTCTTCTCTACTCACAGTTTACAAAAATAATTTTGCAATTTTGCAATACCATTGAACCCCATTTTATAACCAACAATAATTGTAACATTGTCATAACACTGTGACAGTTTTATAATGGCATTTTGTCTGTTAGAAGCTGATCCAAATTAATTTCCATTGTTTTCTGCATCATTTCAGTTTAATTGGACAAGTCCAAGAAAAGAATTGTCAAAAAATTATTGTCATCTAAAAATAAATCTCAATATAATAAAATGTTTCTATCATTTCTTCTTGATATGCATGATCTTTAGAAAAAAAAAACAAACAAAAAAAAACAGTGTATTTGACCTTGTGAATGAATGATATGTAGCAATTTGTGGTGAATAGTAGAAATCAGCAACTGAATATATTCTTTTAACACTGATGAAGAGAAATAGGATAGTCTTCTAGGATTCGTTTCCACAATACTGAGATGTGAAGATAAAACTTGTCCAACAATAACCGAAAAATTTTTGATATTAATTTCCTTTTCTTGTCTAAGGATTCCTTGTCACCTTGCAATGCAATGTTTTGTGTTGCTAAACTTTTACGCAATGGAGAATTCTCTTGAGAAGTTCTCATCATTTTTAATGTAATTTGAGCTTAAGGCTTTTTTATAGAGTTTATGCCTGAAATTTCCTTATTTTCCAAAAGATTTCTATGATCTTTTACTTATTTTTGAAATTACTTCAAACCTAAATAGACATTTCTATCTGCAGGGCATCTAAGAAAATTTTACTTTTTAAAATATTTTTTTCAAACTCAACAGAACCTAGATTGGGATGCTGAATCAACTATGTTATAGATTGTGTTGTGCTTTCCCACTTTTCCAATATTCCAAGTTTAGTAGGATGAGGTTGGAGACACAATGAGTAATATTTACTGCACTTTTGACTTTGAGAAAAAAATAATTTTTACAAATGTACTACTTTACAAAAACTATGTCATTTAAACAAATGACCTTTTCTAAATGCTTTAAAAACACTATAACATATTCAGAATACTATTTCAGAAAATTATCTTCATTCTCTTTGAGCATACAAAAGACAAATTTAGGTGGGGCAAAATGCATAAAATGAAATAAGGTAAATTTGCCTTTTCAATTCTCCAGAATTATATTTTAAAAAAAGACTCATACGCATAAATATCCATACTTAGACATCAAAAAAGATCATATATGCAACAAAAATTTTAAATATCTTGGTCAAATTGAA
>NC_068989.1:31997186-31999130 GCF_001194135.2 Octopus bimaculoides | reverse complement strand
TTTTTTAAAAATTGAAAATTATGAAATTAGACATTAGTGTGGGGAAAAATTTACTTGGAATCTAATTGAGGAATGTATATTGATTGTTAAACACCAAAAATTATCCAGGTATTTTATAAGCAACCTGAATTAGAATTGGGTCAGAAGTGGAATAATTTCTTGAAAAAAAAAAAACACCTGACTATGTTTCAAACTCTCTCAACTTCAACAACAACAACTATGCTGACCAATTTTTACTCCCAAAGATGGTGCAACAGTACAAAATGATGATGCAATACTTGCAATGTAATGGTTTCAGACATGTAGGGCGAAAATAGCAAGAAATCAGAAATTACCTATTTTGCCTAACCCACCTTATTTTCTGCTTCTTTGAAAGAAACAACTGGTCCTTGAAAGACGCTTAATTCTCCATCTGATACATTGATGGGCTGGTCTACACTTATTTCTAATGCAGTTAACGCTAATGAAAGTCTAGGTTGCTTAAGGAATGACATAAAACCACTTGATGTTTTTAGCTTCTGTTTCTCGCATTTTTCTTTTATGTTTGGCTTCTGTGGTACACAGTTACATTACAAATACTTTTACCAATTGTTGATGCAACAGGAATTATTCTGATTCCTGTAAGAAATATACCCTACATTCCAGCACATTAGTTTTCTAATGCTTATATCAACTGATTCATAAATCAATAATGAATATTATGACTTTTTAAAGTCAACTTATTTCTCACAAAATCTCAGTGACTCATACAATCTGTTCAATCTAGCTTAATTTTTCCAAGTACACCTTTACTTTATCATTAGATCAATTTGGTAATCTACCAGTTGAATACTTAAGTTACATGTTATATGTAACCTCTGTTTAATTTTTTCATTTCCATATTTTGTGTGCTAGCCTTCTTAAATATGCTTAAAATTAGATTTGAGTTTGCACAACTATTAGCACTCTTATGTTTTACAGATTTCTCATGATCATTTAGAGTTGATTAACTCATATCTGTTTCACACTTATGATACTTGCATGCTGTATCATTCTTCTTCTGTATAAGCTACTGTAGCTTTTGTAAAATGAAGCAATGGAAAGAGCTGTGAGTCTTTTTCCTGAGGGAGGGGTGAGCCATCAGATATTCATGAGTCCTGGACCATTGCATTGGCTGAACCACAATCACTTTTACCAAGGATTAATAAATAAATGGCAACTACATAGATGTATTTTAATTTTAGAGTTCTTTTGTTAATGTGACACCGTGTCATCTGTTAAAAAGTATACAATCAAGCAAGTAGCTTTATACTATAATACTTTCCAAATAAAAGTAGTTGATGCTGAAACTAAATCTATTGGATCAGTGTTGTTCTGTTATGCTGTAATCAGACCATCAAGTAAAGTAATAAATATGTCTAAAAAATTTTTGATTTGGACTCTCATTTCTCGGATAACCATCATGTGTGTCATACACAGACATGTGTACAGCAATCTCTGTGGGTTTCAACGATGACTGATTCCGTCATTCAGTCAACAGAAAGGTATACTCATTGAAATAGTACATAAGTAGGTGAATATTCCACAGATACATGTAACCAGCATGACAAAATGTGAGACAAAGCTGATCGTTTGAATTCTAGGTACTGTCTACCTGGTGGGCCTCCGAACAAGTTTCCATCTACTGAATTTCACTTGTAATGTTTGGGTCTATCCTGTATCATTGAACTGTGTCATTCATAAAATTGTTTACATTTTTAACAAGTAGTTTTATGGTACCATCTTTGGCCATGAATGACCATGGGATTGCACTTAGAAAGTTACTCCCCGAGGCACGAGTCAATGTGGTTTAGTGAAGACCAGCAGTCATCCATGCATACCAGCTTCCTCTCTCCATGCCACCGATGTTATCTAAGGGAAAGGCATATATATATATATATATATATATATATATATATATATATA
>NC_068989.1:31990739-31996832 GCF_001194135.2 Octopus bimaculoides | reverse complement strand
GGGTTTAACTCAGAACGTAAGGAGTCGGAGCAAAAGTGCAAGGCATTTTCCCGACTCTCCATTTAGTTCACGTATTTCTTTTTACACAGTATGTATTGAGCCTTCAATATCCGCCTTTCTCCCTCTTTCCCTTCGTATTTCTGATGAATTGAAATGTACAAGCATATATGTATGATCGACAATACAAAAGCAAACACTCTTAGAAAATTAACTCAGCATATTATATTATCTAACCCGATATGACGTATACCTTAGAACATTTAATCTTTCACAAATCTGAAGCGACTCATTTCTTGTGCTGTCCTTAAAGTAAAAAGAGACACGTGGCATTTTATGAATCATATCACCTGATGGTGGAGAGTGTTATACATTAAAAGTTAGTCTGTCGATTCTGGGTCGTGACCCGATTTCAATCTCTATAACAGCGCATAAGCGTCACAACTGTATATATGCCGACCAATAAAAATCTCAGGCTTGCCCTTTATGTAAGAAATACAGTAATATTACGTCAGAATACTCGAATCGAACAAGCAACAAGTTAAGAAATGAAAATAGAAAATATTGGCAGTAATAATAGTACTAATACGATGGTGGTGGATAAGGTACAATAAACATCATCACTTCACTAGCATTATCATTTCATTACATGCGTTTACTGCCCAAACAACCGAACGCATTTCTATACTTCTTAGGCGCATGAAGTATTTTTCTTTTGCATTTAAAGTTCTACTTCATATGTGTGCAGTAGCTAGTGTTATTGGTATGTTATCGTTGTTTAGCTTTAGTTCAACTTTGGCTGAGCAGACCTATGTCAAAGGCTCTTCCGCCACAGCGACCTCGTTTTCTTTTCTTTTTCTTTTACTTGGTTACTGCTATATTATTCTTGGGCTATATTATTCCATGTTTTCCCTCCTTTTTTCAAGGGAATAAGGTGTAATTTAAGAGGTAGTTGACAGCTATTTCTAGTTGGTCAAACGACAACCTTAAGGTTCCTTCATTGGTTCATTTTCTGTATATTGTACATGCAAGCCCTGCTGTTGGGCTTGTAAATTTATCTGCATCTTCATTTTTATCTCTTCACTATTATTGAGGCCACATTTTCAGTTTGAGTACTTCCATTCTGGATATTTCTGTTAATATTTGGATTGTTCACGGTGGCGAGCTGGCAAAAACGTAAGCACTTCGGGCGAAATACTTAGCGGTATTTCGTCTGTCTCTACGTTCTGAGTTCAAATTCCGCCGAGGTCGACTTTGCCTTTCATCCTTTCGGAGTCGATAAGTTAAATACCAGTTGCGTACTGAGTCGATCTAATCGACTGGCCCCCTCCCCCCAAATTTCGGGCCTTGTGCCTCGAATAGAAAAGAATATTTGGATTGTTTCTCCATTACTCTCAAAGTTATGATATCGTTCGTCGGAATTGTTTCTTTTTCTTGGTGGTGGTCTTTGACAACAATTTATTGACGATTTGCTTTAAGACCTCTGTATAAGTTGACTTATCTGAAAGTGTGGTCACTTTGTCTCTGAAACATTTTTGTGAGTGTACTTATTCTGTTTCTTTTCTGTGGGTATACCATAATGTAGGCATTGTTTCCAAAATAGGAAATCTCCAACTTTGTTATGCTTGGTTAAAACTTGGCATCCAAAAATGAGGTGATTGATACATAGTCTTCACTCATTCTGTAGTTACTTTTTGAATTCTGTTTTATTAAATATTTTTGTTTGTTTCTGTTTGATCTTGTGCCATGGTTTCAAGCCTGGTAAATGCACATCCTCAATGTATCAAAGACTATATACAAGTCTGACATTCTTTTTTCAGAGCCAGAAAATATTCCAGCGCCACTCACAGTGAAGTAATACTCCAAAATCTAGGACAGTGCTACTACTAGGACGGTGCTGCTACTTAGCACACAGATATTCTAAGAAAGACCATCCAAAGAAAGACCATTCGATTGTCATGAACACCAACATACTCAAACTTCAAACACATAGAGATAGTGTCTCCGCTCTCTGATTTTTCTTCTTCTACTACTACTACTACTACTACTACTACTACTACTACTACTACTACTACTACTACTACTACTACTACATTAGCCTCTGCTCTTAGGAACTAATTGGTTTAGTTATCATAGACCCACACTAACCACTCCTCCTAAACTTTTCCTCCCAGTAGTTAGCCTTCTGGAATCACTTCACTACATATATTTTTTCTACAACCGTCGACTTGCAATTATTTAAGAGAAATGTTAATTATCATTCTCAATGTTGTTAGAGGGCCTCGAAAACCATGGACTCAGCTCATAGCAAACCAATGGAAAAAAATTATCAAGGAATATTTAGTCTTTGCATCATGTGCTCCTTAGTCAGTGCTGAGATTTTCTTTTCTTCCTTTCCACTTTGTTCAGTCTTGTAGAAAACCTCTATGCCAACGTCTTAATATGGCATTTTGTTCTCACATTTTCAAATTAGGTTTTAGTTTAAAATAACTTCCTTTGTTGTTTTTCCGTATTTATAACTGCCTGCCACTTCAGCTTCTGTTTTATGTCGAACACTTTAGCCTGATCCAAATTAATCAATGTACCTCCAAAACCAAATATAATCGGGATGCTCTCTTACAAAGTATCGCCTTAGGTGGCCATTATCGGGGATAGGTCTTCTCGAGATTGCAGATGTTTTTTTGTGGACAAACAATATTATCTGCGACAACCACCAACCTCTTTGCAAGCAACTTAACCAAAATCTTTCTATGTCTAGTATAGTTATCGACTATGTCATTTGTCAGCATCCTTTCTCTGTAACGCCATCACTCCGGGTAACACTGCTGGTGATATTTCCCGTCTACTTTTAGTTGCGTTAGGCGTCTGCCATTACAGAAATAAACGAGTTTGGTTTATTTACCAGAGAATGTGTACAATAAAAAATGCAGTTTCGGTAGCTTATCTCTTGATCAGCAAGTCATAATACTCGCTATTTCAGAATACGCTAGGAACTTTTTGAAAACAAAGAAATAAATTTAAAAAGATAAATAGAAAATATGACAATAAAACAGATATATTTATAAACACAGAATATCACAGTTTGATTGGATATAAGCACAAACTTATATCACATTAACAAAAACACTGTCACTACCACCACCAACAAAAACAACTCATCCTTAGCTAATATTGCAAGCCTATAAGATATATGAGACATTGGACATTTCCAAGCATAAAAAAAAATGCGGAAGAGGTATGCCATAGAAGTGACGAATTTTTTCTTGATGAATTTGTCCAGGAAAGGGCGAGGTGCAAGGAAGCATTACCTCGAATTTTCAAAAGGTTTCTATATGAACTCACTCATAAATTAACATTTTCTATAGGAAACGTTGGTTCATGTGTGGCAGGCTGTGAGGTCCATTGACCAGGGCAGAGCATGGAAGCGTATGCATGGTTATTAAGTCCAAGGACAAGACGAGGACACAATAGATAAGGAAAAATATGAGGATCATAGTCAGAGATATTGGTAGTGACGTTAACTCTTGGTTTGTCGTCATTTTTGGAGCCCTGTACGGCGGTGACACAGAGACGACCTGCAATAGCATATGAATGGGTGGGGTTGGTATGAAAATCCAGGTTCTGATGATCCCGACAACCACAACGCTATCTCGAAGCTGTATTCCATTAAGGAAGTAATCAAAAGGACACGGTAAAGGCTATGTTCAGAGCAATAGCAACAATAACATGCCAAAGAAAGAAGCTCACAAAATCACCAGCACAATTAAACCATGCACTGTTTATAGCAACAAACTATAAAAAAGCAGCATCAGTAATACCACATACATATATTTCTTTTGCCAACATCACTAACGTTTTTGATCTCATCTCACAGAACAATAACCATTTAGAAGAAGTGGAGAAACACATCAACAGATTTTAACAGAGAAAAGTTACGCTGAGAATAATTTTAACATCTTTTAGGCCGAACAGAAAGGAAAGCAAATTTCTATAGATACTTATCGATGAAAAGAATCAACTTTAACGAAGCTGAACTCTGTTTAAGAAACATATGGCAAGTCATTAATTTCGTGGGACATGTTTATAAGTTCCGATTTATTTTCACTCGGAAATCCTAATCAAGAAGCACTCCACTTTCGTACAAAGAACTGAAGATTTTAAACTAATACTGATTTATCTGGGATAGAGGGTGATTCAGTCAAAAATCGCAAGCATACCACCGGAACTAAACTACAAGTAGGTGGCGAAATGTGTGATTTTGGAAGACCCTAGCAAGCTGCTAGAAATATAATGATTTCGAAAATTGGATTGGGATGGGATTGGAGATTTTGATTCAGATGAAACTTGAGACACTAGATAAAATCTCTGAACTAGTGAAGATACCAGGAGGGAAGCGACTTCAGGTGGTAGTGGAATGTAGAAGACTCCAATGCTACAACTGGAAGCACAAACCAGAACAATGCTTTCTGACTTTCCTAACTTTGTTTGATTTCCTTCATTTCACTAAGTTTGTATTCGAGGACAGGAGGTCATATACAGATTTGAGGATGAAGCTGATCCTAAGAGAATCCATATGTCACATGTCACACCACCTGAAACTCCTTTGGAGTGTATTTTCTCACTTCTTGTCTCTGTTGGCCTTGCTGGACTATCTTTTGGACCTTTTTTACATTCTCTTCTTCATTCATTGAATTATTCTGTTTCTCTTTGTTTACTGTTTTGCCTGTAACCACAATTAACTGAGTCCAGTCCTTGTTTGTTGGTTTGCGTGTAGATTCAGCAAAGGAGCGCCTCAAGGTTTTTTTTTGCCGCATCTACCCTCTATTTTGAAATGCAACAGGACTTTTCCCCAACCTAACACGCACGCACGCAGGCGCTCACACCCAAAATATTTAGTAGAAGTTACATTTATCATTACTTAGTGGGAGTTACATATATCATTAAAGTTCGATTCGGCTCCATTCATCTTAAAGTTTCGTAAGCTCCTCACAGAGACCGAGTTCGCATCCAACGAACCTATGAATCTTTGCATGAGTTGCATGAGTCCAAATCAAACTGTTTTAAACAACATACATACATATGTGCATACGTATGTATGTATGTATGTATGTATGTATGTTCACCGTTCTGCAGGGTGCCCAACACTTTGTACGAGTGCCGGTTTTGTCATCGATAGTCCGATCATGCGTCAGATTATAATGGGTTACATGTTGCAAGTAGCAGTAAGAGTGTCCACATGCAGAAGTGGTCATATATATTGTTCAAATTTACAGAAAACGTAAGACGAAGACAGGTGAGGGGACAACAGAAAGGATTGAGAAGAAAAAAAGAAAGGAGAATGAAAAACAAAGAAAACAAAAAAATAGAGATAAAAATGCGTGGAGATTAACGGTTGAACATGATGAAATGACCAGAAGGAAAAGGCCGAGTGAAAGGGAGAAAATAACGGAGCCCCGGTTGAACTTGGATGCGCAAGCGCATGTGTGTATTGAGAATGGTATGTGTGAGTGTGTATGTATGAATGGGAGTGAAGAATTAACCGGGATAAGTCAGTCGGCTTGCAGCCCGGCACCTGGAGGAGAGTCAAGTCGATGCCGTCCGACAGTGTCGTCGGATGCTGGACAGATGGTCCGGTGAAAATGCTTAGAGTCTGGTTTGGTCCAGACCTCCAGATAGAGAGAAATTGGAGAGAGGTTACGGGCAGAGTGGCGTCCATAACTCAGACCTGGTCTGGGAGAAGGCTATCCATGAATGGGAGGGCAGAGGTGGCAAATGTGTTTATCGCATCTGTCATTACCTATCACCTAACCGTCGTGCCGTGTCCCGATCGCGTCTAGACAAGTTGGAACGCATGCTCTTTCACTTCTTGTGGGAGGGCAGGCGGCCTCTTATAAGGCGCTCTATCTGCGCTGCCAACAGCCGCTAAAGGGTGGGTTAGGGATACCGTGGCTAAAGATGCGCAGGCATGCACTGAGACTGAAGCATCTGTAGCTCTACCTGGACGGTGAGGGTGTGTGGTCTCCGTTCGTTGATGAGATATTTCCCAGGTTCACCTCTTTTGGTGAACTAGAATGCTGGATCAGGCGTAGACTAAGG
>NC_068989.1:31986872-31988440 GCF_001194135.2 Octopus bimaculoides | reverse complement strand
ATAGTCAAATTGAAAAGGAGACCCCTAGCAATTATTTTTTAAGTTAAAAACTTTAACAGGTTTCTGCATGGCAGAAGATTTTAATTGCGAACAGACCATAGACCTTTGCTGTCGATTTATGGGTCTAAAAAGGGGTTACCAACTCATTTTGCGAACTGCCTACAACGCTGGGGTGTAATATTACTAAATTATAATTTGAAAATGCAATACATTCCATCGAAAAAATCGGTCATGCGGACTGCCTTTCGAGATTAATTCCAAAAGATATGGAACCACTAGAAGAGACTGTTATAGTTTGCACTGTAGTCAAAAAGTGAAATTAAAAGTGTTATGACGAACGTTATCCAAGAACTACCAGTGACGGCACAGGATATAAGAATGAAAGCTGTGGCTGATGAGTATATTACGAAAATAGAAGAAGCTTTAAAAAATAAATAGAATAAAAATTCAGATGCCAGTAGTTTTTCAATCTGTGACGATATTTAGATGTATGTCCAAAGAGTGGTGGTTCCAACTTCATTACAAAAAGGTGTATTGCAACAATTTCACAGCGGACATCCAAGAATGGCAAGGATGAAGGCTCTGATGAAAAGTTATATCTATTTGCTGTCTATGGACCGAGATACCGAGAACTTGGTGAGAACGTGCCGAGGTTGCGCGCTCGCGGCCAAAGGCCCACCGGTAAAATATCAATCGTGGCCAGTGATGGAGAACCCATGGTCTAGGTTACACATTGACTATGGCGGACCAGTAAACAGCGCTTACTACCTAATAGTAGTAGATAGTTGTCCTAAGTGGCCGGAAGTTTGCAGGTGCTATAGACCAACCACTAAGGCAACTATAAAGTTCTTGTACGAATTGTTTGCGCGGTACAGTGTCCCTGACACGCTAGTTTTAGACAATGGAACGCAGTTCTCTGGGTATGAATTCAAGAACTTCTGTAAAAGGCATGCGATAAAGCATATTTTCACTCCACACTACCAACCACGGTCAGACGGGCAGGTAGAATGATTTGTGGACACCTTTAAGAGAGTATTAAGAAAAGCAAGGAATGAATGAAGTAACGACGAAGCACTGACAAATTTCTTAAGAATATACAAACTCCCAATTCAAGTACAAATTCAGGGAAGTCTCCCGCAGAATTGATGTTCGCAAGAAAAATAAAATCCATTTTTGATAAGCTATTACCAAAGACAAAGAAGACGTAAAGGAAATACGAAAGAACCAACGAAATATGTCGAGATAGGTGATAAAGTTAATTTCAAAACCTATAGAAACGGTAAAGAAGGCTGAGAAGATGGCCTTGTTACCAGAAAAATTGGAAGTATGATGTATCTAATTAAAGGGTGACACGGTGAATATGAGAGACACATAAGGAAGAGGCATACCCAAGATCAGGAAGAAATGCCCATGGAAGTATTCGGTGAAATATTCGATGTACCAAAAGCAATAGAGTCCCGTAAAACCAGTGTGAAAAAAGAAAGCAGACCGAGTACCTTGAGATAATGCCCAAGCGCAAGATACTAATACACACACACACACACACACACACACACACACATATATAT
>NC_068989.1:31985522-31986731 GCF_001194135.2 Octopus bimaculoides | reverse complement strand
TATATATATATATATATATATATGATGTGCAAGAGTACGATGCCCCCTGGCGAGAATGGACTGGACCACTACATATAAATAGTAATGGTCTAAGTAAGTGAGGTAGTTCGTGCTAACTCCATACTTCGTGTGTTGATAGTTCAAAGTTGGAGTTCCCAGTTCGAGTTCGCATGTTGGATTGTTGGTTCTTAAAAGATTGTTGTTACGTTCCGTGTGGTTACTGCCGTTTGTTTCGATTGTATTGTTATTTCACTGTTGCAATATGTTCGTTTATCCATGAGGATATAACAATAGGTGTTTGTATAATGGCATGTGTGGTAATGGTCCTGAGTTAGACAGTGTACAGGTGTGGGGTGGAGGGGAGGGACAGTTAAATGTGGGAGGTGTGTGGGAATATATGTGGGATTTGTAGGTCCAACAGTTCCACGATTTGAGTGTGTCGAAAGCGAATGAGTTTGCCTCTCACATGACACCTACGGAAACATGCTGAAGGCTTCAAGTTAAATTAAATCAATTTCTAACAGTTAATCCGTTTTGCAATCTATGTGATGAGAATTTTCTTGTCGATCTAGATTCACAAGGTACATGAAAGTACATACTGAAGGTGTTGTACCCGAGTGCAGCATGAAAATGAATGTTGTATCTGCAATAGAAAATACAAGTTACTCGTTGGCGTTGAAAACAAAACAAATAAGACAGTTTTTGAATGATAATCATACTCTTCTAATGGGTCGACAGCCATTATGCGTATGTATGTATGTATGTATGTATGTATGTATGTGTGCATGTATATATGTGTATATGTCTACATGTATATATATATACATATACATATACATATATATGTATACATATACATTTATACATATATAATATAAATAATATCTAAATATATGCATATATCCATACATATATGTACATACCTACATCTATATGTATACATACATGCATATATGGGTACAAGACATAAAAAAAAAACGTTAAACATAATGAGAAACGAAAACATAAAAACAAAAACATAGAAAACGAACTTCTTTCGAACAACGAAAAAAAAACAAACAAACAGAAAAACGAGACATGCAACATAAAGAGTATACCCCTTCGTCAGTTGTCCTTATTTCATCTACTCCGCGTTCGAAGGCAAGGACAAGACGCGACTTCGTTGAAACAGTCCTTCCCGCAAAGCAAATTAAATAAAATTTGGGATTT
>NC_068989.1:31982490-31983070 GCF_001194135.2 Octopus bimaculoides | reverse complement strand
AGGTAATTTATGGTTAGGGTGTTTAGTAGGGTAGTCTATCGTAACTTTAATACTCTGGTGGATGGAGTTAGCTATTTGCTGGATGCTCTCCATAGTATTAGTTTCTATTTCTATTTCAAGAGTACTCTCTTGTCGGGGTGTCTTTACCACTAAGTTGATATCATCGACATATCGAGAGTACATATTCACGAGTATGGAGTTCTGTGTCAGGCGTTCCTTAAGCCTTCTGTCCCACCACACCATGAAGAGATTGGCCACATCACCGGCGATACTAACACCGATGGCTGCCCCCTCGTCCTGGGCGTATAATTTGTTGTTAAACTTAAATGTGTGGCCTTTTAGGGTAACCTTTATACTAGCTCCTAGTGCATATGCGATCATTTTCTTTACCTGATGAATATTAGCGGGGGTCCGTACGGCTCTGGTCCATCCACTCCATCTCTCTATCGGAGTCTTCCTAGCCATAGAGGTAATTGTGGGTGGTCTACCTCTTAAACGTCTACTAGGGCAGAAATCTCTAAGGTCGTACTTATCTAGATATACATCGTCATATGTCAATCTAAGTAGGAGGCCTAGTTCT
>NC_068989.1:31980194-31982390 GCF_001194135.2 Octopus bimaculoides | reverse complement strand
GTGCTCCAGCATGACCACAGCCACTTGGCTGAAACCAATAAATAAATAAAAATACATACACACACACACGCATATATATATACGTATGTATATATGCACACACACACATATATATATATATATATATATATATATATATACATATATATGTATATATATGTACATATATATACATATATATATATATATAGATATATACATACACACACATATATATACATATATACATACCTATACATATATATACGCACATATACATACATATATATGTATGTATGGATTCTCTGGATTCTCTGGAGTCTTGGGATGCCTGTGAGTTCCGGAGTTTGGCGCAGTCGAAGCGTCGGCAAAGGATGTTTGCTGAGACCCGCTTTGGTGGACGGTGGACCTTGATGCCAATGCGAGAAATAAGAAGGCGGTGATCCGTCCAGCCATCTGCACCAGGTATGGAGCAGGTGATGTGTACATCTCGTCTGTCCTTGGATCTTGTCAGAACGTAGTCGAGGATGTGCCAGTGTTTAGACTCTGGGTGTTTCCAGGTCGTCTTTTGCCGGGTAGGGAGACGAAATAGGGAGTTGGTGATGACGAGTTCGTGCTCGACGCAAAGGCCCAAGAGGAGCTAGCCATTGGCATTGCATTTCCCAATGCTGTGATGACCAAGAATGCTGTTCCACAGACTATGGTCACTGCCGACTCTGCCGTTAACGTCCCCCAACACGACGAGTTTGTCATGCACGGTGACTGTCTGGATGGTCCAGCAGGTTGTAGAACGAGGCCTTGACGTCGTCTTCAGATGTGGGGGTGGGGGCGTACACAGAAATCAGCATAAGGTATCTGTCCCGAATGAGCGGGATCTGAACAGTTATCAGGCGCTCACTGACAGCAGTTGGAACGAGTCTGTGTTGGTCCACGAGTTTCGTTTTGATGGATGTGTGGTTCGTTAGGATTCTTCCCCTTCCAAAAAATGGTGTATTTGGACCCAGCTTCTCTGATGCTGCCTTCTCCAGGAAGCCTAGTCTCGTTCAAGGCTGCCACGTCGATGTTAAAGCGGGCAAGTTCCTTGCAGACGAGGGCTGTACGTCGCTCCGGACGATTAATGTCACTCTAATCTCCGAAAGTGAGAGGTTGTGAGACAAAGGATTTAGTAGTCGATGATGGATGAGTAGAAGTAGAGTTCCGACCGCTGAGTGGGAAGTCCGCCAGCCGCAGTATGCTGACCAGATCGTGTTGTCGTGTCCGATGTTTACCTCACCTTTTCTAGGAGCTCTCCCTTAAGGGGTGGGCTGCAGTAATCCTAAAGAGGCCAGCCCAGTCACGAGTCCAGTTGCCGAACTCCAATATCACGACTATTCATTGGAGAGCGACCATCTAAGATTTGCCGCCAGTGTGTGGTCACGGACTAGACGCTTCCAACTTTCCAGACCTGCCTCCGGCGCCTGCGATACCATCGGCATTGGGATTTTTCTTTCTTTCTTTTTTTTTTTTGAGACTCAAAGACGAAGCCAGTCGCTGAGTAAATAAATTGTTTGAGGTGATCATGGCTGCGCGACGGCCACGCGCACGCACTTGGCCAGGAACTTCTCCACTGCGGCTCAAGAATTGAGGCTGGTTGCAGCGAGCTGCCGGAGTCTATCCGCCTTTGTCACACCTGCCCGCCAGACGTTGCCCTCTTCCACCGGGGTCAATACATGGGAGCTTGATTGCTTGCTTCGTCGTTGGGGTCTTGTTGCTGTTTGGTCGTGTTTAGTTTGAGACCTCGTCCTCTGGGTGGCCCTACCAGGAGTCTAAGACTCCAGAAGGCATCGCTCTCGGAATCATTGGACCACACAAGTTCTTCCACCACTATACTCATCCTCTCTATCCAGTCAGATCAACTGACCATAAAAATATACCACTACCATTCTCCACCTGAATCTTTCCTCTATCCCCTTCCCATTCTGTCTTCAAGACTTGACCTACTTACCCTACGCACATTTCTCACTTGACTTGGGCATCCTTCAAGTAAACACAAGCAATATACCTCGGACACAATATGGAATATATACACCTCTGCTATCTCAGCCTTTGCTGCAGCAACTATCTCCGGAAAATTCCCACAAGGATTACTTTACACGGATAGTTACTACTGGAATGAAACTACACTCCAAGTACTGTTCTCTCTCTCTTTCTTTTTTTCAGCGCATCACACTCACTCTC
>NC_068989.1:31971865-31975006 GCF_001194135.2 Octopus bimaculoides | reverse complement strand
CACACACACACACACACACACACACACACACACACACACACACACACACACACACACACACACACACTTGTACACGTTTATATACATATACATAAGTATGTAGAAATATCGCCTGTACACATTGAAACACATACATATATCCATCCATCTAAATACGTGAATTACATTTTATGAATGTTGAAAATCAAAATCTATGTAATTAACTACGGAACCATTAGTAACAGTCCCATTCTCTCACAACGAAGTTGATTTTCGTTTGCAGAAACTACCAGAGAACTACTGTCTATCACAATGTTATCAAATCCAGACAGTTTGAATCAGCAAGTTCAGACATGTTGGCAATCGACAAGTCCATGCATGTTGGCAATCAACAAATCCAGACACGTTAGCAATCAACGAGTTCAGACATGCTGGAAAGCAGCAAGTCCAAACATGTTGGTAATCGACAAATCCAGGTATGTTGGCCATCAACAAGTCCAGTCATGTTCAGCAATCAACGAGTTCAGACATGTTGGCAATCAACAAGTCAAGACATGTTTTCCCGCTAAAACAGACTGATTTGAAGATTATTTTACTTCTTTGTTCTCCTACTGCCATCACCATAAGTTAATACGTTATTGTTGTTTAGTTCAACGTCAGCTGTGCTCAAGCAGACTTATGAACAAAACGTTTCAGCCATGACCATCTCGACTATTTTCGTACAAATCATTGAGGACTACAGCAGGATGAACAACCATGTAGAGACTGCCTCGTTCATCGACATGGTGATAGTTACGACGATGAGCTGTTAACATCTCTAACCTCACCTTCAACACTATCACCGTTAATTAGGATACAATACGAAGCCGTTTAACTGTTAGAAATAGCAGCTAAATTCCCTTAAATTACACCACACCGTCTTAGAAAAAGAGCACTCTAGATAATATATCTAGAAAGCGGACAGGATAGTCACGGCTGGAACATTTTTTCATCTTAGACCTACACATTTATTACTAATCTTATTTATAACAACCGCAGCAGCAGTAACAGCAGCAATAGCTATAGCGATAGCAGTAGCAGCAACAGCAGCTGTAGCAAAAAACAGCAGTACTACGAAACAAATTATCAAGGAAGCAACCTCTATGTAGTCATTCGACATGCTAGAAATGGCTGCTAAATCTCCTTCTGATCACATTTTACCGTCTTAAAAAAGGATGCATTGGATAATGTTGTTTTTGAATGGTTACAACTGCTAAGAACATTAGGTACTTCTAAAAGGCAACATCAAGACTACCAACGAAAGCTCTAACAGGATTATAATAAAGCCACCGAAGAGTGGGAGCTTCTATATAATTGCTCGTTCTGCTAGACATAGCAACCTAACCATTCTCAATAACATCTTGTCATTTTAAGAATGGAGACTAATTTTGATAATATAATTATTGACAGAGCTGGGCATAAGTCCGTTAATCCGTTAATCGTTAACTAATGCAGCACGGAATTTTGTCAGTGAACAGGTCGCGGTCTCAAAGTAACGAAGTTGACATTTTCGTTAACGATTTAACTTTTAAGTTAACTTTGAAAATAATTAACTTTGATTTTTGGGTTAACGGATTAACGATTAATGGTGTCCACCTGTGGTTATTCATATACTATTAGAATATAAAAGTTATTGATGAACGCACACATTTGATTATAGCTGGTCTGAGGCTAAACAACAGCAACAACGAATACATGAACTCCACTTTGCAGTAACAACGTAAACATTACTTAGCTAGAATATCATTTTATTGCATTTGTCAAATTTCCAGAGAAAAGTACGCAAGGACTGCTACAGCTGTGACTAGAAATATGAGATAGATGGCATTAAGATTTTAAAAAAACAAAACAAAAAAAAAACCGAAAAAAAAGAAAGAAAGAAGCAAAATAATTCTCAAATCAGTCTGTTTTCGCGGGAAAACATGTTTGGACTTGCTGATTGCTAAGTATTTCAGTCACATTGCGTTAGACTGGCTACAGCTTCTGCGAGTGGAAATGGGTGTGGTGGTAAAAACGAATGAGAAACGAGTATAGTAGTAGAAGCAATTCTCTTTCTTTCTCTTTCTCTTTTATTTGTTTCAGTCATTTGACTGCGGCCATGCTGGAGCACCGCCTTTAGTCGAGCAAATCGACCCCAGGAATTATTCTTTGGAAGCCTAGTACTTATTCTATCGGTCTCTCTTGCCGAACCGCTAAGTTACGGGGACGTAAATACACCAGCATCGATTGTCAAGCGATGTTGGAGGGACAAACACAGACACACAAACACACACACATACACACATATATATATACATATATACGACAGGCTTCTTTCAGTTTCCGTCTACCAAATCCACTCACAAGGCTTTGGTCGGCCCGAGGCTATAATAGAAGACACTTGCCCAAGGTGCCACGCAGTAGGACTGAACCCGGAACCATGTGGTTCGTAAGCAAGCTACTTACCACACAGCCACTCCTGCAATAAGAATTAGAACCAGCAGAGAGCTACAAATACCTAGGGGTATTTGAAGGGGACGAAATCAAACATTCGGTGATGAGGGGAAAGGATCAGAAGAGAATGTTATCGCAGGGTAAGAGCAATACTCAAGACAGAGCTGAATGCATGAAACAGAATCAAAGCGATCAATACTTTAGCCACACCAGTCGTGACTTACAGTTTCAATATCGTTAACTGGTCATTGACTGAAATATGTAATCTTGACAGAAAAATATGAAAATTGTTAACAATGCATAGAATGTACCACCCTAAGGCAGATATAGAACGACTTTACCTGCCAAGAAAAAAGGGTGGCCGTGGACTCTTACAACTGGAATTAACAATGAAGATTGCCACAATTGGCCTAGATACCTACCTGAGAAACTCTAATGACCGGATGTTAAAACTTGACCGAAAGCATGAAAATAAGAAAGCATCATACTTAGTTACAAAACAGGGAGGGGAATATCTAAGTGAATTCCAAATACAACAAATTCCAGAATTAGACGTACTAGAAACAAGCACAGAAAAAGCTAAGCGTATGAAAACCCGTGCTAAAACTGCTGCCTTAGACATTCTTACTGATAAATGATGTCGATGACATCATCCTCAGTGCTCAACTGGTACTTATTTTATCGACCCTG
>NC_068989.1:31970549-31971636 GCF_001194135.2 Octopus bimaculoides | reverse complement strand
ACAATAATGGGGGTTTTCATTCAAAACTATAGCTTGCATTATTCGATCTGATATGCTGGTACTGCAGAGGCTGAAACAGGGAGGAAGTCGACGCTTAACAGTATGATTTATAAGTTCACTGAACCAAATGGTTCTGCGTTCAAACCCAATGAGTGACTCCTTGGGTCAGTCTGACTTATCAAACATAATCTCGAGTTGACAATACATTATGAATGGAACTGTGTAGGCGAAAGCTATGCGGAAGATCATCGTGTGTGTGTGTGTGTGTGTATGTGTGTGTGTGCGCGCGCGCGCGTGCAGTTATATATGAATGAATGTATGTATGCATGTATGCATGTATGTATGAAGGCTTGCCTGGTTCGGAGGGTTTCCAGACCTATGAAAAGGACAGATGAATCTCTTGTTGGTTCTACGACTATCTAGCAGTAACACAGACCTTAAAAAATTCTTAGTCGGTGTCTGGCGTGCTGGATGACCACTGGGAGTGAGGCACCCCTCAGCTTTTGTTAAAGCATGTCTTTAGGAGAAGGTCACTCTGATATATAGCTAGATATGCAGGGAATTGCATTGAATATTGTGGGGATCTTTTGCTAACTCTTGAGAGCATGGCGTTCTCACAGTCCATATTGGCACTGGATATCTAGCCTTGGCTTGTCTCTAGATCACATCAATAGGGTGGAGAGGGTCTGTGAGATGTTGTGTAAGCTTTAATGGACCTAAAACTTTAGTTTGCGCAATCGCCAACAAAGCGACTTTCCGATGCCTGGTCAGGTAAGAGGGTGCTATAGCGAGCATGGAAGTCGCTGGCGCGAACCCAAGTGGGTCAAACCTCGGGTGCAACAACCTAATGCACGAGCGTTGCTGACATTTTGCTTGAGAAACGGTCTACGATGGTCTTCCTTCGTCATGAGTGGACAGTCATCATGTATGTATATGTAAGAACGTATATACGTATGTATGCATGTATGCAGGTATGTGCATATATATGTATGAAAGAATGTATATACGTCTGTATGCATGTGTGCATGTATGTATCTATCTATCTATCTATCTATCTATCTATCTATCTATCTATCTATCTATCTAT
>NC_068989.1:31961925-31968211 GCF_001194135.2 Octopus bimaculoides | reverse complement strand
ATATATATATATATATATATACATATGCATGTGTACATGTCTGTGTGTGTGTAATGTAACCACGTGTGTATCGTTGGCGATTTTCTTCCTCTGTCTTCCCTTCCTTTGGACTTCCCTCTATTTCTGAAGAAGAGCTTTGCTCGAAACGTTAACTCCTCTTTCCTTCCTCTCCTGAGCATCTGATAATACAGTACTTGTACCACGTTCTCGCGTTATTGTTTTTTTCTTGTTTGTTCTTCTTTGTTTGGATTCACTATATACACACACATACTTATCTACCTGGGCTCTACAGTCACCAACAATAGAGAGCTGACCCCGGAGATCAACCGCAGGTGTGGTCTGGCCGTCGAGGTCATGTACTCCCTATGGAAGCCCTTTGGCGGCACTGCTCTATCTCCCAGAAGACGAAATTCCGCATCTACAATGTATTGGCCCTCTCCATTCTTCTGTATGGAGCAGAAACATGGCTCTTCTAGAAGACCCTGGCAAAGAGGATCGACGGGTTCGATAGCAGAGCTGTGAGAACCATCAAGAACATCAGATAGTACCATCGTATTTCTAACAAAGAATTGCGTGCATGCTCGTATCATCCCGCAGCCCACCACCTCATAGTTATCTATCCCATGCGCTAGTACGGACATGTCCTCCGTCTCTTGCTAGATCATCCTACCAGGGTTTTACTCACATTCGACGCAGCAACTGATGTTCAGGGGCTCGATGTCACCTTGAAGGATGGGATGCAGAGGGGCTGCACAGGACCGCCAGAGATGGGAAGCACTGGTGGACTTGACCTGGTGGAATCACTAATCTGAGACGACTCCAGCCCCATGAAGCAAGAGCATGAAGCAAGCAGCAATTTTTAGACGTCGCTACGGTGTGAGGTCGAACACATTGGACAAACGTTAGGAAATGCCTTCAACCTCAGCTGGACCGACCCAATTTGGAATACTCCCAACTGGTTGCTGATCGATTCAAGTCCTTGTTCTGTGACTCATAAGTCGCAGAGTTTTTGATGGAGGATCTGAGCGAGAGGTGGGGTACATTAACAATATCTTCCGGCTCACAACTCTGTTTAATGCATAATTTAAGATTTTGGCCAAGCAAAGTGATTAGTGTTTGCCGTATGTAGTATGGTCAGGGAAGTGCAGAACTGTACGATCCTGAACAGATGTATTCATGACATTATCCACCTCATATAGACTATGGGGTGGGGGTCAAACCTGGCCTTAGTCGGGGTTCTGATCAAGCAGATCAACTGAAAGTTTTCGATGGGGTCGACCAGCTTACTTGTCAACGGTTTTTAGTGCATCCGATTTCGGTCCTGTTTATAGAGACTAGGTCGTTTCAATATATATTAGCATCTGCTCGGTGATCAGATTAAACAACTTACTGCGGGAAACGGTTCGAAACACACACTCGGACTGTATGAGTGTTCTCTCTTATCCCTCCGATATGTACCGACGTCCGAGTCAATGCTGCAAAAACTAGAGATTTTGCACAGTATGCTGTTCGAATTTTGGCACGTGATAAATGTTTTGGCATATGCGGACGCCGTCACTGTAATGGTATCGGAGATCATGGAGGCCAAAGTTGTCGGTAAAGGAATATGAGGCGGTAACAGGGGAAGACATTGCTGGGTTTGCAGATGGCACCTGGAGATGCAGGCCTATGCGTGTCCGCATCATTGGGTACTGGGCAGATGGTCCGGTTAAGTTTTCCTGGAGTCTGGTTTGGTATAAACATCCAAATGAGATGATATCTCGAACAAGACGGCTAATCTCACCTAAAAATGAGCTGAGAAATAGCTAGCCCTAAAATATCTGGCAGAAGTAACGAAGTCATATATTGTCGTGTATTACACTTGTCCGTCGTATATTGCTCTAGTTTCCGTCTGATACAAATAAAGTGTTTGCTCCTGTGATTATTGTAGAATGGATGCTTTCCACTGATCAGGTGGTAAATCTTTTGCCAAGACCATCTGCAAAGAGGGATCGCCAGGCCGTGAGTGATAATGCGTAGACGCGTGCTGTAGCTGTGACAACTGCAGAGGTTGCTGGTTGATGGACAGGTGTGGTCATCTTTTGTCAGCCACATTTTCCACAATTTGTCTCCATGACGGAACTGCAGTCTTGGGTCAAGCGAAGATCATGGTTAGGTGTAAGGCATCTTGAATATTGTTAAGCGCTTACAACCCTCTTGTATAATGGGAAGTTCCATCGGCTATGTTGCCCAATTATAAGTTAACGATGCTCTATGGAGGACTAGTAACGCGGAAGAGCGACCGCGTTCTCAGAGACACCGACAAGAATCAACTGGTTGGCCTCTTCTGGAGGGACTTCGGCCCATGCCAATTGATAACTTCTGGAAATCTTTGGTTTGGTCAGTGCTATCAGGGTTGGGTATTGGTGACTCCTCATAAAGTCGTTAGCCAGCGAGTTTGAAGATGTATGCAAAGCAATGATCTTGCTCTGCATGCACTCGTTTGGGGTCCCAGCACTGCTAACTTGTGGAGTTAAGTGAAATAGCTGCTGCTGCATGTAGGACAAATCCAGCTATAAGTCAAGTCCAGCATAAAAATCGCTCCCTCCCACTTTCTTTTGATCAGAAAATATGGGTAGAATTCTTCTGTTTGATGGCTCAGCCGAAAAAAGTTTTATAGTGGACACGTCTTAAAAGAGTGAAGACTGGTAACTTTCTCTTCAGTTAACTCCTCATTAGCTTCACTTCAGCTGGCCAAGTATGCTCGACATTTTTATGTGTAGGTTTAATCATTCAACATTTAGAACAATATCTATCATAGTTTCCAACATTATGACAATATTCGGGTGATTGCGCGTCCAATCTCCGCCTATTGCATGTTATCACTGCGTCCCAATGAACATCATGTACAACCTTAAAAAATTTGTCGCAATATCATAGGAACTTCAACATCACAATTTCAAATAATTTTATTATCTATAGTAAGTTTCTATCTAATGGTTTTTCACTGACTGAGTTCCATTTATTCGATTTGATCCTATTTGCAATCTTATAAAGGATTGCATCATTTATCGTTTCTTCTAACAGTTCTAATTTTACTACGTCAATTTTCACTCAATGAATAAAGGATGTGTCAGTAACATTATTCTCGTTTTTTATTGCTTCTTCAAATTTCTATCTACATAGGGTATCTACATGAGGAATGCTATTGCCTTTTACATATAATATTTTATAACCATATGCAACTAATTGAATTGTCCATTTTAATAATTTTGATATGTCACACCTGAGATTAAGTATAAATTATAGAAGTTTATGGCCCAATTTTAATTTTAGACCTAATAAGAAATATCGGGCTCTTTGCATTGACCCTTCAACTAACAAAGCTTCTCGCATCGTGATAAATATAGAATTGTATGTCCATTTTAAGAAAATTTACCAGATACCGAAATTTGACTTGCATCTATGGTCTCAACATCTTTTGTTATGTCAACTATTTGTACAAAAGGTGGTTCATTAAAATCTTTCTTTAATCTTTTGAACAATGTAATATGATGGTTAGATCTTAAAAACGAAGAATTCTTTTTTTCTTAATATTGAAAATCCACACCCTTTCTCAGATTAGAATGGAATAAATTTTCCATACCTACAAATGATTCCAATTCTCTTCTATTCTTTGGGATTTTCACTTCAAGTATCTATCATACTAATTCATCACCTGACCGAATACCATGTCTGGTTATTTTGTACCCTGATAGAGGTAAATTCTTCTGTGTGAAAAACACTCTTCTTTTCATTAAAAGTCATATCACATAAGGCAGGTTTTTGTAAAATTTCTTTTACTTTCCTCAATTGCCCGACAGTTAATGCTTATATCATCTTGGCAAATAGTTATATCTTTCAACACGTTGTCTAAAGCTCACTGAAAGATAGTACTTGCTGTTTTTATGCCATATCGTAGACACGTCCATCCTAATAATCCAAGCGGAGTACTTACTGTCGTTACTTCAATATGATGGTATACTCCAACCAAATCAATTTTTGCGAAATACTTCATACCTGTCAACTTGTGTTATGCTATCTCAACGTTAGGTGCAGAATAAAAATTAATAGAAACATAAGGATTCACTCCTATTTTGTAATCAGCGCATATACGTAAGTCACCATCGGACTTACAAATTACAATTAATGATGAGGTCCATTTACCACCCGTTACCTGTTTCAGCCTTCTGATTATCAATCATTTCTTTTAATTTGGCTATAACTAGAGGATAAATGTTCACAGGAAGTCGTCGAGATTCAAAATATGTCGGCCTCGCATTGTTCTTTACTTTCATATTTGTTATATAACCTTTTAGATACCCAAATTTTTGCGGTTCTGCATGATGAATAAGTGATTTAGCTTTACTCCTAGAAGCGTCCATTCCCATCAGGTCATGCTTCCTAAAGCACTCTACAACAATGACAAACTAAATTTTCCCCAGTTTCAGTTTCCAAAGAATCTTCAGACTGCTCCATTAATTTAGTTACCGAACCGTCAAACTGTTTGAGGCTAGTATGAAAGGGTTCCACTTTTGGAGATCCTAGTTTTATCAAGAAATTTTGTGATATAATTGTAACATCATTACCTGCGTCTATTTGCATTAAGATTTTCAGATTATTTATCGTATTGCAAATTAAAGAATTCACATTATTCTTTTCAATGCTGAAGATATTAATAGATCCTTGCTCACATAATTTGCATCAGCATCAACTTCATAAGCCGTATCAGAAGTCTTTCTTATAGTTCGAAAAACAGACTGAAAGTGGTTCTTTTTCTTACATAGATTATAGGATTTTCCAAAAGCAGAATATCTTCCAGCATTATGTATATAGCCACAAAACTTGCATATCACCTTCTTTCAACGATCCTTTTTGTATGTGAAAGAGTAATTTCTTTTATGATACTATCATTATCACTAGTTGGAGCCAAAATAAAATCATTTATCATCTCAAATTACTGAATATGGCTGACACAACTTGGTAACATCGTCTGCTGAAATTGCACGTTTTATAATATTCTAGACCAATGAGAGGGAATAAACAGTCCATCAATCAATTACATTTGTATACGATCATCCTCTGCAGATTGTCCTTCTGCCCACCAACTTGTCAAATTCACAAAAACGAGCAGCTTATTTTAATCTTTCATAATACTTTTGAATAGGTTCTAATGGTTAAATTCCCTAAAAATATGGTTTGAACAGATATTATTTTATTGTCAAAATTTCCTGTCTATAGTTTGTTGCATATAATGCTGTATTTTTGTCTTTAACTTTAGGTCCTGCACTACTCAGTGCATTGGCCGACACGCTTCCTATACTGGCTGCTACTCTTATATATCAATTCCACGTAATGCTGACTGTCTTCATGTCATCTTGAAATGTCCGTCGCCAAGTGATCTTCCTCTACCCCTTTTACATCTGCCATCAGGTAGTACCCAAGACGTCCGTTTCCGAGTGCCTTTGATCAGCTTGAGGGAGAATGTGGCCAACCAATCAGCGCTCTGCTACAATCTCTTGCAAAGGTCATGACCTCGCTCTTCTCAGAGTCTCCTTATTTGTGACAATACTTTTTAAAAAAAATTTTGTAGACACACTTTCATCATATTTTCCTATCCTTCCTTAATACCGGTATTAAGGAAGGATAGGAAAATATTAGATTTGTAAGCCCTAAAATTCACTCAATACTTGCCCACGGGCTTATGGTGTAGTGGTTAAGAGTGCGGGCTACTAACACCAAGATTCTGAGTTGGATTCCGGGCAGTGACCTGTATAATAATGATAGCACTTTCATCATTATAGTCTTAAAATGCTGTCATTTTTGATAGCATAACTTACTATATGCACATATAAATATATATATATTTCTTGTTCCAGTCATTTGGCTGCGACCATGCTGGGGCATCACCAGTCAAATAAGTCAACCCTTGGACTTCATTTTTTAAAGCCTAGTACTTATTCTATCGATCTCTTTTTTTTTTACAGAGACACAAACACACCAACACCGTTTGTCAAGTGGTGGCTGTGGACAAACACACACACACACATGACAGGCTTCTTTCAGTTTCCGTCTACCAAATCCACTCACAAGGTTTTGGTTGGCGCGAGGCTATAGAAGAAAACACTGGTCTAAGGTGCCACGCAGTGGAACTGAATAGGGAACCATGTGATTGGGAAGCAAGCTTCTTACCACACAGCCACACCTGCGCCTGCGTAATATATACATGCATGCATACATACATAAATAAATTTATATATATATATAT
>NC_068989.1:31960640-31961470 GCF_001194135.2 Octopus bimaculoides | reverse complement strand
TTCCGGAAACAATTCTGCAGAGAATAATTCTGCAGTCCATAGATAATTATTTATTCTGTATATTTCTCATTTGTCCTGTTCTGGCGTTTTGCGAAATTTTTCTGGAGAACATTATTTTTCTTTGTGGTTGGGTCATTGATGACCTCTTTCTAGCATATTGGACGTCCACCTAGTGGTCATCCCTTATACACCTGTAATACAATTTTTTCTGAATTTTCATATTTTTTATATGCTAGGCCACTTGGTTTTAGATTGAATTAATATTCAATTTATCACCCTATATATATAAATAATAATTTAAATAGTTATATTCTCCTACCGGCAACATATACTGCAGTGAATTATTTTCTGCAGAATTGTTTCCGGAATTTTGCGCGCCGGAGCTGGGGCATTTTGAAAAATAGCCCCAATGTGATCGGTAGAACTACATGCAAGTCTTGTTTCATGAAGACAATTCGTGTATAGTTCTGCAAATTATATTGATTATAGAACGTCTATGCTGATGAGAACACGGATGTTGTTACGTAACTAAAACAATAATGTTCGAAACTGCAGTCTATAGATAATTCTTTATTCTGTATATTTCTCATTTGTCCTGTTCTGGCGTTTTGCGAAATTTTTCTGGAGAACATTATTTTTCTTTGTGGTTGGGTCGTTGATGACCTCTTTCTAGCATATTGGACGACCACCTAGTGGTCATCCCTTATACACGTGTAATACAATTTTTTCTGAATTTTCATATTTTTTATATGCTAGGCCACTTGGTTTTAGATTGAATTAATATTCAATTTATCACCATATATATATATATATATATATATATATATATA
>NC_068989.1:31957988-31959917 GCF_001194135.2 Octopus bimaculoides | reverse complement strand
TGATCGTTTTTAATTAACCGTCATCGATGACAGATGGGCGTCCACTACGCTCACGATCTTCAAGGCTCAGGTCTCCACTGCGAAATCGTTTGAACCATTTTCGAGCTGACCACCCACTAGTCATTTCATCACCAAACCTTTCGTTGATATCGCGAGCAGATATTGAAAGTTTAGTTGCGGCCGGGACTTTAAACGAACAGCAACGTTCGCTTTCAAGTACTACCAACATAAAGATTTGGCTGATTTAACACCACTCACAATACTTGTAAATATATCTGAAAAAAAAAAATGTTATTCTGGTTATTATAACAAATTCGGAAACTTGGCGAAGTAGAAAGCCTCAGCAACTCTTTCAATATAATTACAGAAATCTTATTCCACTCCTTCCAACCAGTTTCAAGATAATTTTTAACAGTCCTCCCAAGCTTCTTCATCACTGTATCAACGTCGCACAACCTTTTTATTGCATTAGTAAGTATTCTACAGCCTATAATGTTACACAGTTAAAAAAATATATAGTAATGTCAAATTAATTTATATCCTACTACATACATCCTTCAGCAAATATTTTAAATTAACGTTCACAACAACAGCACCTTCCTTTCTATACACTTGGTTCAGCGTTCGTTTCAAAATTGTAAAATAAATCATTTTTGTATGAAAAATTGAATTATGCCTTCTGAATTTTCTTGGACTTTCACTTTCTTCACCGTGATATTCAATCGTGAATTTTATAACATTTAGTACATGTTCCAAATAAATATTGACTTTCTGTACTTTGTTACATTGGTGACGCATAGTCTTTTGCTAAGTTGGTGACTTTCCATTTTTTTTATAGCATAACTATGCTACAGAAAGTATGTTTTGCACCTATATTGACAACATTTCGTTTCGCTTGAACTTCGTATGTGTACATTTTGCTGTTTTCAATATCAATTCTATGAGTATGTGTGAGTGTGTGTTTCTGTGTTGCTTACCTCTATAGTAAACTATAGTAAAGAACATTTTACACTGTTTTAATGAGCCCACATCTAATGAAGTAGCCATCCTTATCGTTGGTGATACTCATGAAAATCATGATATTCTCATTCGTGTTCGAGATAACAACCTTAAAAGTGTTTCACAGACTCGTCCCTCTTATGCTCTCCAGTATACTCTTATTCTGTGGAATGGACAAGATGGGTATAATTTCAATATTACACGGATTGAACCTGCAACAAGATAGCCAATTACAAACAAAAAGCTGACGTCAAATGACTTCTATTCTTACCAGCTGATGTTAAGACCAGAACAATCAAATCAATTACACATGTCAAATAAACTTTATTTTCATTAACATATTTTCTACGTTATCTCAACAACCAACTGTAGTTATTTCGCATACACTTCTCTACAACGACCAGGTTTCATTAGAAAATGAAAATAGTTTCACTTTCGATTTGAACCAAAGTTACAAAATGTTCGAATTAGTCACATCTGTATTATAATAAAGAAAGCTGCTTATTATCTATCTACCAAATAAACTATGTTTTTGATTCAAGAACTCCTTTTTACTACTAAAATAACCTCAGCAACTAGGTTGGATCGAACAATTTTGAGGTCATTTTCGGACAATATTTCGATTTGCTTAAGGTGGCGAGCTGGCAGAAACGGTAGCACACCGGGAGAAATGCTTAGCGGTATTTCTTCTGCCGCTACGTTATGAGTTCAAATTCCGCCGAGGTCGACTTTGCCTTTCATCCTTTCGGGGTCGATTAAATAAGTACCAGTTACGCACTGGGGTCGATATAATCGACTTAATCCGTTTGTCTGTCATTGTTTGTCCCCTCTGTGTGTAGCACCTTGTGGGTAGTAAAGAAATAACACATTTAATTTCTCTGTCCTGTCCTGTTTACATCTCTCTTGCAGAAAAAATACGAGAAGGTTGGT
>NC_068989.1:31956432-31957512 GCF_001194135.2 Octopus bimaculoides | reverse complement strand
TGTTTCACACATGTGTAGAATTCTACTCAAACAAACATTTATGAAAATGTACACATAAATATTGCATTAAAATAAGCCACAACTCAAAAAATTGCATTAAAAGACATCCATTTTTCTATATGTTATGAGGAAATACAGTAACGCACACACACACACGCACTCTCTCTCTCTCTCTCTCTCTCTCTCTCTCTTTCACGTACAAAAAGATGTAGGCATACGTATTTATGGGCGAGGGTAAGGAATACGCATTCCCAGTGGTTAGGGTTAAGGTTACACCGAAAACAGGAGGTGTGCTTATACTTTACCTCTGCTATGTACGTGTATATGAAAGATAATGTGTGTGAGAGAGAGAGAGAGAGAAAGAGTGAAAGAGAGAGAGAGAAAGAGAGAGAGAAAAAGAGAGAGAGCGAGCGAGTGATTGCTACTTACACATACATGCAAAAAAAATTCATACATCACAGCACACACCTTCACTCACTCACTTTCTCTCTCTCTCTCTCTCACACACATACGTCCATTTCATATACACGTACATCTTACACTTTCTCTTCTCACTTCAAAGCAAATATCGCCTTTTCACTTTATCCTCTCTTTCAATTTCTGCTCTCTTCAAAGCATACAGAAATTAAAACAATTTTTCGGAAATTAACGAACAACCATACGATCCCATATATGTCGAGTTGACAACTTCGCTTATTCAAATGAAAGAATGCCATAAAATAACTTCTTTTGACACACACGCACACACTCTAGGTAAAACTTCTGTGCGAATTAGGTTATTTCTTGCAGTGTGCACGCGCAAATTTACAGCTCAAATCCAATTGAAATGATCTTTTTCTATTGTGTAATTTGTGTTTGTGATGAGCGTATTTAAAAACCTGATCTTCGATATAAACTAAAGAGAAAGTTTTCCTAGAAATCCTGTCCTTTATCTCTTCTTTCTAGCATGTTCGAGGTGACATTTCCGTCCCCCACCTTTATTTTTTACCTAAATTTCTTCCGATTCCTGTGTTTGCAATACAGGAGATTAGGATTTCACCCACAAAATACGTTCTCAATATTTTAATTTTTCTCCATCTC
>NC_068989.1:31950977-31953138 GCF_001194135.2 Octopus bimaculoides | reverse complement strand
TATATATATATATATATTACGATACATCATTTTCGGCCAGATTACGCACGTTATTACATTGACGTAATATTTATGTAATCAGTAACATTTTACTATTAGATGTAAAGTACAAAGTCTTTAGGTAATAGATTAATCAACAGTTATGCATGTCATTTTGGAAGGCTACTCTACTGACAGCAGGAAACAGTGGAGACCTGTAAGAATTAATAATGCCACAGCAACAAAATGTATCGAAGATCGGGCTAGGGATCAACACAACGAAAATGAAAGTGATGAAAGTGGGCAATACTATGGACCAAGAAGCAGCTATCAATGTCAACCAGCTTACGATAGAAGTAGAATTCACCTGCCTGGGCAGTGTTGTTAGAAAGGTGGCTGTAGTGTTCTAGCATATGTGTTCCATCTGGGCAACCTCAAACATTAGCACTTATTTCCATCATTCTTCCTATTGCAATCTGTGCCAGAAAAACTTGGAAGAGTAATGTAAGGGCAGATAGAAAACTAAATGTATTCCATCAAAGGTGCCTCGGAAAGATCGTGAGGGTCAACTGGTGGAACTGTATCACAAATAATGTATGATAAATAATAATAAATAATAATAAATAAAAGCGGTTAAAAACCAAATATGTCTTTTGGTCTATTAAATGTTTCTTTATTTCAATATCGTTTTATCTTCTTTTACCTAATTTTTTCTCGAATATATACCTATATCTCAATGATACAAAGTATTAGGTCGTCAAGTATGAAATTTGTAGTAAGGTATGTGGTAAACTTTGAAAGCTGCTCAATTTGCGCCATTATTATATTTTGACAATTTTTATTTTTTGTTAGAAAGCTGACACGTCTATTTCGTTATTCTAACTCATTTTGTGCTTTATAAAGTATTTGTAAATCGCTTTTTGATATTTTTTTTAGAGATGACTAAGTCGGAAATTCGAATAGTTTTGAAATATGCGTTCTTTCTTGGAAATACAGCATCACAGACAGCTCAGAATATTAATGGAGTATTTCATTCTAATATTATTACACAGCAGACAGTATCAAATTGGTTTGCAATATTTCGTTCTGATAACTTTGACCTCACAAATGAGCAACGCAGTTGACCAGAAACAAAGGTGGATAATGACGAACTGAAAGTCACCGTCGAGTCAGATCCATGTCAAAGTGCCCGTGAATTATCGTTGTTGTTTGGTGTTAGCAAGCAAACAATAATGACTCACCTAATTCAAATCGGTAAATTGTAAAAGTTGGATAAGTGGGTTCCACATGAACTCAACGAAAAGCAGAAACAGCAACGTTTAGAAGCCTGCATTATACTACTTTCTCGTCACAAAAATGAATCATTTTTGAATCAAATTATAACATGTGATGAGAAATGGATCCAATACAACAACCGTAAACATTCAGCACAATGGTTGGACAAAGACGAGCCACCAAAACACAGTCCAAAAAGCAAAATTCATCAAAAGAAGCTGATGGTGCGTGTGTGGTGGTCTGGCGCAGGTGTGACCCATTATGATTTCATTAAACCTGGCTCATCAATCACGGTCGAAGTATACTGCAACCAACTGGACCAAATGATGCAGAAACTTACAAAAAAAAAAAAAAACCCAGCCTAGATCCACCCCTATTTTATTGCAAGACAACGCCATACCACACATCGCAAAAATGACATTAACGAAACTACAGGAGTTGAAGTTGGAAGTTCTCCATCATCCACCATACTCGCCTAATTCTTCCCCCACTGAATACCACTTCTTCCTGAATTTGGATAACTTTTTGATAGCAAAAATATTTAATTCCAACGATGCTGTAAAACAGGCCTTCCAAGATTTTATTGACTCTAGATTGCCATGCTTTTACAGTTCCGAGCTGGACAAGCTACCGCTGAAATGGCAAAAGTGTATTGACAATATGGGTGCATACTTTGATGAATAAAACTATTCCTTGTATTTATAAGACATTAGCAAACTTTTGTTCTTTTCTACAAATTTCATACTTGACGATCTAATATTACTTGTCATGTATAAAACAACGGGTCATACACTAGTAATAATAATAATGATGATGATGATGATGATGATGATGATGATGATAATGATGATGATGATAATAACAATAATAATAATAATAATCGTTTCTTTATTGGCCACAAGGGCCG
>NC_068989.1:31938795-31950237 GCF_001194135.2 Octopus bimaculoides | reverse complement strand
GGAATTTATGAGAGTTATCCATAGGGTCCGGCCTGAAAGTCCCCCGGAAAAGACCAGTTAATTGATTCCTCCCGACATCGAGAGTTTTCCCGAGGATATCTTCCCCTTTCCCTCCACTGATTCCCTACAGAACTCTGCAGAAAGCAGAAGAGCAAGCGTTCCAGCTTGATCAACCGCAAAACAGGGCTAGGGACGACGGTCAGGTGACAGTAGATGACGGAAGCAACGTACGCATTCGCCACCTCCACCCGACCTTTCAGGGACAGCTTCCTCTCTGCTTATTTCTGGGTGAGATTGGCTATCCTGCTCGAATAATGATGATGATGATGATGATGAGGATGAGGATGATGATGATGATGATGATAACAACAATAATAATAACAATAATTATAAATGCCCTGATGCAGTACTAGGCAGTGGCTCTCATGGCTTCTGATTTTAACTGATTGGAAGTGTTATCATGTACATTGCTTTGTCTTGGTATAAAAGATGGGCTACAGCAAATATTCTGCTCAATACTACAGATTTGCTTGTCATTTACTTGACTTTAATCGGTTGAGCATGTCCTTTGGTGGCTGATGATATGTGCATCCCTGATCACGAGCAGAATTAGTGGGGGCTCATCATAGCCATGTGTTGAGAGAAATTCTTTGGAGTTTGGATAACTCAGCTTTGGAAAAATGGGTGTTTTCTTCAACATCCTTAAACAACCTTTATTCAGGGACCTGCTGAGCAGGATGAGCTACTCGACCTGAAGAAAATTCTACCTGGGCCCCACATGCAAGGTCATGCGCTGTTTATCTTCATATGAAATCACTATGTCGCGCACATATGGTTGTGACGCTTGTGCCTGGTGTACCCTTATCAGACGGCTTCGTATACTTTACTCCAGTGTCACTTTGATACCATGCACTGCTCTCTCACTCAATGATGATGATGATGATGATGATGATGATGATGATGATGATGATGATGATGATAATGATAATGATAATAATAATAATAATAATAACAGAGGACCGGTGGCTATGGATGAGGAGGAGTGACCTGAAGGTAGAGACAGAAGCACTCATATGCGCAACTCTGGAGCAAGCGTCAAGGACAAACTATATGAAGTGCAGAATAGACAACATTACTGATAGCGACAAATGCAGAATGTGTAGTGGGAGGGGTGAAACGGTATGGCACATCATTAGCGAATGCCCAAAATTGGCACAACTTGAATACAAAAGACGCCATGACAATGTGGCCAGAATGATCCATTGGGAGTCCTGTAGAAATCACGGCCTATAAAGAGCAAAGATGTGGTATGAGTAAATTTCAGAAAGAGGCGCCGAGAATAAGAATTGCAAAATCTTGTGGGATGCAATGATCCAGTGCGATCACCCGACCAGACATCGGAAACCGGACATTATTGTGGTGAATAAAAAAGAAAGAACATGTATGATGATCGACATAGTGTGCCCCGGTGACAACAGGATCAATGTGAAAGAAGAAAAAATTAAACAACTATGACGATTTGAAGTGAGAAATACGAAAGTTGTGGTCAATGAAAAGAGTACACATGATACCAATAGTAATTAGTGCACTTGGAAGTATCAACACTCAACTACCAGCATGGCTGTAAAAGATTGGTGCAAGTGTGAAGGTAGAACATGTACAAAAATCAGCATTGCTTGGAACTGCAAGAATTCTTCGCAGGGTTCTTGAAGCATGACCAGTAAATGAATGTCACCTTAGTCTGCAGGCTGTGGACAGCTGACACTTTCTATCATACCCAGCATAATAAGCTCTGATTTTCATATAATGATGATGATGATGATGATGATGATGATGATGATGATGATGATGATGATGATGATGATGATAAATGCCATGATGCAGTACTAGGCAGTGGCTCTCATGGCTTCTGATCTTAACTGATTGGAAGTGTTATCATGTACATTGCTTTGTCTTGGTATAAAATATGGGCTACAGCAAATATTCTGCTCAATATCACAGATTTGCTTGTCAGTTGCTTCACCTTTACCAGTTGAGCATGTCCTTTGGTGACTGACAATATGTGCATCTCTGATCACGAGCAGAAGTGTTGGGGGAGCATCATAGCCATGTGTTGAGAGGAATTCTTTAGAGTTTGAATAATTCACCTCTGGAAACATTGGTGTTTCATTCAACATCCTTAAACAACGCTTATTCAAGGACCATTTGAGCAGGATGAACTACTCGACCTGAAGAAAATTCTGAGCCCCACCTGCAAGGTCATGCGCTGGTTATCTTGATATGAGATCACCATGTGGCGTATATATGGTCGTGATGCACGCGTCTGGTATACTCTTATCAGACGGGTAGTCATGATGGGTATACTGGGCTTCGTATACTTTACTCTAGTGTCACTTTGATGGCATGCACTGCTCTCTCATTCAACAACAACAACAACAACAACAACAACAACAACAACAACAACAACAACAACAACAACAATAATAATAATAATTCGTTTTATTGGCCACAAGGGCCAATATCAATTAAAAACATCTAAGGACAAATATAATAATAATAATAATAATAATAATAATAATAATAATAATAATAATAATAATAATAATAGTAATAATAATAATAATGATTTCTTTTATTTGCCACCAAGGTAAAGGATGAGAGGGACAATACAAAGACATAAAGTTATTTTTATTATTCCATCATGATGGAATAATAAAAACAAACAAAAAAAACAGTATACACGGTATACACTAGAAGAAGGCAAATATACAAAACATACGACACTAGAAGAAAAGGGGGAAAAGTGATAGTGATGGGGTCCTCTAGAGATAGTCAAGGAACCATACCACCCAAGATCACGCTGAATACCAAGGACGAGTGCCCCCTCCAACTTGTTTCTTCCGACTCACAGGTCTACACTGAGAGTGGTACCATCCACTCTTGCCATTTTAGTGTAGTGAAATATATAGACAGCACAAGGTGTTGATGTGGCTACGTGCATGTTATTACAAGAGATCATACAGAGATGAATGAATAAATTCAAGATCTATATATTTACTACATAAAAATATATTCAATTCTTCTATCGATGGTAATACATGAAATCAAATTGTAGAAACTAGTTGAATGAAATAATTTATGTAAGAAAGTTCAGAGATAGGAAAGGTAGAACAACAGCGAAGTGGTGGTTTTCAGTCATCTCGGCTATGGAGCGTAGAGAAATAGGACATAGCAACGATGGGAATGGCTAATCGACTAAGAAGCAAAAAGCTGGGTTAGCAAACTGTTTTTATTAAAGGAACGCTAGAAATTCCAGAAACTTCCAAGAGAAACGCCAAGCTTCTTGAACAATTAAGAATCACGTTTCGTGACAACGATGCTTCGAGAAGCTAAGAGAAAGGAGGTTACTCTCTGATCTTTCTTGCAAGGGAGATCATTCAACTATCTATCTACCTATACCGCTACTCCCAGGCAGAGGTAACAGTATACAATAATCAAAATAACAAAAATATATACATCATAAAATATCAAAATATAGAAACAATATTAGAGTTTAAATGTAATACATGTTTGTTAAATTCTTGGGCCAATGCACCGCTTCTTATAGTCATAGTATGTGAAAGGACGCGTTTGTAATGCTGTGTGTGTGTGTGTGTTGTCTGTAGTGGGGATGGAAATAGTTTTTTCTATGTGAGCCCTTTTTAGTCTGTCAACAGAAATAGTGTCTTTACGAGCGTTGAGATCTAAGGTGAAAACTTTATCTGTGCAAGAAAGCACACGGTTGGGTCCTGCATACAGTGCTGTTAAAGGATGTTTAACAGCATCGTTGCGGACAAAAACATGAGCTTAGGAAGAATAGTTCTTCGGTAAATATGTTTTAATGTCTTGTTTTTTAGTGTTCATATGTGGTAACGTTGACATATAGTCATGCAAGCGTTCAGTGAAACTTGTAGTGTCGATCTCTTGCGTATTTGCAGGAACAATTATTTGACCAGGCAGCGTCAAGGAAGAACCATAAAGTAATTCTGCAGGATAATATCCAATGTCTTCTTTGATAGAATAGCGGAGACCCAAGAGAAAAATAGGAAGAAATTCAATCCATCGAGATGAATCAGCAGAAGTACACAACGCAGCTTTAAGCTGCCGGTGAAATATTTCGATCATACCGTTCGAAGGTGGTGGGTAACTGGTGGAGTGGATGTTTACTTCCTAAAATCTTGGAAAGCTCCTGGAAAAGTTTAGCTTCAAATTAACATCTGCAGTCTGTTGTTATTCTTACACGTGTTCCGAAACGAGAAATCCATCCTGTGACTAAAGCTTGTGCCACAGTTAGAGAAGAGATGTTTGTGTTTGGAATGACTTCTGACCAGCGGGAAAAAAACAGTCGATATAGGTTATTAAAAACGTGTAGCCCTGACTCGCACGCCAATGTCTTACTATATCAACATGTATGTGCTGGAATCGTGCATCTGGGGTGGAGACAGTACCTAACGGTGTACGGATATGTTTATGTACCTTGGATCTTTGACAATCGACACAGGTGCGAGTCCGATTAACTGTGTCTCGACTTTTTAAATTTACAAGGTGAAATACATTTCTTAGCTGCGGAACCAAACTTATAATGATATCAATAGAAAGGTTTTGATCTGTTAGGAAAACGGGAATTAGAACGATGAAAACGACACGGTGAAGAACTTCTGTTGATACGCAAGAGACGAACTTCTACGACTAGCTTATCTTTAGTCTTCCACGTAGACTCACGAAATTCCTTAAATTCAGAGGAAACTGTAGCAGCTGGCGAAGGAGAGTTATTCTGTTCTGGAGTGGATTTTGTATACCCCCAAATTTTATCTGCTGATGCTGCAAGATGGTTGACTGTGCTAACGCCGGTGAGACGTTATGGGCGAGAATACCTTGAACCTACTGTAGTAATCTGAAAAAGAGTTGTTTTGGCGACTTACTTTCAGCAGGATTGTTCTCTGTGAGCTGCCGCATTTTTCTGAGCATTTGCGATGGTGTTCGGTCTCCTAAATGCTCGTCGTTAAGAAGTTTTCGAAACTTCTTTTCAGAAGAGAGTGAGGTTCGTCTTAAAATTTCCTCTATGATTGAAGAATATGTTGAATCTGCCGATGGAGCTGTGATAATATCTCGCAATTCTCCAGTTAGTGATGGTGGTATTCTTAGGCCTCCGTCGGTCCGTCTGTTGAGTTGTCTTGCAGTTTTTGCAACGCCTCCTGTGGCTGTAGAGACTGATGCGAGAGTGGCAGTCTCGTTTGCAGAGGTTACACCTATACGTTCAGTCCGGTCTGTTGGCAATCATTTCTTTTCTGCGGGCTCGGTTTTCAGCTGCTGCCACCCTCAAATTCTCTTCGCCGGTTTGCAGTTGTCTGTGAAGTGTGCCTCTCCAGCTGGTTCGACCGGCTGCGAGATCCTTCCAGGAATTGGTGTTGATGCCAAGTGCCTTCATGTCCCTCCTGCACACATCTCTGTACCTCAGCTTCGAGAGGCCAATGTTTCTCTGCCCTGTGACAAGCTCTCCGAAAAGGACATCCTTTGGGATCCGACCATCTTCCATACGGCGAACGTGGCCCAGATGGTGGTATAGAGCTAAGTGAAATATGGAGCTACTATTGGTCTGAATTGTGCTTTCTTGCAGAGAAAATGCTTCCAACTAGGCAAACAAGACAATGATGTCTTCTGTGAAAATTGGTAATACAAGCTGATTCATAGCAGATATCATCGCTTGAGTTGAAGAAAATTCTGAATGGAAAGTAGTGGAATATAACTAGATATGTCAGGTGGTAACTAAAGGGTCCCCATGTCGGTTGGTCACCAATTAATGTAGTGAAATA
This sequence comes from Octopus bimaculoides, assembly GCF_001194135.2. Classification (NCBI taxonomy): domain Eukaryota; kingdom Metazoa; phylum Mollusca; class Cephalopoda; order Octopoda; family Octopodidae; genus Octopus; species Octopus bimaculoides. The sequence continues at coordinate 31,944,385 of NC_068989.1, read as the reverse complement.
TATAAATAGTACAAGATGTTGATGTGACTGCGTGTATGTTATTACAAGAGTTCATACAGAGATAAAAGAATAAATTCAAGATCTATACATTTACTAGATAAAAATATATTTAATTCTTCTATCGATGGTAATACATGGAATCAAATTGTAGAAACTAGTTGAATGAAATAATCTATGCAAGAAAGTTCAGAGATAGGAAAGGTAGAACAACAGCGAAGTGGTGGCTTCTAGTTATCTCAGCTATGGAGTGTACAGAAATAGACGGACATAGCAACGATGTGAATGGCTCTAAGTCTAATCGACTAAGAAGCAAAAAGTTGGGTTAGCAAGCTGTTTTTATTAATGGAACGCTAGACATTCCAGAAACTTCCAAGAGAAACGCCAAGCTTCTTGAATAATTAAAGAATCACGTTTCGTGACAACGATACTTCGAGAAGCTAAGAGAAGGGAGATTACTCCCTGATCTTTCTTGCAAAGGAGATTATTCAACTATCTATCTACCTACACCGCTACATTAACAACTTTCATCCACATTTTGATAAATTCATTCGAGGACAGCACCTCCCTCTCCACCTTCACTTTCAAGTTTCACTTGAAAAGGTCGATGTGGGCTTTACCAAAAAGGAGTGTTTCTGTCCTCATTCCTTTCAGCCTCGTCCACTAGATAACCTCTTTCGCCACAGCCACCAGACAAAGAAAAACTGCCTTGCCTATCCGATTAAAGGAGGGCGGCGGGACAATCATCATTATGGACTCGGCTGACAGACGGATCCGTCCAACATACGGCTGTAGCTGTTCGACATAACTTCAAAAGTCAGCAATTATCGGACACTGAACGAGACCATGCAAAACGGTTTCGTCGCTCTGCGAGCACTTTGGACAAGCCCGTCTGACAGCACATCCGTGCCTGTAGAGTTTATTTCGAACCGGTAGCGTTCCCCGGTAGGACTACCAAGCCAAAGACATCTGGAAATTATCCATAATAGTCCCCGACCGGAAAGTCCCCCGGAATAGACTTGTCAGTTCGTCTTCGTCAATGCCTAGGGTCTCCCCGAAGACGTCGCACTTTTTCGCTACTAATCCTGTGTATATAGCTAAAGTGAAACATCCACCAATCGTATTGCCCGACTTGTAAAGGACAGTAAGCGCCTGACGACATTCTAAGTGCCAGGCACCCAGTCTCGGCCTATCCTTTACCCAGTGCTGCGGCTTCGTCAAGGAAACGAGCTGCGGAAACATTCACCTTCTAGAAATCGTTGCAGGTGGCGCGATTTGAATGTGTGTCTGCGCATTAAAAGCCATAGCATACCCAAGCCGCCACGCAGAGTGAGTTGGCAGCAGACTGACCGCCTAACCATTGGAACGCGTCCCTTCCACAAGAAAATAAATAGGATAGGCTCCAGTCTAATCAAGTAGTAACTAAGGCAAGGCACAACGGTCAGACGATAAATAATGATAGAAGCGATGTAGGCATTCACCACCTATGCCCGACCTTTCAGGGACAACTTCCTCTCTGAGTAAGACAGGCCTCCCTGTTCGTCACTAATTCCTAGTTCTTATCCATCTGGAGGTCGGGACCAAACCAGACCCGAGCAGTTTAACTGGCCCGTCAGTCCAGCGTCCGACGGTATTGATCTGCCTCTCCAGGTGCCCAGTCGCAATCCCACCAACTTGTTGGTGCTGATTTTGGCCCCTGTTACTTACTCATATTCCCTTACAATGTAGCCGACCATCTGCACTTCACGTACGCCAACATTGCCCTCCTGAATCCAATTTCGAAAGAGAGGCCTCTTAACAGTTCCAACTTCCGCAGCAGTGGTTCGAGAGTTAGTACATACAGAAGAGGTGATAGCAGGCAGTCCTGACGGACCGAACGTGCGGTACTAAGCAGTTGGCCATTTATTTTGACCACCGAGCAAGTGCCACTGTGCATTACTGCAATCCAGCCTCTGAAAACGGATCTGAAACCGGCCGCTTTAAGGACGCTTCCAAGTAGCGATGGTCGACCCTACTGAAAGCTTTCGACTGATCTAAACTGATCAGATCCCCACCGAAGCTAGCTTTAGTCCCAGCCCTCCCTACGATGTACCGTATAAGGTGGAGGTTGTGAATAAACCTGCTCGGGATTGCACCCGTTTGTGCCTCCCCGACCAGACTACCGATGACAAGCGTCAACCTTTTCGCTAATACCTTAGCCAAAATCTTAAACTCTGTGTTTAGTAGAGTTATGGGCCAAAACTTCCCTAGCACGTCCCCATTGTCGGCGTTTTTTCTCAGCAGTGTTATCACAACCCGGCTAACAGCATGAGGAATTCTCCCGTTCTACTGCGAGTAACTGTAGACATCTGCTAAGAGGCTGCCAAACAAATCTGGCATGAATACATAGAATTAGTAGGATAGACCATCCAAACAGAGCGATTTGCGACTTGTGCAATCACTCATAGCCTCCCGTATTTCGGTGGCTGTAATAGGCTTTTCGCAGAATCTCGCGTTCGTTACCGAGAGCCGTGGTAGGCCGTCCAGGTACGAAGTAAAGTCCGCTTCCGTCATCGACCCGTCACCCTTCCCAAACAACCGCGGAAAGTGCTGCTAAAAAGCTGCACATATCTCTTCAGAACCGAGTGGCATGTATCCGTACTGGTCCGTTAAATACTTGATCGTAGTTTTTTTCCATGTCGCGTTTCTACCGTTCGGGCCCATCGGACGGCTTTAGTTCCTTCGTGTTTTAACGCACAGGCCTTAGCTCTGACAACATATCTTTCGTGTTTCGCCTCAAAGAAATGGTTAAGGGCCATTCTTGCCGCTAACACGTCGGTCGCGACGCCTCTCCTAGTTTGCTAACTAGTTCCCCTCTGATCTATTTCTTTCCATTGCCAAATCTTTGCTAAGCGCTATCGATTCTACTCTAATCGCTCTCTTCAGAGCGATCCACCACCGGCTGGATTGCTCCCATCAACTACCGATTGCCTCCATCAACTACCGCTTAACTAGTTCGCTAATCCAGCCCCTGTAGTCTTTGCGAGCAGGTAAGGACGCATTCAGCTTCCAGTAACCGGATCCCCGTCTACGGGTCCTACCTAAATCGACTCTGCATATCACAAACTTGTGATCTGTGTAGCCGACCAATTTAAATTGTGGACAACCTATGCTGTCCCTATCCTCTGACCTAACAAATACTCTAAATACGATCTGGACGACCTGCTGTGGTTGCTCTATGTCTAAACTGGTACATCAGGGAAATCCAGTCGGTTACCGTCAGAAAGTTAGAAAGTCCTGAGCAGGTTTTCGAGGCTTTTATACCCCCTTCTACTATGTACTAAACCCATACAGTCATTCCGCGCGTCCAAAATAGTACTAGTACTAAAGTGCGAGGTGTTCCCAAGAATGTTCCCAAGGTGCTTTGGCCGGTGAACTGTATAGATACTTAGAAAAAAGTGAACTGCTACCTATTGAACAGAAAGGGTGCCAAAAGAGGAACCGGGGAACGAAGGATCCGTTTTTAATTGATAATCTAATTATCAGGAATTGCAAGAGAAGACACACAAACCTGAGAATGGCATGGATTGACTATCACAAAACATACAATATGATACCACACTCCTAGATAATAAGAACAATGGAAATGTATGCAGTAGCAGAAAACATCAGAAGTCTTATATGGAACAGTATGAAATGTTGGAGAACGGAATTGACAGCAGGAAATCATGTATTAGGAGCGGTGAAAATCAAGAGACGAATCTTCTAGGGGGACAGTGTGTCCCCACTGATCTTTGTGCTGGGAATGATTCGCTTGAGTGAAATGCTACAGAAAACAAAGTTGGGGTATGATCTGGGAAGAGGTAAGGGAAAAACTGAACCGCTTGCTATTCATGAACGACTTGAAATTATTCACAAAAAGTGAGGCAGAACTGAACAGCATAGTCCAGACTACGGATTTTCTCGAATGATGTTAAGATGGAGTCTGGGCTCGCAAAATGTGCTACGATGGTGATGAGACGAGGAAAGCTTGTTCTGACAGAAAGCATACAGATGCCAAGTGGTAAAATGATGAAGGCAATTCAACCTCAATCCAGCTATAAATACCTAGGAATACTTGAGGCAGATGGAATTAAACTCAATGATATGAGAGAAAAGACAAAGAGTGCGAGTACTTGCGGCGAGTGAGAAAAATAGTGGCTTCAATGCTGAATGTCAAAAACAATTTCTGCAATAAACTCGCGCGCAGTCGCAGTAGCTCGGTGTGGCGCTGGAATCCTGAAGTGGACAGAGGAGGAACTAAAGGAAATAGAAAAGCAGGCTCCTAATGATGCATAGATCCCATCATTAACGTGCAGACACTGATCGCCTATACATGAAGGGAGCAAATGGAGGAAGAGGACTGATAAGTGTGGAAGACTGCGTACGTATCGAACTCGAGAGCTTAATGAAATACCTAGTCCAAAGTAAGGAAATCTTGCTAGTGTCAGTTGGGAATAAAAGCAGAGAAAAAGGAAAATCAAAAGAAGAAGTACAAAAAAGACACGAAGAAGAATTATGCAACAAGGGACTACACAATAAATTCCATGTAGCTACAACTGAAGTTGCTGGAAAATGTAGGTGGGATTAGATGAAGTAAGGAACACTAAAAAAGGAGACCGAGAGCACTATATTGGCAGCGCAAGGCCAAGCTTTGGCCACGAACTGGAGGGTCAACCTTAGAAATGAGTGTCTCCACTGTATCGCATCTGCAATAGAGTGGATGAAACCATTGCCCATATCACGAACGAATGCCCTAGACTTGCCCCAAATCACTACAAGTTGTGGCGACACGACCAGGTAGCGAAAGTGTTACACTGGAAGCTGCGAAAAGTGGGGGCTAGAGAGATGCAGGACATGGTATGAGCACAAACCGCAGAGAGTGACGGAGTCGGAGACTAGCAAAATCCTCTGGGATTTCCCAGTCCAAACAGATCAGGTGCTAGATCATAACAGACGGGACCCAGTGGTGGTCGACAAGATGCACCACATGTGCTAAATAGTTGATGCTGCGTGCCCCTTTCACCCACGAATAGTCAAGAAGGAAGACGAAAAATAGACAAATACAACCCTCTTAAGTACGAAATAGCCCGGCTATAGAAAATGAAGAAGGTTAAGATAGTGATAATTATTGTCGGGTCCTTGGGAACAGTATCAGAAGGTATCGAGAGGAATATAAAGGAAATTGGAATAGAGTGCCTAGTAGAACTGTTGCAAAAGGTTTGCCTCCTTGGCACGGCCAGGGTTTCTACAAAACCTGTGATAAAAAGAAATAGTAAAAATAATAATAATAATCTTTTCACTATTATCTGCAAGGGCTCGAAGCGATACAAAAAAGAAAAAAAACAGTGAAAAGAACTTTCACTAAGGGTTACAAAGGAAACAAAGAAAAGGAAACATAGTGTGAAGATACGATGACAATTGCAAAAAGAATGATTTAACAGACGGTAAACAATATGGAAGGATGTATAAAGAATTAGAAGTATATACACATACACGCACGCGAGCACACACAAACACACACACACACACACACACACACACACACACACACACACACACACACACACACACA
>NC_068989.1:31930372-31938559 GCF_001194135.2 Octopus bimaculoides | reverse complement strand
AATAAATACCTGCCATTACATTTTTAATCAACCAAATATGAACCATTTTGTTGCACAATGCGTCTCCATCTTACCTTTAACTTGAAAATACCCTCTTCCCAGAATTAAGGTGATTTCATTGCAAAGAATTCATCAAGGTATCTTTTTATGTCATCCAAGGAATTTAAATTTTTACCATTAAGACTATTCTGCAGAGACCTGAATAAGTGGAAATCCAAAGGAGCAATATCTGGTGAATATGGAGGGTGGGGTAGCACATCCCAGTCGAGCTGCAGCAATTTTTGTCTGGTTCCCAAAGAAATGTGCGGTCTTGCATTATCATATTGGAAAACAACACCCTTCCTCTTGGCCAATTCGGGACGTTTCTCTTGAATTGCTGCTTTTAACTCGTCCAGTTGTGTATAGTATTTCTCAGAATTAATTGTCTGGTTACTTGGGAGAAGCTCATAGTACAGAATTCCTTTCCAATCCCACCAGACACAAAGCAAAACTTTTTTAGGGTGAAGACCCGCTTTTGGGGTGGTTAAGGGTGGCTCATGTCGCTTACTCCAGGATCGCTTTCTCTGAATATTTCGGTAGATAATCCATTTCTCATCACCTGTCATAATTTGCTTTATAAAAGGCGCGTTTTCATTCCGTTTATAAAGCGAATCACAGATGGAAAAGCGATCCAAAAGGTTCTTCTCACTCAACTCATGTGGTACCCAAAGATCGTAGCGATTTGTGTACCCAAGCTTCACCAGGTGCTCATGAACGACGAATTTTGATAGGTTGAGACTTTCTGCCAATTCTCAGGTTGTACAATGTGGGTTATTCTCAATTAATGACTTGATTTGGTCATCATCTGTAGTGGATGATCTGTCTGATCGCTCTTTATCAATATGGCTACAGTCTCCAGCTCGGAACCTTGCGAACCACTTCCGTACAGTTCTTTCGGATAAAGAAACATCACCGTAAACTGCACATATTTCTTTAGTTGCTTGTGAGGCATTTTTCCCTTTACGGAAAAAGAAAAGCATCAAGTACCGAAAATGAACTTTCTTATCTTCCATGTTAAAGGGTTGCAGAATTAACACAAGTTATAGGAACATAAACGTTCTTCCACGAAAAGACAGCTTAAACTGTGCTCTAAATGGAGGTGTAGTCAAATTCTATTTTATGGACTCAATCATGTTCTAAAATAAGTCAAAAGGTAAGCTACTATAAATCGGCACGAACTTTCCGGACAGCCCAATATTTCGAGACTGGAATATTCATGTTTCCACAAGTTTCCACTCTCATCACTTATACGGTTGATGTCAGAGTAGAAATTATAAATAGTTGTGGCCTAAGGTCATCTTAGAAGCAAACTCACTTACACAACGACTTCAGGTCACTAGACAAAACTTTCTGGGACACATACCTTCACCTCCATCTTCGACGATTACAAGACGTACGCATCTTCTTGTCGGTCTGGATTGGGAGGCGAGGTAACATCGTGTTTCTTTTCTTTTCTTATTCTTTTTTTTTTTTTGAAAAAGTTTGGATTTCGAGGCACAGACGCTCTTCCTGGATCCGGACTGTAAGTCGATAGTGCTAGATGTGAGCAGCAGCAAAGACTTCAGATTAATGCTCTAACAAAAGCAGAGCAGCAAAAGTTCTTCGGCCGTTTCTCTCCAAGGCGCGAGTGAGAGACTGCAAAATTAGTATTTTTGCTACACGCTGAGATAGTTTGAAGTTGGCCTGTGGGACAGTGGGTGTAAAAGGCTTCGCAGATCTACTCAGATATTTCCAATATCTGACAGATATCAATTGGATTTTTTCTTTTATAAATGTGTCAGTTTGAAAAAGAAGTAACCGTATCAAGTCATCTAGACCCGATCGGGATCCAAACAGGGTGGTGTAGCATGTCCTCAATTTCTACTGGGGGGCTATGCAGAGCTGACAATGCAACTTCGTTGCTTAGATCTTAGAGATAAAGAGATTAAAACAGTTCGGTAGGCTCGGGTAGCAGAGTGCTACGGGGAAACAAAACTACAGTTTGATCTTTGACATACTGGATAGGTGCGTTCTGCTTCATTTCAGATATGTGCGGCTTTCCAGTGGCAATTTGTTCTACTATTCGAGACGAGCAGTGGACCGGAGACAATTGTAGACTTTAGTGTTTCATCTGCAGTAGGGAAACTTTTCTTCTCATTCGCCGACATGAAGTCATCTCTCCCCACTTCCGGTCTTCCTTCCACTACATTCAAGGCAGTCAGTTTCAGCCTTGCTTTCAGAGGCTGAATCGCTTCAATATATATAGCTGCATCTTCTCGGTGGTCAGACTAAATGGTCGTCTCTCAGAACCGTTTCGAATCAAACACTCGATTTGACAATGGTATCCTCACTCATTTCTATTGTGTGTACTACAGAAACTGGAGATATTTGAAGTTCATCCCGTTCAAACAAAAGAATAGGAGAGTAGTGTCAGTGAATGCGGCCGCTGTCACAGTAGTAATGTCGGAAACTACGGAAATCAAAATGGTCAGCTTCGTTGAAAAGGAATATGAGGTGGCGACAGAAGCGAAGATTAACGCGGTAAGTCGGTGGGCTTGCAACTCGGAACTCGGAGAGGCAAGTCCATGCCTATGAACAGCGTTGCAGAGTACGGAAATAGTGAAGCCGTTTGGTGTTCTTTTTTCTAGACCTCTAGTTGGATAGGTAATGAGATGAGGTTTTCTGCAGAATGACCTGAAATGAGCTGAGAGGAAGCTATTCTTGGAAGATTGAGTAGAGTCGGTGAATTCATAAAATGCTACCATTATATTATTTCCGCTTGGCTGTTGTGCCTTGTCCGAGTTTTTGCCTGACTTGATAGGAACGCCTATTATTTCGATTCTTGTGGTAGGGACGCTTTCCACTTGCCAGGCGGTTCATCTGCTGTTAACACACTCTGTATGGATGATTTGTTATACTGTAGCTGGTGAGCATGAACTAATAAAACATGTATCTAAACACTGGTTACAACAATGAAGTGTTCAGACACATTCTTAAGATATAATGCGTGATCTAACATTTTATCATATCAAACTGGCTGTGACCATGCTTTCGGTATGAGTCACCCATACTCCATCCAGTAAAATTCCATAAGTAGTCACATCGTCATTTACATTCTGGTTTAGATAGTGTTGGAGCTTCATGGTGATATCAATATTCATGTACAGCATGCCACTGTCTTGAATGATGTCATGGCTAATCCTGTGAGTATATAATTCAGAACTAGCAGTTATTATCACCTTTGGTCTTGTACGTTCGTCACGACAGTGATAGTTCAGAGGATTGACCAAAGTATACTGATTTTGTTGATGTGAGAGTTAGCACTACTTGCGAGGTGCTTTCGAGCAATACTGGAAACTGATTTGAACATTTTCGTGGATTTGGGTTTCTTGCCGACTTATTTCGTTATATCACTGGTCTCATTTTGCCCCCTCCTTGGTCTCTTAGATTGTTAGGGTTTGTCCTCTATGTAGTTAAACGGGTGGTCAGGAATGATTGAGTACCCAATGTTATATGGAACATCTGATGTTGATATGGTGTTGTCGAGGTTGCTAGCGTAGTAGGCGTTAGTTGTTACAAGTTAGTTTTTACGTTTTTTAGTTTGACGCGGCCTTTGCTGAGGAACCCGGACAACAGTATATGATCTAGTTCAGCAACGTTCCAGGCTGGATCTCATCCTGTGGAGACATCGGCATTTTTGATGTTGACTATGGATTCTGTGATAATCTTTTTGTTGCTTTCGTAACGTTGATCACAGTTCTTCTGACAAGTCTGTGCACAAGCAATGTTGCAAGAAACAGCATAAGCGCAGTCTTTACGAATGGTGTGAAGTATCGACCAAATATCAGAGATGGCTTAATTTGGAAGTGGTGCTGCACCATTATGTTTGTAAGAGTGTGATATGCTGAGGCTACACAGTGATCTGTTTGGAAACAGTTCATAAGTATATCAAATTTTTTAAATAATTCTCGACTTTGATCCATGCAATCGAAGGCAGCTGTGGCTTTAAACCACTTAAAGAAATAATCTGTTATGGCGACGATATACTTGTTACCATCTGTAGTTTCCTGAAGAGGTCCGATAATGTCAATCTCAAGCAGACACTAGATTTTGACAGGTATACATATGGGGTTGAGAGAGGGATCTTCTTCGATGACTTTGTGTTTACTGACGAAACACTTCGGACATGCCTTCAAACATTCTTGTATACCATACTTCGTGCTTTTCCTTTGATATGGCTGAAATACTTTACGGAAGGTTTTTTTTTTCTGCCAAAGTACCCTCCTGTTGAAGGATTACCATGATAGACTGGGGACACGAGTTTTGGAAATAACTTCGATGTCTCAATGAAAGAGAATTCCACAATCAATGCAAGAGGCTTTTGTTGTTGGACGGAGCCGAAACTTTGCATTCATACACTTGGCAGGGTCCAAGTCATATCTATGACGAGGATATTTTCGGTCAGAAGTTCAAAATCTTTACGTTATTTATTATCCATGATAACCTATGATATATTTTTTGTTAAAGTTTGAAAAATTATGAATATGAATAAAACTGAATGTGCAAATTGATTAGAGGACTAGAGGAATGTTGCAGACAAGTGCATCTTCAATAAGTTCCTAAAGGTGAAAACTGAGAGGCGCCCGAAAGATGTACGGGATATCATATGTCACGTTTAGAAGGGCAACGTCATGGAACAATGGTACTTTTGTGTCACAACGAAGAAGAGTAAATCCGAAAATTTTCTGAATATTTAATTTTTTAAAATTAATTTAATTCCAGGTTTGCAACACAATAAATTTATAGGATAGATTTTTGTAATTTCTCGGTGTCTTAATTGATAATAACTTCTCAACAAAGATTTTAAATTTCCTTGTCTCACCACTACAAGCTGTTTACAAATATAGTAGCCAGGCTATCGAAACATTTCGACAATCACCAGCTGAGGGAATAAGAAGTTTTCGGAAGAACTACAGTCCAATAGACAACATATTCACCCTTACAGAGCTTGATGTTTCTTTTGGGAAGAAACGCGACTGGTGATGTGAAATTAAAACTTCTACGGTGTATCACTTCGAAAGTCCAAGAGCTTTCAAAGGTTACTTCTGATTTGGCGCTCAAAAAAGAATGCATTAATTACTAAGAGCCTTTTCGAAGAGTGCCAGACATAATATTTCCAACAAAGTATTGCTCTTTTTAAACAATGCACCAAGGCACCCAGTGAATTAAAATGAATTAAAACCTCTTTGCTCCAGCCAATAGATCAAGATGTATTAGCTATCTTCAAAGCATATCATCTGAGAACTTTCAAACAAGTTATGAAAGAAATTGGCAGGAAGGACAAACCTCTAATTAGAGACCTCTACAAGAAGTTCAACATAATGGATGCTATGGATAACATAACTAAGTCTTAAGATGAAATGAAATCCAGCATCTTTGAATTTTGCTTGTAAAAATACATCGTAAAACTGTTTCTAGACTATTTACAAGTTTTCACAGGAAGAAAGTCTACATCAAATTCGGAAAAATTATCGTGATATTTGCAAATGGTGTCAGATTTGAAACCATAGAAGATGATGCAGTTGAGTTGCTAGTGACCCATAGAAAATCTCTATCTAACAAGAAGCTGGTGTTGTTGAAACAAGAGCAAACGGAAAATACAAAAATTCCACCTGCTCCATATAAATTCGCTGCTTACAATATTGCTAAAAGGTTGGAACTTTTACTGGGAGGTCTACAAGTTTTTGCTGATAACCCCAATCATGGGTGTTACAAGAAACTTACAAGAGGGCTTTACAATGAGCTCAGTTCCTAAACTGTTCCAAATGATGACACGTCACAAGCAGCAAACAATTTTGGATAAGTTCTTCGTCCTTCTGCTAGATAATGATGACAATGAACTATTCTTCCAATATCTGCTATTTCACTAACGACACTCTTTACACAGTAGTCAGCATGTTTTGGGATAAGAGCAGACGCTATTATGAGATTCCAATTCTTATTTATTCTCTATTGTATTTCCTCTGTTTTATGTATACATATTGTAATATGTATGCTATTTTCACGCATTAAAGTGGTCGTGTTTTTGTTTTGTATTTTTTTTTTTTGATGTTGCTGTTTTTCGAAACAATCCGTCGAAACACATTATCAACTTATAGCATGAAAATCAATGGAAAGATTAATTTCGCATTATGATAAATTTTCATAAACATTTTCGTAACGCGGAGAGTTCCTGTATAGTTAAAACTGATGATTCCACATAGAACTGATGATTCTACATAAAACTGGTGGCCCCACATATATAATATGGTTTAAAATGGTGACTTCATATATTTAATAAATCCAAAATTAGTTTCCTTCTTCAAGACCGAAAAACACTCCAATTCTAATCAGTTGCCAAAGTAAAGTAAACCCGACGTTGGAAAACTTGTCCTATGTCTGACAATGGCTCACACACCGAATACCGAAGAGTCGAGTCCTTTTTGACTCATTAAATGTTGCTCTCCTCAGCTTTGATTGTTTGGTTTTGTTGCTTTCAATGTTATATTTAACTGGACGCTGTCTTCAGTTAAATGCTGCTGGGCTGGTATTAAAGCCCTTCTGCTATCGTTTGTGCAACCTGACGCTATCATCATTTCGCTGGCAGCTTCTACACATTCATTTGATTTGATTTTCTTTTCTTTCGTTATTTCGTTATTTAACTTGCTTTAACTGTCTCAGACAACACCATTCTGGAACACAGTATCTGATTCATTCATTCGTTTGTTCGTTCATGCATGCAAGTATGTATGTATGTATGTATGTATGTATGTGTGCGTGTGTGTGTACCCAATTATGCATTTATACATACATATGTGTGTATGTGTGTGTATTTGTGTGCTCCTGTCTGTGTATACACACAGACAGATTTGGAATAAGTGCGTGCGTGTAAAATACTACAAGGAAAAGAGAGAAGAGGGTGGTGAAGAAAAGCATTACAAGACATCGGAAAAGTCAGGAAGTTGAAGAAGAGAAACAGATTTTGAAGTGATTGACATGTTGAGAATAATGTGAAAAGGAGAAAATATAGGAAAGAGAGATGTATGCGGAGCGAAGAAGGAAAGAGAAAATGAAAAGCGTGTACTATGTAAGGCTCTATATTTCATTGAGTTAGGAGAGAAAGTAAAAAAGATAAAATTCAAATAGATTCGAAGTGGAAACATTTAAGCACTATACTGATTTCGAATTTTGGCACAAGATCAGCAACTTCAGGTGAGTGGGGAAGACGATTTCATCGATCCTCGGTGCTCAACTGGCACTTATTTTATAGACCCCGAAAGAATGAAAAGCAAAGGTGAGCTTGGCGGAATTTGGACTCAGAACAATTAAGTACTTATTTCAGCTGTGGAAAGGACTCTTATTGATATTTTCAATATTGGCACAAGGTAATTTTAGGATTAAGGAATAGTCAATGGAATTGACCCATTAGTTAGTACTTTATTTGATCGAACCCGGGAAATTGACCACAGCGATATTTGAATTAGGAACGTAACGAGGCATAACTCGAAAGTATTTGTCAGACGCTCTACCAATTCTGCAAATCCACCGTACTTATTTCGATAGGGAATGTACGGGGTCGGAAAGCAGATTATCCAAAAAGCTGCTGCTAATTCGTCTAAACTGTTACAATGAGGAGAGGCACGGCGAAATATCGAGGACAATGAATTAAAAGAAAATGAATCGTTCACTGTATAGTGAAACTTTCAACTGAAATGCGTCAGACACATGGACAAAGGAAAGAGAGAAAAACGAAGAGTTTATAAAAAGAGAGATGAGAGAGAAAATAGTGTGTGAACGAGGAAGAGAGAGGGACAGAGTGAGAGAGAGAGAGAGTGAGAAAGAGATGAAGCGTTTAAAAAAGAGTGGGGGAGAAAATAGTATGTGAGCGAGGAAAGTAAGAGAGAAATAAGAATAGAGAGAGGAATAGAGGAGGAAAACGAAGCGGTTAAAAATAAGAGAGAAGCGGGAGAAAGTAGCATGTGAGCGAGGAAGAGACGAGAGAAAGAGAGAAAGAGAAAGAGAGAGTAAGAAGGAGAGAAAAGAGAGGGGAGAAAGAAAATAGTATGTGAGCGAGGAAGAAAGAGAGAAATATAGAAGGAGAGACAGAGTGAGAAAGAGAGAGAGGGAGAG
>NC_068989.1:31929713-31930326 GCF_001194135.2 Octopus bimaculoides | reverse complement strand
GTGTGTGTGTGTGTGTGTGTGTGTGTGTGTGTGTGTGTGTGCGTGTGTGTGTGTGCGTGCGTGCGTGTGTGTGTGTGCGGGCAACTACATTGTTGAATGAATTTAGTTTTAATAGGCTCCGCCCATTTTGCCGCGAAACATGTTGAAACTTGCTCGAATCTCAACTATAAAAGGTGACGACACGTAAAAGCACTCACTCTACTGTTTGTTTATCGGCTGACATTCGTGTTCTCTCTGTACATACACTAAAACAACAAATGGAAGACGAAACAAATTTGGATCATTCAGAATCAATGCTAGAAGAAAATTCTTTTTATTTACCAAGTGGAACTGATTTGGACACTGATGTGAAGGAAACAGCGGATATCTGTGTAAAAAACAACAGTCTTTTACCAATGATTAAGCTTGAGTTAAGATCTAAGTTACAACTCAAACGACACCAAAACGGTCAAAGCTTGGATATTGACGCTGAACCTAAACCGGAATACAAGGTATGTTGGTTTACGTAAACACATACATATATATATATTTACACACATATTTCTATCTATCTATCTATCTATCTATCTATCTATCTATCTGTACACACACATGCATATATGTATATATATAT
>NC_068989.1:31927393-31928698 GCF_001194135.2 Octopus bimaculoides | reverse complement strand
TTTAAAGAGGTTGACAAACCAATCCCAGTTGTCAAACGGTGGTGGACAAACATAAACACACACACACACACACACACACACACACACACACACTATTATTATTATTATTATTATTATTATTATTATTATTATTCCGCCAGGGTCGACTTCGCCTTCCATCCTTTCACGGTCAAAAATTAAGTACCAGTGAAACACTGGTGTCGATGTAATTGACTAGTCCCCTCCCCTCGAAATTTCAGGCTTTGAGCCTTTACTAGAAAGGATTATTATTATTGTTGTTGTTGTTCTTTAAAACAGTTTGATTTCGACCTTATGTGTCTTAAAGTTTTATAGTTCCTTACAGAATTTGGCTAATTTGAGTTCGACGAGCTTCATTTCTGAAAGAAGCCTACAAAACTCGCATAAGACCAAATCAAACTATTTTAAATATTAATGTATGTAACTCCAACTAAATGAGCTGAGTGCCTCTTTCTTTTGTTTGCCCACTCACCCGAATACATACATACATACATACATACACACATACACAAGAGTTGTGGGTTCAAGTCTCACAGACAGCCTTTTATTTTATTCAAAAGGGTTTTTCAACCTAATATTTACATGCTATTATTTATATCTTAATATATATACAGTGAGATTCAGTTCCAAAAAGAAAAACAAAAAATGATTAATGTTCTCTCAAAAGTTTATAAATTCTTATGATATCAACAATGTATGTATTTATATATATTTGTAGCCACTTTAACATGACCATCCGTTCAAGCAGACTCTACTGCAATGTTTTAACCCCAAGAGGACATCTCCTAACTGGTTAACAATGCACAGCTGCTATATATATATCTATATATTTGTATATATGAATGTGTGTAAAACTGTGTTTATGTGTGTGTATATATATGTGTGTATATATATATACATGATGTATTTATATATAACTACATGTATATATTTGTAAACAGATATATATATGTATGTATGTATATTACATACGTATAAAAGGGATGACCACTAAGTGGACATCCATTATGCTAGAAGACCACCTATGATCTGACTACTAAGGAAATGCTCACTTACGGCATTTGCTGAATTTTCTTGAGAACAATCTTTTCTTAGTGGTCAGACCATAGGTGGTCTTCTTCTAGTATAATGGATGTCCACTTAGTTGTCATCCCTCTTATATGTATGTAATATAATTTTTCTGACTCTTTAGATTTTTCTGGTTTTAAATTGATATTAATCAAATTAATATTCAATTTTTCACCCTTATTATTTAAATATATATATATATATATATATATATATATA
>NC_068989.1:31925780-31927309 GCF_001194135.2 Octopus bimaculoides | reverse complement strand
GTGTGTGTGTATGGGAGCAAGAATATTTATCACAACAACAGTTTGATGTTATTCAAATTTTTTTTTATCTCCTTTATTTCTTTTTTATATGTTCAGATGTCTCCCACAGAAATACAACGAAGAAATGAAATGAAGAATAGAAATAAAGTTGCTGCCAAGAAATATCGTGATAAACAAAGGATGAAGAAATTTGAAGATGAAAAGGTCAGTGAATAGAATTTGTTGTAAATTGAAATGGTTATATTATTTATTACGATGTATTTAAGAAGCTTTTAACAAAATGAACCAGCTTTTGTATTTCAAAATGCAATTTTCTCTAACCCAAGGGATTCATAAATATAAAGTAAATATGCCCTCTATTTTGCTTTATATATGTTGTTAATACGTTTTGGTGTGATATGAGCCGTTTCCAAAATATCTAGAGTTATATAGAAGCAAAGTGAAAACCTTTTGGAATTTGGAGTTTACACAGTTAATCAGTGTATACACAGGTGGTTGAATTGAGAATGTTTCAAATTATGAGATAAGAGGTTTGTATTTCATTGTTAACATTCCACTGTAATTAGCCAACTGTCTCTTACTTTAATTAATGAAGATTTTGTTAATTTCAAGTGCCAGACCTGGTGATAAAAAATTTCAATCAACTCACTGAAAAAAATAAAAAATAAGAAAAAAAACTAAACTCAATATGAATAAGTAACAATGGGTTATTTCTAACAATTTTCTTTTATATTACAGGTGCTGGAAGAACTGACAACCAAGAATGAATATCTAAGGCAGTTACAGCAAAAACTGTTGTCAATGGTTATGGATCTAAAGGCTCAAGGTATTCATGTTAAAGTGGAACCACATCCATGAAGAAAGAACCATCAAGATGAACTCTGAGAACAACATTATATGGTTTTTATGATAAGATATAAAATCCAAGTAGAAGCAATTGATGCTTGATATACATTCCTAGAGGAATGTAATTGAATTCTATACAATACTTCTGAGAATAACGATGTTTTGTGGAAGCTGATTGACACTGGATCTCTCTTGTTTAAACCTGAAACAAGAATGAGATTATCACCTGGCTGGTGGCACATTTCCCAATATTCACCTTCTCAGTTACCAATACAGTCCTTTTTTGGTCATTTGTAATATAAAGTATAAACGAACAAAAATAGTATCCATGGCAAAGGTAATATTGTGGATAAAATGAGAATTACTGAGTATTGGTTACTAAAATGTTGATGGATATTCAAGTATTCATTCCATTATCAGCCAAAAAATTACTGTAGTACAATGGTTACAGACCGTGTGTTTTGGGCTATGTTTTTACATTTGAATCTGATTGTAAAATTCGAGTTGAAGATGAATTGTTTATATTATGAGACAGTTCAATTTTGTTAAAGTAATGAAAATTTTATAAACATAGGAATCATATTTTATCATTAATTATAAATAAAAAAAACTTTAAAACTTCTCTTGATGTGAGTGTCATCATTTAATACATACACACACATATGCTTGCGCGCGCGCGCGCG
>NC_068989.1:31924188-31925724 GCF_001194135.2 Octopus bimaculoides | reverse complement strand
ATATATATATATATATATATATATATATATACACACGCACACACACACACACACACATATATATATATATATATACACACACACATATATATACGCACACACATATATACACACACACACACATATATACACACACACACACACACATATATACATATATGCATATATAACATCGATGATGATGATATATATACATACATATTAATAATAATGTGTATTGAGACTTGCACATCCACAAAAATTTTTTTACTGTTATATACACCATATTACATATATATACATAATGTTTCATGTATCTATGTATGTATGTATCTATCTATCTATCTATGTGTGCGCGCGTGTATATATATATATATATTAATTTATGTATATATTAATATTATCTCGGTTGAAAAAACTTTGATAATGTAAATATGTTAATAGTTACCATGGGTAGCAAAAATCACACAAAAACTGGGATATCACACCCGTTTTATAGGTAGAAATACCAAGTTAAAGTGATGTATTTTGAGTAGATATGAAAAATAATAATAAATGGAGCATGCGTTTGTATATGTATGTATAAGTTCATGCAAATGTTCCAAGAGTCCAACATATTCCTGTGCATGAATTTGGTTTGAGCTAATAAATTGTTGCACAACTCATAACCACACTGGGTGAGAGAACGTGGTCAAGATGTGGGAAGTAAAGAGCAGTAAGTATGGAGTTACGGGGTTAGATGTTAAATCTGGTGGTGTTAAAAAGAGAGTGCGGTTAATGATTCTTAGTGTTGGTAAGAATGTCGAAAAGCAAGACGATTTGACGAGGAATGGGGTACATGTGAAAAAGAGAATTTGTATATTATCAGGTCATCCCATAAGTTGTGTCCGATTTTACCTTTTTTAAAATTGAATGAAATTTAATCGTATTTTAGAATGTCTAATGGAATTAAAAATTATTTTTATGCATTTGTGTACATTTAAACTAATTAAATATTATTTTACTGCATAATAGAATTAAAGTTTCTTTGATTAAAACCCTTTCTAACACGGAAGTATCCAAAGAGCATTTAAGGCACATAATGCTTTATGAGTACAAAAAAGGAAACTCTGCTCGATACATCTACTCAGTTTATGGGAAAGGATGCTTGAATGAAAGAACTTGCAGAAGATGGTTTGCAAAATTCAGAAGTGGAGATTTCAGCCTTGAAGATGAAGATCAAACAGTACGTCCAGTTGAGTTTGATGAGGCGCATTATCAGTTGAAGAATTGGCAATAAAGTTTAGTTCAAACCATACAACTGTTCATCGTCATCTTCAACAACTTGGAAAGATTCCTAAACTTGGAAAATGGGTGCCACATGAATTGTCCGAAAGCAACCGCAAATGCCGAGTTGACATCTGCTCTTCTCTCCATTGTCGCGAACTCATTTCACCCTTTTTGGATAGACTTATGACTGGTGACGAAAAAGGGATCTTCTATCGAAATGTTAAACGTCGTAAACAGTGGCTTGGTAAAAGGGAAAAAGCTCAACTACAACCGAGAAGGGAACTTCAT
>NC_068989.1:31922225-31923968 GCF_001194135.2 Octopus bimaculoides | reverse complement strand
CTTCTTCAGACTACCATTTGTTTCGAAGTTTACAGAATCATTTGGGGGACATAACTTTCGCAAGGCAGGAGGAGGTCGAAACTGACATTTTCGTGTTCTTCGCTTTGAAACCAAAAGAGTTTTACATTGATGGGACTAAAAAGCTTGTAAGTAGATGGAAGGAAGTCATAGATAATCAGGGAAAGAACATTGATGATTAAATTTCAATTAAATATAACATTTGATCACTTGTTTTCTTTATTCAAATTTCGGACAGAACTTATGGGATGATACATTACAACTCATCCTGGATGAAATAAATTATATTATTGTATTGTATTTCCTTAATAGTTTAAATGCCAAGTTTACAGAGACCTTATTCTACCTATCCCCAGATGTGTGTGTGTGTGTGTGTGTGTGTGTGTGTGTGTGTGTGTGTGTGTGTGTGTGTGTGTGTGTGTGTGTGTGTGTGTGTGTAACAACAAACTAAAAGACAAAGAAGGACTTGTATAATTTCTAACAAAAAATTTCGATCGAGTGTAATCTGTGGCATGTTGATGTAACTTTCACGTTACATTATTTATATCTCTATATAAGGTGAAGTGAAATGTGTGTGTGTGTGTGTGTATTACTGTGTAACTGCGAAAACCAATACAATGTTTGAATCAGTCTTTAGACTACATACAGATTCACAAGTTACATTCAGCACAGAGACACATTTTGCAGTCACCTTAGGCGTACTACATGTGTCCGGTGCATATAGGGGTCTAAAAACTTAGAATATAAATTACATTTTGATGATGTAATTGAAATTCTTGATTTGCTTTGGCAAACCGTACAGCCATTAACACTGGCCTTGCTTGTTTTTACCTCTCATACGAAATACTGCTTTCACATCCTTCATTTTTTTAATCGAAATTCTGAGTAAATTTCTAGTTGTATGCTACACCTATTATTGAATGTACAAATTCAATAACCCTTAATAACATAATTTCAAGCTGTATTCATGAATATATTCGTGCATTTAAATGCTTTAAACTGTTTGTTAGACAACACCTGAGATTTGCTAACGAGAAAAGATTTCCTTTCACAAATAAAACTTCATTGAAAATATAATCTTGTAAAATACATCATTGCCTTTCTTGAGAAGAACTATGGTGTATTCTCTTCCAAATCAGTACTCGAATAGATCCACACTTTACATCCTCGTTGATAATCTTAATTTTATTCTAATTTTCTTTAAAGTTTTACGATAACAATATATAATTTTAATGTTATAGAGAATAAAAGTTCACCCGAGAGTGACGTCTTTAGAACACTGCCCTTTCCGTCTGATAACTGACGAATTTGGTCTTTATGTGTAATTCAACATTGATAGTCTCTCTAATCATATAAAATTTTATATTTTCATTTAGCTACATATTTTGATTTCTTGATTGCCCACAGGAGGTTAAACATAGAGGGGACAAACAAGGGGATTAAGTCGATTACATTGACCCCAGTGATTAACTGGTAATTATTTAATCGACCCCAAAAGGATAAAAGTCGACCTCGGCGGAATTTGAACTCAGAACGTAACGGCAGACGAAATACCGCTAGGCATTTCGCCCGGCGTGCTAACGTTTCTGCCAGCTCACCGCATTTCAGTTGTCATACTTTCTTACTTTTTCTATTACGCTTTTACCAAATTACATCGTTCAGCACCATTATTCCTTAAATCATATTTCATTATACACATACACACACACACACACACACACACAC
>NC_068989.1:31920353-31922125 GCF_001194135.2 Octopus bimaculoides | reverse complement strand
TAATTCTGGTTTATATTTTTGGATAAACGAGGCTTCTTTATTCAGTCTTAATTGATTGAGTTCCAGAAATCAAGTTGATAAAATGGGAAAATTACAAATTGTGGTTGTGATCGTTCTGCATATTCTTCAATGTGTTGACTGAGATATATCTAGCGATATTGTGGGGTGGATATTTATTATCTGTGGACCGTAAATCTCTGCCCGAACCAATATAGTTTCGATGGCAGCCCGAGCATTTGATTAGATAAATGAGGTTTTGGGAGGCGCAAGTGAAATTAGATTTGATTTGGAATATTTGCCCTTGTCTGAAATGGAATTCCGATCCTTCTAACAGATTGGGATATGTTCCGCAATTAAGGCGACCACACTTTTTGACTCTTGCATCCGTTGTTCTAGAGAATAGTTTGGCATTTGTGAGGATCTTCTTTAATATCTTAGATTGTCTGCTGCTCTTAATGATTTTATGGTTACGTAGAATTTTCTTAAGTTTGTGGTCCTTATGGAGTATTGGGACATTTTGGACGATGATATTAAATGCTTCTTTTTTTCTGGGGTTGTATGTGGAGTGTTTTAAGGGTAGGTGTTTTGTTGTGTTTGACTTTCCTTAATGTTTTAACAGTTATCGATTTTGCACTTTTAATCCCTTTATTTATGAGTTGAGTTGGGTAGTGCCTATCCTGGAGTACGTTTTTAAGCTCTTGCAGTCTTAGTTCTCTGGTATATTTTTTCGGATACTATGGTGCAAATCCTTCTTGTAAGGTTGAAGGGATATTTGTTTTGATATCTTGGGTGATATGAACTAAATAATAGATATTGTTTAGCGTCTGTGGTTTTGTAAAAAATGTCCGTTTCCATGTTTTGTTTATCTTTTAAATCAGTATGTCTAGGAATGAGAGTTCCTCGTGGTTGTGCTCCATTGCGAATTGTATTTTGGTGTTAATGCTATTGAGAAGTCTTTTGAACTCCAGTAGCCTATCTATGTCTTCATTCCAGAGGATGAAGCAGTCGTCCAAAAATCTTTTCCAATTTTCTTTTATGTGTTGGGAGAGAGGGTTTCCAAATTTTGAAAATAACTCCTGATATGCTGTTATTTCTAAATAGCCTATTGTTAGATTGGCAATAGTTGGAGCTGCCTTGGTTCCCATTGCAATTCCAGATTTTTGGCGATAAACAGTGGTGTCAAACATGAAATGGTTGTTTTGGAGGATGAATTTAATTGATTCGATTATGAAGTCTTTGTTGATCTGGTGTTTCTTCTGGATATTTGTCCAGCCAGAAACGGATTGCTTCTACTCCATAATTATGGGGTATGTTTGTGTATAAACTAATCACATCGAATGAGACCATGATTGCTTCCTCCTCGGCCCTTTCTGGAAGATGATTTAACGTATTTAAGTCATCTCTAATATGACTCTTGATATGTTTTAGAAATAGTTTCAGGAGAATGTCCATGAGGCAACTTAATCGATGTGTGTCACAGGATGGTCCAGCTACAATGGGCCGTAATTTCAGGCCTCCTGGTGCTGATGTATATATGTATGCCTTTGGAGATTTTTTGATGGCTTCGTTTATAGTTTGGCTTTTGTGAATTTTAGGTAGACCATAGAATAGACTGGGTTTACATTTTCATATATATATATATATATATATATATATATATAAACAAATAGTAAATGAGTATATGCATATATACGTACAGGTATGTGCATACCGACATCCACCTGTATGTATAGGTGCATATCTGGGTACAGGACATTGCAAACAAAACGTAG
>NC_068989.1:31916903-31920196 GCF_001194135.2 Octopus bimaculoides | reverse complement strand
AAGAAAAGGATTATTGACCAGAAGCATGTGACCATGCCGGTGTAAGGGGAAGAGAGAGAGAGTGGTAGAGGGAGAAACAAAGGGAGGAAGTAGAAGAATAGGTGAGCAACGAGAGGAAAAGAGGAAGAGAGGAAGTACGAGGGGGGAAAAAGAGATATATATATATATAGGGTCATCCCATAAGTAATGCGGTTTTTTTCAATTGCATGAACTAAAAGTCGGAGGGGACGAGATAAACTACCTCCATCAATTTGCTATAAAAGCAGGTAGTAATTTTATCTTGTCCTTATTCTTAGTGCAAGTTTTGAAGAGTGCAGTTCTATTTTAACTGTTATTTTTTCAAACATATAATGGAACTGACAGAGGAGCATATTCAACATATTTTGCTTTATGAGTTCAATAAAAGCACCAACGCAACGGAAAGTGCGAAGAATATTAATGTAGTATATGGGGATCGGACAACAATCGTAAGCCAGTCTCAACTGTGGTTCCAGAAATTCCGAGCGGGAAATCACACCCTAGAAAACGTCCTGGAAGATCTGTAGAGCTCGACGAGAACGTCCTGCAAACCATGGTGGAACAAAATTCCATCGTAACTGTTGAGGAACTACCAGAGAAGCTTGGATTTGGTCATTTAACCAGTCATTCAAGTCAGCGCTAGAAGAAAAACGACCATCTTTGGTTTCAGTACGAAAGGTACTATTCCATCGGGATAATGCTCGGCCACACGCAGCGAGGATGACATTCCAAAGGCTGGAGCAGTTTGAATAGGAAACGATGCCCCACCCACCATATTCGCCGGACATTGCCCCATCTGATTATCATTTATTCTGCATTCTCCAAAATCATTTGGACAGGAAAAATATGAATGCTGTAGACAAGGTCAGAACTGTACTGGGGGAGGATTTTTCACCACGGACAAGTGAATTTTTGAAGAGGTGCCTTGCAATTCTATCAGATAGATGGAAGAGCATTGTAGAAAATGAAGGAGAGTATATTCTAGATTTAAAAAGAACTTTGTTTATCTTAATTTTGAAAAAAAAAAATGTATAAAAAAACCGCATTATTTATAGGATGACCCAATATATATAGTATACAAACGTAGATACATCGAGAAATATTTTACGACTATAAATTCAACAATGAAATTATAGTGCTTTAAGGGCTATCTTAGGACTGAATACCGAACATATGCAATTTAAAATGTTTTTTGAAAAAGAAAAAATAGAAACATGTAAGAACCGAAACGTCGTCTCCTCATGCTGTTAGTTGTATTTTTAGGCCGGTATTCACAGCACATGTTCAGTTTGAATTGTAATTCTAAAGAGAGAGAGAGAGAGAGAGAGAGAGAGCGAGAGCGAGAGAGAGAGAGAGAGAGAGAGAGAGAGAGAGAAAGAGAACCGCTTTCTTGGAAGCCACATATCTGTTTAAAGGAGGCTTCTGTGAATTGAAGTCGAGATAAATAAATGGACAGAAATTTCTTCGATGACAAACTAACATATATTCTGTCTTATCAACATATTCCCTTGTATTTATCTCTCAACAATATTGATATCAAGAAACGTCACAGAAAGTTTCAATTGTATCCGCCCACTAAACAAAAAACGTTCGTCCCCCGCCCACCTCCTCGCCTCACGTCGCAAAACAAGTTCAGACTTGTCGTTCGCCTGAAAAAATTTTTTGTATATAAGCTGTGTTTCTATCTATATCTTAGTCGGCTCACGGGTTTCAATGTACGCTTGAATTTATCTTTCTCTCTTTGCAAGCACACAATATGTGTGTTAATATGATATTTCAGATTTCCGAGTCCTCGTCGATCCGTCACTTTAATTCACCGTCTCTCTTTATTTCTCTCTTCATTTATAACCATCACTTGTATTCTTTATCTAAATTCCTCATATTCAGTGATATACATTATATTCTCTCTGCGCTGTTAATCACCATTTTTTTCTAAAATGTTTTGATTCTGTACATAGTTACAAAAATATTCACAGAAACAAGTTCACTCTCGCCTAATCATATACAAAAACGCACTCTGAACGTATGCACTTAAACAATTCATCACACAAACACACACATATAATTTATTCACATACTATACCTTTCTTTCTCGCTCTCGTCCTTTCTCTGATGTTAAATTACAGATTCGAAAGCAGGTATGTATGTTTTGCATCATATTACTTTGTTTAAATACACTCTTAACACACGCGCGCGCAGATTTTGTAAATGTACTGCATGCTTCATTTGGATTTGTTTTTTGTTTTTTTTGTTCGAGTGAAGAAAAATAAGATTGTGAAACATCCTTTCGTAGTTTCAATAGTGTAAGAGAAATAGACTGGGAACTGAAACCAAATCGATGAGTTGGGTCTA
Source organism: Octopus bimaculoides (assembly GCF_001194135.2). Classification (NCBI taxonomy): domain Eukaryota; kingdom Metazoa; phylum Mollusca; class Cephalopoda; order Octopoda; family Octopodidae; genus Octopus; species Octopus bimaculoides. The sequence continues at coordinate 31,917,826 of NC_068989.1, read as the reverse complement.
CCGAGCGAGAAGCTTATCTTTTGTTTTATTGCACGCATCATATACTTCATGAATGGGAAACGAAATGTTGTCGCATAATCTTGTCTTTATCTTTCTTAATTCGCAAACCCATTTGTTAATATTTCTAAGAAATTAAATCTACCAGCTGCAAGTAAAATTTCGACTCCAGCAATTTTCCTTTTTATTATCATTTGGATATAATTTTGAGATTTTTTCCAGCAAAGAATAAATATCAATTGTCCGAAGTTAACCGTTTAGGTTAATGTTTACAACTTGACCCGGAAACGAAAATCAGAAAAAAATAATGCAACAAGTGTAAAAAAAAAAAAAAAATGTGTAGGAAGGAAAAAAATGCGCGCAAAGCAACGGGAGGGTGGGGGAGAGAACCTCGAAAAATTCACATATACCTTTCAAACGGCATACATTACGATTATAAAATAATTTGTGGGGAAAATCTTGAGGTGGGGACAGGACTTTGGGAAAATTCCCAAGATCCGAATTTTCCTCGTTATATTCCGAAATCACATTCAACTTTCTACAGATACCCTAGCGTAGTACTACTACTACACTACGTAGTGTACTACTACTACTACTACTACTACACTACGTAGTGTTTATTTCTACCCACTTTCAATAATTTTTTAGTGTTTTCGCTTTAATTTTGTTTCATTTTATCTTCAATTATTTTGACGCTCTTTTAACCCTTTCGTCGTTATTCTCAATTCACTCGTTATTACTTTCTCTCTCTCTCTCTCTAGCTATCTATATATAGAGAGATAGCTACATATATGCATATATATACATACATATATATATATATATATATATATATACATATACATATACATACATATATATATACATATATATACATATATATATACATATATACATATATATATACATATATATATACATATATA
>NC_068989.1:31913191-31916278 GCF_001194135.2 Octopus bimaculoides | reverse complement strand
ATATATATATATACATATATATATATACATATATATATATACATATATATATATATACATATATATATATATATACATATATATATACATACATATATATATACATATATATATATACACACACACACATATATATATACATACATATATATACATACATATATATATATATACACATATATACACACATATATATATATATACACATATATACACACATATATATACGCACATATATACACATACATACATATATACACATATACACACACGCACACATACATATATATCTAGTTGTGAATTTTCCGAAGTCCTCTCCCCACCCCTTGGAAAAGATTTTACTCATAAATTTCTTTATAATCGTAATGTATGCCTTTTGAAAGGTATTTATATACAATTTCATTGAAAAAAACCCCATTTTCCTAAAAGTTATGAGGGATTCTCGGATCTTGTGAATTTTCCGAAATCCTCTCCCCACCTTCTTGGAAAAGATTTTCCCCACAAATTTCTTTATAATTGTATTGTATGCCGTTTGAAAGGTATTTCTATAAAATTTCATTAAAAAAAAACCCCCATTTTCCTAAAAGTTATGAGGGAAAAACTCGGATCTTGTGAATTTTCTGAGGTCCTCTCCATACCCTCCTGTTGCTTTGCGCGCATTTTTTTGTTTCATATTCGTTTCCTACACGTTTTTTTCTTACACCCATTGCACTATGTTTTTCTGATTTTCGTTTCCGAGTCAAGTTGTAAACATTAACATTAACCGAAGTGGTTAAGTTTATTAAGGATTATATTTACAGCATCATCTTTCGCATGTTTGGTTACTGTCACCAGGAAGATAATCCAGACGTTATTTCAGCTTCATGCTGAAGAGTCAGAAACTTTTCTCCTCAAGATCCTCGCAGGTGAACCAGAGTTCAGCTTTATTTATGAATACGCATACGGTAGCATGCCAGATAAAATGCTTTGCAGTGAAATATCAGTAATATTCAGAGACGAAGTCCCAAACTGATTTTTAGGTATCATTAATTATATCTGTTATTGTTCTGCACGTTAATCAGCATTATTATTACTAAAAGTACTATTTCTTGAACTTCCTCTTATTTCTTGGAAGAGATACAACAGCTATCTCTAAAGAGACTTGTCATATCAGTCTGCCTCATGGTCCCGACGGACAAAATGGAAAAGGCGTTGCTCCGGAGGATGATGAAGGAGACACTCTGAAACAGCCATTCCGATTCACAGGGCTCGCATTTGCGGAGAGACATCTCTACCCCTATAGCAGCGAACAGAAATGAAATCCGGGAACCAAGTCATTTTATTTCATTCGAAAGACTTCGGTTACAAAGAGAGTGTATAGACAAAGAGAATCATTAAAACTGGAAGAGTGAGTGTCTGTTCAGAACCTGTAAAAATAAGGGGTTAGGGTGGGCCGAGGGAAGGAATATTATTAGACTTTTAGAAAAGGTGCTTTATTATTGTTTTTTTTTTTAATTTGTGTTATATGGAGACATTTCCTTTGTTATGAGATCGTATTAGTGGACAGTTAAGATAGCTGACACTTCTCTAATTCGAAATCTCACTGTGTTCTGTGAAGGAATACAAGAAATCAATGTTTATTACTAGAAATGTGATACGATCCAGTTTATAACGATGATACTATACTAACATCAATATAGTAATGATGTTATTATTCCAATTAGTAATAAGGATTCATTACAGTGGCTAACGTGGAGGCGCAATGGCCCAGTGGTTAGGGCAGCGGACTCGCGGTCATAGGATCGCGGTTTCGTTTCCCAGACCGGGCGTTGTGAGTGTTTATTGAGCGAAAACACCTAAAGCTCCACGAGGCTCCGGCAGGGGATGGTGGCGAACCCTGCTGTACTCTTCCACCACAACTTTCTCTCACTCTTACTTCCTGTTTCTGTTGTGCCTGTAATTCAACGGGTCAGCCTAGTCACACTGTGTCACGCTGAATATCTCAGAGAACTACGTTAAGGGTACACGTGTCTGTGGAGTGCTCAGCCACTTGTACGTTAATTTCACGAGCAGGCTGTTCCGTTGATCGGTTCAACTGGGACCCTCGACGTCGTAAGCGACGGAGTGCCAACAACAGTGGCTAAAAACTATACATTTTGTGGACGGGTATAGTAATTAGCTTACAGAATATTTCTATTTTGATGGATGCAGTGGATTGGAAGGCAAAATCAATAATGAGGGTACAGAGTAAGTTGATTACATCGACTCCAGTGTTCAACTGATACTCATTTTATCGAATCCGAAATGACGGGAAAAGTCGACCGCGCCGGAATGTGAACTCTAGAACGTAAAGCCAGAACTGCCATCAAGCATTTTATCTGGCGTGCTGATGATAATAGTGTTTACGTTTCAGATCTTCTACAATAGAAACAGGATAGCAAAAGTGGGGTGGCAAGCAATGTGAGATAGGCGGGGGGACAATACAACGAAAGAGACTTTTGACTATCAACCCAATGAAAGTGGGCTGGACTTAGATCTGTAGGCGTGTAAAGGGTATGTACTAGTAAAGTATTTCATCATTGACTTTTAAGGAACCTGTACAAAACTAAGAACAACTGTGTTAAATTGTAAAACTTGGTGCTGATTGGTACTGTAAATTATGGCTGACGGTTAGTTTCTTGTTCGTTGACTCGCGGTACGAGTTATCTATCTACATACGAGTTGGAGTTATATATAGATGCAGATAGTTTACATGCTTAACTCGTGTTATACTCCTCTTTGGATTTTCTAAATAAATTTTCCTCATTCCATGTCTGTCTGTCTGTCTGTCTGTCTGTCTGTCTCTGTCTGTCTCTCTCTCTCTCTCCCCTCTCTCTCTCCATCCCTCTCTCTCTCTCTCAGTCCATACGTATGTATGCGTACACATACGTATTTAAAAAAAATTTTAATTTTATTTATTTAAGTCATTTGACTGCGGCCATGCTGGAGCACCGCCTTTAGTCGAGCAAATCGACCCCAGGACCTATTCTTTGTAAGCCTAGTACTTATTCTATAGGTCTCTATTGCCGAACCGCTAGGTTACGGGGACGTAAACACACCAGCATATAT
>NC_068989.1:31908173-31912335 GCF_001194135.2 Octopus bimaculoides | reverse complement strand
TGAAATACCACAAGGTATAGAAAATACGTATTCGCCTTTATATATTTAATGCTTTATATTGAACACTCAATATTTCATCTATTCAATAAGACATATTCCATATATTCAATAAGACATTCAATACTTTATTTCATTGTACCATCCATTTTTATTTTATATTATATATTGTATATTCCATATTCTATATCCCACATTGGTTTTGCAGGAATATAAATAAAACATAAAAAACAGACAGTGTTGGAACTCTTTTAAACAAAATAATATATATATATATATATGTGTGTGTGTGTGTGTGTGTGTGTGTGTGTGTGTGTGTGTGTGTGTGTGTGTGTGTGTGTGTGTGTGTGTAAACACACACATAAATACATACACACACATATATGTAAGAGAGAGCTGTGCAAAATTACTAACTGGAGCAAAATGAGTAACTTCGCATTTCTCGTTTTTTTCTGTCCCAATCTGTTAGAAACCATGGCATTGCAAATATTGCATCATCTTTTTTTACTGTTGCATCATCTTTTGAAGTAGAAAGTGGTCAGCGTAGTCGTTGTTGAAGTTGAGTGTTTGAAACCTAGTCGAGTGACACGTACATTTTTTCAGGAAATATTTCTTCAATTTTAATTCGATTCTAATTGAGGTTGCTAATAAAATAATTGGATAATTTTTGGTGGTTAACAACCAATATTCTTTTCTCTGTGGAATTCCATGTCAATTTTTTTCCACACAGTCTAATTTGATAATTTTCAAAAAAAGAAAATAATGCCTTAAATGGGGCAAAATGAATAATGACTAAAATCAATAATTTCTTCCGTTTGATTGCATGGTACAATACACACACACACACATTAATATACATACACAGACATACATACACACACATACACATATATAAACATATACAGGGGTTGGACAAAATAATGGAAACACCTTAAAATTTCGAACAAATATATTTTAATATGGGGTAGGACCGCTTTGGCAGTAATTACAGCTTGAATTCTATGAGGTATGGACTCGTACAAAGTTTGAATTGTTTCCAAAGGAATTTTTGTCCATTCTTCAGCTAAAACAGTCTCCAGTTCTTATAGTGATGATGGTGGAGGATATCGACTCCTTACTTGTTTTTCTACAATGCACCATTAAATGTTCAATAAGTTTGAGATCTGGGGACTGTGCTGGCCAGATAAGATGTTCAACTTCACTAGAATGTTCCTCGTGCCATTCAGTAACAACTTTAGCTGTGTGAATTGGTGCATTAGCATCCTGAAAGATTGCGTTTCCCCCAGGAAACAGTTCCGCAACCATAGGATGACTTTGATCGGATAAAATGCTTAGTCTTGACTGTTAATTCTGCCATGAAGGGAAAACATTGAGCCGGTGGATTTTCAAGATATAGCCCCGCCAGGTCATAACAGATCCCCCTCCATGTTTAACAGTTGGAAGAAGGCAGTCTGGGTCAAATGCTTCTTTTGGCTGTCTCCACAAGTATACTCGGCCAGTGGTCGGAAATAAGGTAAAGGTTTATTCATCCGAGAAAATAACATTATCCCACTGCTCTAGGGACCAATTCTGTAGGTTTTTACACCACTCTAAACGCTTTGCAACGTTTGTTTTTGAAAGCAGTGGTTTTCTGATCGCAGCCCTCCCGTGAAATCTGGCTTTGTCCAGCTCCCGGCGAACAGTTTTTGTGGAAACTGGGTTCTCGAGGTGTTCATTAAGCTCTGCAGTAATTTTGTGATCCTTTCTAACAATTCGCGTAAGAGTCTGACGGTCCCTATCTGAAAGTTTTGGTTTTCTTCCGGAGTTTTGTTGCCATGAGGAGGTTTTTCCCTCTTTCTCAAAGGCTGTCATTACTTTCAAGATAGTGTTTCTTGACACACCAAACATTTCGGCTGTTTTTATTACGCTAGTGCCTACAATAAGAGCACCAACAATTTGACCTCTTTGAAAGTCTGATAGATCTGTCATTTTAATGAATTTTAATTACCTTCTTCTGATGATATCTGAAAAGAAATAGCAATTTTAGCAAAACATATTAAGCAACACTAATAATAAATCAAAAAAGCACAAAAATAAACAAGCTTTTGACGGCTTTATAGATATTTCAAAATTATGATGTTATGATACTAGGTGTTTCCATTATTTTGTCCAACCCTTGTGTGTGTGTGTGTGTGTGTGTGTGTGTGTGTGTGTGTGTGTACACACATAGTGGAGGCGCAATGGCCCAGTGGTTAGGGCAGCGGACTCGCGGTCGTAGGATCGCGGTTTCGATTCCCAGACCGGGCGTTGTGAGTGTTTATTGAGCGAAAACACCTAAAGCTCAACGAGGCTCCGACACGGGGTGGTGGTGAACCCTGCTGTACTCTTTCGCCACAACTTTCTCTTACTCTGTCTTCCTGTTTCTGTTGTACTTGTATTTCAAAGGGCCAGCCTTGTCACACTCTGTATCACGCTGAATCTTCTCCGAGAACTACGTTAAGGGTACACGTGTCTATGGAGTGCTCAACCACTTGCACGTTAATTTCACGAGCAGGCTGTTCCGTTGATCGGATCAAGTGGAACACTCGTCGTCGCAACCGACGGAGTGCCAGTATATATACATATGTGTAGAGTATTAGGTGTGGTGTACAGAATTAAATATTGAAAAAAAACGTCGTCAGAATTTTGAAATAACTTCTTTCATTTATTTTATACATATATTAGCGCTATCGTTCGTCTTTCGAACTTTTCAAATATAATTCTGTGAAAATACAGAGATCTTGCTTATTTATATGAAACAGGTGTTTTTTGGGGTTTTGTTTATAGCAGAATATTTGGAGGGGGCGGGGGTGAGGTTTTGGAGACAATGGAAGATGTATAAGCAGATAGATAAACAAACACATAGATAGATAGATAGATAGATAGTCAGACAGATAGAGAAATGGATGTGGTAAAAGAGAGAGAGAAGGGCCATTCTATTGAAATGGTCTTTTTAAGGAATGTCAAATAAATAAATAAATAAGGGTAAAAAGTTGTTTTCTACTTACTCCATTGTTTTGAGAGGGTTTCTAGGGATGGTAAGAGAAGGAAGAAAAGAAAAAGAGAGAAGAAAAAAATAGAGAATAATGAATAGAAAATATAAATAAAACAAAAAATGTCTTCCTGTTTTTTCTTTGTTTTTCAGTTCTTTCTTTTTATATTCTTTGAGTCGTATTTAGAATATATTTCTGTCATACGTTCATTTATTTATTTATGGTAAGGTGTAGTTCTGTATGAGAATATATTAGTATAATATTTGTAAATTTGAAAAAGCAATTAGTAAAAATAACTATATATATCATATCATACCCACACATATATACATATACAAAACATATTCCTTGCTTTTCGTTTTTCTCTTTCAAACATTTAACTTCGGGGAAAATTTTTTGATGAAGTGTAGTTCCATTGCCTTTCGGTATTGTGGATCGTAACGTGTACATTTATAAAAGTGAAGTATTTTGAACTTTCCGTTTCCGCATACTTCCAGATGTTTACTCAATGGAATCATTCTTAGTTCTTCTTGTCGGATATGTTGCCTGTGAATTCTTGCACGTTGGCAGAGTGAGTTATTCGTTTCGCCAATGTAATTTTCTTTACAGTTTGGACAGGTGATGCAGTATATGAGATTTTGTGTTTTGGAGTTCATATCTGCATTTATTTTAAAATTAGATCCGTTCTTGAACTTTATGTGGGAACCACTTTCTATGTATTTGTAGTTGTTGGTATTGTTACACGTTCCACATCTCCTATCACCGCATTCTTTTACTATGAATTCTGGTTTAGTCTCTGATCTGACTTTTGCCCTTCTGAGGTGTTTTTTAAGGTTTTTTGGTTGGCGTCTGCTATTCCGTAAGGTGTTTTTTTCAATCAGAGTTTTCATCTTGGGGCTTTGAAGGAGTATAGACCCTGAAGAGATGCAAGATCCCATTTTTTATCACAGACAAGAGTGAGTCGGGATATTGCATTGAAATGTACATAGGTCATTAAACAAGTTTTTACGATGGATCACGTTATAGCTCTTATTTAAACTGATATGCACACAAAATTGTATGATAAACAATCTTTCATATGAGAATTTTGCTACGTTGATAACAGGTACAATATTTTTACCAAATATTTGATAGAGATCTAAATATACAAATAT
>NC_068989.1:31906557-31908051 GCF_001194135.2 Octopus bimaculoides | reverse complement strand
ATATATATACGTATAGATGTATGTACATATATGTGCATATATATTATTTATATTATTATATGTATATATGTATATACATATTTGTATGTAATTATGTATATATATGTATATGTATTTATATATGTATGTGTATATATGTATATAAATAAGTATATGTATATATGTATTGGGGTGGCAACTAAGTTCCCGCCATTTAAAAAAATTTAAATTAAAAAAAATTCTAATAAAAACTGACAACTAATTAATCAATAATGTATTCACCCTTGTTGTTTACAACTTCTTCCCAATGTTCAACAAGATTTTCAATACCTCGTTGGTAGTAACCACCCGATTTCGACTTGAAAATTTATCCAACCAAGCTCTCAATTCTGCATCAGCATTGAACGAAATTCCGTGCATAGCATTTGAAAGTGATCGAAAGAGGTGGAAATCCGTTGGTGCCAAATCAAGAGAGTTCGGCGGGTGTGGCAGCACTCCCAGCCATGTGTTTGAATGGCTTCCTTGGTCATATTGGCGATATGAGGGTGGGCGTTGTCGTGCAGCAGAACTCCATGCTGCCGATTTTTCTCTTGAACAGCCGTGTTGTGTCATTCCGTCTGTTGAACATAGAGTTCTGCGTTGACCGTTTGATTCCGTTCAAGCAATTCGTAATGGATAATCCCTTCCCAGTCCCACCATACGCACAACATCATTTTACGCGGATGAAGTTCTTGTTTCACACGTAGTATCACTTGTTTACCAGGGCTAAGCCATTCGTTATGCTGCTTCATATTGATGTACAGGCACCATTCTTCGTTGCCAGTAACGATTTGGTAAAGAAATCATTACTTGTGACTATAAGTTGAGCGGTGACGAGCAAGCAAACCAGCGGAGATTGTGGCTCGTTGATTTTTGCTGTTGTCACTGAAAGCATGCAGAACCCATGCTCCATACTTCTGAACCTTTCCCATCGAGTGAAGATGCTTCTCTATAGCAGTGTGGGAGTATTCCATTTTCTCTGCCAGTTCTCTTGTCGTTTGACGAGAATTTTTGTGCAAAAGTTGGTTTAATCGTTTATCATAGAACTCAACTTGACGGCCAGAACGAGATGCGTCTTTGAGGTCAAAATTTCCATTTTTGAACTTGGCATACCAATCACGAGCGGTTCTTTCAGCTATGGCACCCTCTCCATACACAGCACAAATGTTGTGAGCAGCTTTTGCGGCCTTAGAACCTTGATTAAAAGCAAAAAGGAGGTGTCGAAAATGCTCGTTTTTCTTAACCCATATGAGATCACTTAAAAATTACAAATTTCGTAATTATCTGTCAATATTTACACATATCTAACCTTTTTGCTATATCTACTAGGTATATTTCTCTGATATTCAAATTTCTCTGATATGCTAATTTTTCACCCAATATCTTGCTTATTTCAATTTAAAATGTTATTTTTATCATTCCAGCTTGTTTCTAAGGCTGTTTTATACTAGAAATCAAAGTTTCATAAAAAAATTC
>NC_068989.1:31903127-31904190 GCF_001194135.2 Octopus bimaculoides | reverse complement strand
ATACCTGCCCTCTTAGCAGAATCACTATCAGAACTAGAGAAGAAATTTTAGGTGTGGAAGCAAGGTTTAGAATCGAAGGGTTTTAGAGTCACTGTTGCAAAGACCAAAGTTCTAGTAAGTAATAAGGCGAACACAACACATAGCCTTTCAGGTGGCCGTGACTGCTGAAGACATGTGTAGGCTCGAAAGAAATGAAGCTAGCATGATCCGCTGGATGTGTAATGTCAGTGTGCGCACACAGCAGAGTGTAAGCGCCCTGAGAGAAACGTTGGACATAAGAAGCATCAGATGTGGTAAGAGAGACGTTTGCGTTGGTATGGTCATGTACTATGGATGGATGAAGAGATCTGTGAAAAAGTGCCACTACCAAACAGTTGAAGGAATCTAGGGTAGAGGGAGACCTAGGAAGACATGGGATGAGGTGGGGAAGCATGACCTTCGAACGTTGGGCGTCACTGAGGCAATGACAAAAGACTGAGACCACTGGAGATATACTTCTCGTTCGCGGGTGATTTTTGCTAGCAGATCCCTCGGGAGTGGCCATGGGAACGAAAATGGGCTCCAACTATGCGAACCTGTTCGTTGGCCACGTTGAAGCCCAAATATTCTGAAGTTTCACTGGTCTCACTCCCAAACTATACGGTCGTTATATTGACGACTGTATCGGTGCGACCTCACTCTCCCGCGAACATCTAGACTCCTTCCTCTCTTTTGTCAAATCTTTCCATCCTGCCCGTCACCTCTCCTGCACTATTTCCAACACTTCCGTCGCCTTTCTCGACTTTTCAATCAGCATTCATCACTCCACTCTCACCACCTCCATCCACTACAAACACACAGACTCACACTCATACCCCAACTTCTCCTCCCACCTTAAACACACCAAGCTCACCATCCCCTATTCCCAATTCCTCCGTCTGCGCAGGCTCTGCCGTGACAACCATGACTTTGAGACTCAGTCTCAGCTTATGGCTTGCCACTTCATCCTACGTGGATATCCCCTCACCACTATCCACACCGCGCTTGCCAGAGCACGTTCCGTGGACCGTGCATCTGCACTCCC
>NC_068989.1:31901199-31902601 GCF_001194135.2 Octopus bimaculoides | reverse complement strand
ACCTACTTCCTCCCTTCACTCCCACCCACCTCTCCTCTCCTCTGTTGCTCTGACACCTACTTCCAAGTGCTGTTAGATCATGTGAACTCAATAAAGCCATCTATACAGTTCACAATGGAAAAGGAAAAGTACAATCAGCTAGCATTCCTGGATGTATTAATAACACGCACCAAGTACGGACTCAGGACATCCGTATACCGCAAGCCGACCGTCACTGGACAATACCTCAACTTCAATTCCCACCATCCATACAGTGTAAAGAGAGGGATTGCTCAGTGCCTAAAACATCGAGCAAAGAATATAAGTAGCGATCATGATACACACCACAAAGAAATGATCAAGCTCAATAACAATCTATTAAGCAACAGCTACCCCAAAAACATACTAGCCACTCCAATTATGAAGAAAAGAGAGGATGAAACCAATAAACTGCCCTCAGTCTGTCTACCCTGTGTGAAAGGCCTCTCCGAAAAGATACAAAAGATATGCGGCCCATATGGCATCAGGACAGTATTCAGGAGTAATACAACATTTCGCAGATATTTCCTTCGAGTAAAACTACCAATAGAAGAGAATATGACCAAAGACTGTGTGTACTCCGTCCCATGCAGCTGTGGTATGTTATACAAAGGTGAAACATGTCGCCCCCTCAAAATAAGGGTAGACGAACATCGCAAAGCTGTGACACGAGGAGATATTGATGAATCGGGTATAGCTGATTATGTATGGAAAAATGGAAACCACCTCCCCCCTCTGGGATTAAGTTAAAATAATAGACAGAGAATATCTGGAAAATACAAAACTAAAAGAAGCAGCACATATGCTAGGACACAACAATCTCCTAAGCAGACTGAGTGCAGATATGAACAGCATATGGTAACCGGTATTAAAGAAGGATAGGAAAATATTAGATGTATAAGCCCTAAAATTAACTCCATAATTGCCCACGGGCATATGGCGTAGTGGTTAAGATACTAACCCCAAGATTCTGAGTTCGATTCTAGGCAGCGACCTGAATAATAATAATAATAATAATGACATAAAAAATACATATATGAATGTATATATATGTATATATGTGTATATGTATATGTATGTATATATATTTGTATGTATATATGTGTATATATATATGTGTATATATATGTATATATATATATGTGTGTGTGTGTGTGTGTGTGTGTTCGTGAAGGCGCATGGCTCAGTGGTTAGAGCGTCGAGCTTACGATCGTGAGGTTGTGAGTTCGAATCCCGGACCGGGCTGCGTGTTGTCTTCTTGAGCAAGACACTTTAATTCTCGTTGCTCCAGTTCACTCGGCTGTAGAAATGAGTTGCAACGTCACAGGTGCCAAGCTGTATTGGCCTTTGCCTTTCCCTTGGATAACACTGGTGGCGTGTAGAG
>NC_068989.1:31899457-31900590 GCF_001194135.2 Octopus bimaculoides | reverse complement strand
ATACCGTTTCGAAAACCCGCACCATAAATCATAACACAGTACCCCGCAACAATAGGGAACAACTACACAACAGCCACCGCCCCAACTACCGCAATCATTTTTTAGACCCAGCACACAAACACAGAGACACGAGATAACACAGAAGGAACCAAAAGTGATAAAAATTATCAATCTAACTCACAAAGAAATAACAGGAGACCAAATCAATATACTCTGCAAAGGACTCACGTTTACACCCATCCCACAACGCTCCAACTACAACGAAATGAAAGAAGACATCGCGGAATTCTGTAGAAAATTACGACTCGCTGAGGAGCTATACGACACATACAATGAGGACGAATCATTGGTCCGAAATAGAAGTAACTACACCCCCTCAAAAGGTAAGAACAAAACTCTTGATCATTTCTGTGAACACATCTCGAATTACCCATATCAACATATGCACAAACAAAAACACAAACCAAACTTCAGCAAAAAAGAATGGGCTGAGCTGAACAAATTAAAAGATGACAAAACAATAACTATCAAAGAGGCTGATAAAGGGAGTGCAGTCGTCTTAATGGACACAGTATACTATATAACTTTAGTATCATCCATGTTAGAAGACACAACATATTATGAAAAGACCCAACACTCAACAGAAGACAATGTTAAAATCCATGTTAAACCTATACAGAGAAGGACTCACCGACAAAGAATATGACTACATGACCAATTTCAAAACTAAAACCATTCAATTCTACAGTATTCCCAAAATACACAAAAGTGAGAAAATAAGTAACGCATGCAAGATCGTCACAGACATAATAATCAATGTCCCTACCCCAAATGACCTCAAATTGAGACCTATAATAGCAGGTCCCTCATGCGAAACCCACCGCCTCAGTAACTTTTTAGATACCCTCCTAAAACCATTCCTCAAACATGTCAAAAGTTACGTAAGAGACGACCTGGATATGCTCAACCACCTTCCTGAAACAATAAACAAAAACACTTTACTAATATCCTTCGATGTAGTCAACCTCTATTCCAATTTCCCCCACAACCTAGGAATAGAAGCAATTCAATTCTGGCAAGAGAATTACGCCAACGAACTCCCCCATCGCATCAAAAAAGAATTCGTGATAGAA
>NC_068989.1:31895461-31898607 GCF_001194135.2 Octopus bimaculoides | reverse complement strand
AAAAAGGACCACAGAATGAACTTAATCCTCCAAACACACACCATTATAAAAAGCAAGAGAGCCCAAATCTATGAAAAGTCTCCTAACACAAGCCCGAATACCCTCATCAAAAATACTGAAGCCGTCAGTAAAAAAATGCGGTAGACCCAACTGCGGAATATGCATCAGTCTAATTGAGGAATCAGAGTTCTTCAAACAGGGACAAAATTTCAAAGTGAAAAGCAACTTCACATGTACTTCGGAGAACCTGATATACGCATTGACCTGCTCTGGGTGTCAAGAGCAGTACATAGGCCAAACGAAAAACAGCCTGTGTCAACGGATGGCTCTGCACAAATCCCAAATAAAAATTCCCCAAAACAGAAAAATAGCATTCAGCCAACACATCAATATTTGCGCCAATAATAAAAATCCTAGTTTCAGAATCTGTCCCCTCTACCAATTCAGAGACGATACATCCTACAGTCAAAGAATAAATAAAGAGTCTCTCTTCATCACAAAATACAGACCCCTTCTGAACGCATCTACAACGAATGACATATCTACCATGACCTTAGAATAAAACACACACACAAATATTAAAAATGATAATTGCTGATTTGGTCGGTATATATATCCTTTATGTGATGGCTGACCAATTCCCAAATAGATACGCAAGGGATTATAAAAAAAAGAAAAAAATATAAAAAGACAACCCCAATCACTACTCACTCGACTAGTTACTATCACTCTTTCCTGCATTTTATTAATGGGATGACTCAACCGTCAAAATGCTTCTAACCAAAAATTACAAATGGTTAAGAATAGACTGGTTAAATTTTTCCGAAACATGGGCTTAAGCATTGTTTTTGACAATGATATAACTAGCCAACTTTTTGGATATTACCCTCAACTTACATAATGATTCATATTTCCCATACCATAAACCCTCAACTAATTTAAAATATATTAGCTCTTTCAGTAATCACTCTAAGTTAGGAATAATTCACTTAGACTTTCTAGATTATCTGCTAATATTGATATCTTCAACGATAAAGCTGAATTTTATAACTCTGCCTTTCTTAAAGCAGGCTTGTGGTAAGTAAATTGATTACCAGCCACATGGTTCCGGGTTCAGTCCCATTGCGTGGCACTTTGGGCAGGTGACTTCTACTATAGCCTCGGGCCGACCAAAGCTTTGTGAGTGGATTTGGTAGACGGAAACTGAAAGAAGCCCATCATATATATATATATATATATATGTGTGTGTGTGTGTGTGTATTCGTCCCCCCACCAACATCGCTTGACAACCGATGCTGGTGTGTTTACGTCCCCGTAACTTAAAGGTTCGGCAAAGTGACCGATACAATAAATACTAGGCTTGCAAAAAATAAGTCCTGGGGTTGATTTGCTTGACTGAAGCCGGTGCTCCAGCATGGCCGCAGTCAAATGGCAATCAGGACATGAAATCAAATCATAACGATATTAACAATATAAATCTTAGTTCGGATAACAGAACTAAATTGAGTAATGTAGTTCTGCAGCGTAAGGGAAATAACCGTTCTTTAAGACACCCCTTCTTTTTTTTTTGTTATAAAGGTACATCGAGGAATTTTAAAGATAATTATCCTAATAACAAGGTATGTCCTAGCAAAACTGTTTGGTTTATAATTCCATATGGTAAGCAGATCAAATCCAATCTCCCTTACCAGTTTCGTGAAACTATAGAAAGGAATTTCCCCAAAAATTCAAGATACTATTTGACTATTAATTCACACCGAATCAAGATAGGGTTTTCTAACACCAAAAACCTTTCACAAACCATCTCTTCGCGTAATAATAAGTTGTTAAATACAAATCCACTTAATGAAAATAGTAACATTGATATTATTAAGACTAACCATTCTTTCAATAATAATAGCAGCAGTGTTAGTGTTTCTGATGTGGATCCAATCGCATTTGTTTCCTTAGCAGTAATATCTACTCTATTTATCTTTTTTTATATAGGTAGTTCTTAATCTCAGTCATCCAAAAGAATATCTAATCATTACTATACATTTAGACATATCAATAAACGTAATAATACTGTGCTTAGTAAATTAATTTGGCATCTAAAGAATCATAATAAACAATTTGATTTGGAATGAAATATTCTATCTAAATCATTTCCCTATAATAAAGGTAAATCTTTTTGTTCACCCTGTAACGATTAAATGTATTTCATCCTGTTCTCGGAGAGTCTTCTTGTAAACACGTTTAAAGAACGTGTTTATCATTGCAAACATTGGGAAAAACATACCTTTAGTTCCTATAAGTGATTTCTACCATTCTATAAAATTCGACCTTTAACTGTCTTCTTATATTTCACTTCCACTAAATACCGTAAATCCTCGAGTATAATCCGCATTTTTCCCCAAAAATTTAAAGGTCAAAATCCCTAGTGCGTACTATATACAAGGTTAAAAAAATTTTCTAAGCAATGTCCGAGTCTCTATTTGCTATCCGGCAATGTTTAGATAAACTCAAGCATTTAAAAAAAACGTCACAAAACAGATGTTGCTATCATTTCAGGGGTTATGACCTCCATATTGCAGCCATTAGATGTCTCTGTTAACAAAAACAAATTGCGTGATTTATGGACTGAATGGATGGCGCCTGAAGAAAAGTCGTTCACTAAAAGTGGAAGGGTTCCCGCTCCCTACCTGACTTTGATATGCAAGTGGATCGTGTATGCATGGAATGAACTTGATCCCCAGATTATTGTGAAAAGTTTTATCAAATGTTGTGTATTGTCTGCACTGGATGGTACAGGATGACGTATGGAAAGATGAAATAAATGAAAGTGAATCTTCTGATGTTGACTATTAATCTGACGATGACGGAGATTTACACTACAATGATGCTGACATGTTTACGGAGGAACAAATGGAACAGCTATTTGATGCTGAAAGTGACGTTGAATTTGAAGGATTTGAATAAATGTTTTTGCTTTTGCTTTTGTAACTGATAGTGATAAATATGTAAAAACAATTTACTTAATATTTATTTTTCACTGACGTGATTACTGTTATTTCTTTATTTTCTGCAAACAAAATGCACAAAAAAGTTACACGTTTGCATTGTTATATATACAATAATAATAAAGGACGTTACCGTATGTATATATA
>NC_068989.1:31889124-31890749 GCF_001194135.2 Octopus bimaculoides | reverse complement strand
ATATAAATATACTTAGTGAACAATTTAAAAGTGTCTCCCCCCCCCTGGACACATGCAAATAAAAAATCCAGCTGAATTCTTTGATATTGCAGCTCTGAAAAAGGAGGCGCCAGCCATCGATTGCATCAACATTGAAGAAACGGATGTAATAGCGGCCATAGATGAAATGAGTTTATGCTCCCTCACTGGTTCTGATGGCTTCCCAACTATTCACCTAAAGTCATGTAAGCAGGCTTTAGCGAAATCACTTCAGATACTTTTCCAAAGTTTCCTTGCAAGTGGTTATACTTCCTAAAAAGCTGAAAGAAGGTATTATATGCCCTATCCACAAAGGTGAAAGCAGAGCAGAAGCCAAAAACTACAGACCAATCTCTCTGACTTCGCATATGAGTAAAGTCATGGAATGAATCTTCAGAAAGAAGTTGATAATGTTCTTACAAGAAAATGACCTACTGAACAATACTCAGCATGGCTTCCGCCCAGGAAGAAGCTGCCTCACACAGCTCCTTCAGCACTATGACTGGGTTTTGAAACAGCTGCTTGACCTTTCTGATGTCAGTGTGATATACCTTGACTTTGGAAAGGCATTTGATAAGTTAGATCATGGCATGATTTATCATAAGCTGCGAGACCTTAGCATCACTGGTAAACTGGAAGAGTGGCTGCATGACTTCCTTAAAAACAAAAGTCAGGCAGTTGCAGCCAATGGCGCCCTTTCTGAAGAAACTGAAATCGTATGTGGTGTCCCCCAGGGAACTATTCTGGGGCCATTACTGTTCATAATATCCCTCTTAGACATGCCTACAGTCACTCGGACAGTCACTGTCACTAGCTAAGCTAATGACACAAAATTATCACAGGCAGTAAAAATCCAAGAGGATGTTAGAAGCTTACAGCGGACCTGAACGCAGTATAGAAGTGGGCCGAAATTAACAACATGCAGTTTAATGCTGGAAAATTTCAAGTACTGCAATATAAACTCAGTACAAATACAGTAGAATGTACATTTACAGGACTCGAAGGCACTACAATCCTAGGCAGTGAAAGACTTGGGGATCAGTATGTGCAATGACGCATCATTTCATATGCACATAAGCAAGATGGCAGCAAAGTGCAGACAACTGGCAGGGTGGATACTGAGGTCCTTCAAGACAAGAGACCAAGAAATTATGTCGAACTTGTGGAGAACCTTTGTTCTCAGCCGCCAGGACTACTGTTCCCAGTTATGGCCACTACATAGTGCCAAACTAACAGCGGAGCTCGAAGTAGCCCAACGCCATTACACTAAAAAGATTGAAACAGTGCAGTGGATGAGCTATAGGAATAGGCTGAGAAAACTACAGCTCTACTCCTTGGAGCAAAGGCGTGACAGATACGCATTAATATACATATGGAAAATCCTAGAAGGGCTAGTACCTAACTTTGGCATTGAGTGTTATACAAATGCCAGAACCGGCCGCCATTGTAATGAATCAAAGGTACCGTCCACTCCATTTAAATCCAGGACCAGGTACTGCAATAATCTAGGGTTCAGAGGCCCACAGCTTTTCAATGCTCTGCCACAAAAATTAAGAAATTTGCATAAGGTGGAAGTAGCTGTCTTCAAAAAGGAATTAGACATCCTC
>NC_068989.1:31887082-31888656 GCF_001194135.2 Octopus bimaculoides | reverse complement strand
TATATATATATATATATATATATATATATATATATATATATATATATGGGAGAATTTACGAAAAAAACATAATTTGCCAGGCGAAGTCTTTATCAGCAGGTACATCTAGATTAAACATATATACACGAGGCAATCCAGTATATGCCCCATGCTTAAACATTCTAATTTTCAAATCTATCGCGCAACCGCAGCTCCTTGTCGGCAGTAAATAAAAAATGCCGGCGTTAAAATTCGAAAATTATCCAGTAAAAGTTATCAGTAATTAATAATATAAAAGGGTAATTAGAAATATTAGAAATTTCTACTACCAGGGGCCTAACGTACATTTAAATACATAAGAGGTATCCATCATATGATTCCCTCACGCTAAGCTCCAAACAGAACAGCTAAGCTCCAAACCAATATTAGGGATAAAATTTCGAAGGGAAAATATGTGTTTAAATGTACACTGTATTTCGAAATTTAATCCCTAATAATGGTTTGGAACTTAGCTGTTCTTTTCTAGCGTGTGGGAATCTTATGATGGATACCTTTTATGTGTTTAAATGTACACTGTATTTATATATATACGTATATATATTAGACAGAATGAGGTAACAAATCCAAGGCTGTGAGGAGTTTTCAGGTCATTTATAATGAAATAGTCTTACAGCTGTTCCTGGGATATTATGGACATCCCTTCATCAGACTGCTCACTTCGGTATCACCCCACCCATACCTTTTCTCTACATTTCCTTTATCCAACCGTTAATGCAGCTCTGTCATATCACTCCTAGTCACATATCTCACATTCTTTTATCCCTTACCTTCTCATCTCTTCCTATTCCTCCCCCACACCTCTCTCATTGTTCCAACACATTATCTTGATCACCAACTACCATTCTCTTTCTCACTTCTTTCACCCCTTCTTCACTTTTTTCACTCTTTGTTTTTTTCTGCCTTCCTTTTTTCTATTTTCTCTCTTTCTTCCTCTCATTTTCTCTTCCTGTTTTAAATTTGACCTTTCCAGTCATATACATCTCTCCTTCCATCTTTCCAACAATACTACCAATACATTCTCAAATTTTCATTCACACCGCAAAACCCTTTCGAACGAGCAACACTGATTCCACGGCTCCATACTTCGAAATGACTAAACATGAACTGCTATTGGAACTTACATACCATGTACAGGAAACTTTTTAACCATTTCTATTCACCATTTTCCTCGAATAATGGAACTGAAGCTACAATATCTTTACATATCTTATTTCTATTTTCATTCTCTTATTTCCCTCTATATTCCCTATCTCCTCCTTTTCCACAATAATTCGAACTCAAATATTTTCTCACACCGTCTCTGATAAAGGGATATCCATAATGTCCCAGAAACAATAATATCCTGAAAACTCCTCACAATCTTGGACTTGTTATCTGATTCTGTCTAATATATATATGCATGCTAATACAAGACCCACATTAGACTCCTCATCGTATAATTATCGAACCAAGAGTTTAATCACGGTCTGTCCATAGCACTTACTAAGCAATACCCGATACTCTTTGAGCCTTCTAGATACCTCTCACATATATAT
>NC_068989.1:31886019-31886805 GCF_001194135.2 Octopus bimaculoides | reverse complement strand
ATATATACATATATATACATATATATAATTTTCCAGTAAATTTTGTAATCGTTACCAATATAGCATAAGACTTCACCCCAAAGGATCATTGATTAGATTCCTTAAGTAAGAAGAGATGAGGTTCAAATCTTAGTATAAAACCCATAGAATATAATGGTAATAGCAAATAATGATAATATATCGAAATATTATTGAATATATCACTGATGGAGCTTGAAAAGATTCCTAGGAGCAATGATTTCTGGATAAAATTCTCTTAGCCCAATAATGAGACACAGTATGAATGTAAAATAAAATAATAGCAATGATAGCCTCCCAGGGGCAACAAAAATAATCTCCCTATCGTGAATAATCAATAGTCAATAATAAATAAATTAATAAATAAATTAATAAAATAAATTAATCTAGTAGGCATTCACAGGAGAGCAGTGACAACAGAAAATATTAAGGAGTTACCTCCCCTGTATATCTAAATATAATCAAAACAGCATAGCGAAAAAAACGGTATAGTTAAATAATTTTTAATAATCTGTTCTGATCGATAATTGTGTTTTTTGGTCATTTGTTCTAATGGAAACCATTCCTGATGAAGTGCGAAACGTCATACATTCAACAGATCAGTCGTTGGATAGAGTTGAGCACAGAAATGTTGACATCGGATGCTAAATAATTAAATAAATGGAAAAAAATCGACCGTGTTGAAAGTCTCTATCCTTTTAAATATACAAATTTGAAATCTTGGAAATATATATATATATATATGTATATATATATCTACGTATATAT
>NC_068989.1:31884319-31885863 GCF_001194135.2 Octopus bimaculoides | reverse complement strand
ATATATATATATATATATATATACGTTATAGAGAGAAAGAATGATTTCTAATAAAGATTCATCATATTCATAAAAAAACAGCCAGAGCAACTAATAAGAATATGAAAATAGTAACTGAAAAATATCGTTATAGGTATAAATATACCATAAACAATTATAGAAAAATGAGGAGAAAAAGATGTTGCATCAAAATTAGATTTAATACAAAATAGGATTCAATACGTATGTGCGTTTTAAAGGACAATACAAATATGTAAGAAAAAAATTATAATCATAGTAATTATAATTAAATTTATGCATTATCATTCTCATCAGTGTGAAGAATTTTTGGAAGGACATAAAAAAAGGTTTAATAAAATAAAATAAATTAAAATAAGATACAATAAGAGAGAATACAAAGGGGGTAATAGGGAAAAATCAGATATTTACAAGCAAATTGTAAAAGGGAAAAATAACAGTAATAATAATAGTGAGAGAGACGACAGAAAAAAAAAAGACAGACATATCAATGTGCATGCACGTCTATATGTGCGGTAAGCTATAACATGAAAATAAGAATAAAAATCTAACGGATATGTTTTTAAAAAAATGGTAACAGGCCGAGATGAAGTATAATGTAAACAGGGCCACGTTGTGTACAGTAGAATATAATGTAACAGGTGCACTAGCAGAAAAAAAACAAAGAGAGTTATACATATACATATTGATATTGAAAAACAAAAAAAAATATATATATTACACGAGGCTAAAAGTGATAGGCAAGATATGTTTGAAAAAGTTACAATATTTAAGTAAAAATGTACATACAAGCAGAGAAAAAAAAACAAAGAGAACTTAACAAGGAAAAAACATCGATCACAGACAAGACCGGCTGGTGTATTCAAGAGAGTTACCTAACATAAAACCTAGCCCGGGGTAGGGCAGAAAATCAGAAAAAAGTAGGAACAAAAACGAGTATATGAGGGAGAAAATTATTATAAATTTACAAGTGATAGAAAAAAACGTATACACTTAACACATAAGGATATATAGTCATACACATATACCTACATACATACACAACACACACACATATACACACGCACAAAAACGTGCATACACTCACACATACAGATACAGGGGTGCAAGTGTGAGGGAAGATACAAGTAAAATAAAGAAGTACGTATTTACATAAGACTATATAAGTATATATATGTGCATATACACACATACATACACACACATATACATCTATATACTCATACATGTATATATATATATATATATATATATGTATATATATACATATACACAAATACACACATATATACATACACACACCTACAAACACATACATAAAATATAAACATGCACATACAAGTGCACGCACACACATATACATATATAAACACACATGTACACACATATATACACATACATACATATAAATACATACATACAAAATCATGCATACACACATACACATATACATATATATAAGCATATACACACGCATATATATATATATATATATATATATATATATATATATATATATATATATA
>NC_068989.1:31878150-31883175 GCF_001194135.2 Octopus bimaculoides | reverse complement strand
TATATATATATATATATATATATATATATATATATATTTATATATATGTATGTATACACACACATATATATATATATATACACACACATATACACGGAATTAACACACACATTTATACACATACGATATACATCTAAAACATAATATATACACATCCACCCAAACAGAAAACAAAAAGACGCATATGTACATGTAGATACACCAAAGCAAAAACATATATAAAAAAACATAT
The DNA here is from genome assembly GCF_001194135.2 of Octopus bimaculoides. Lineage (NCBI taxonomy): Eukaryota > Metazoa > Mollusca > Cephalopoda > Octopoda > Octopodidae > Octopus > Octopus bimaculoides. Next base: position 31,882,943 of record NC_068989.1, on the reverse strand, counting down.
AGAAATACACACACATATATATACACAGATATAAACACGTATATGCGTGTGTGTTAATGTATCCATACACAAAAAACATGCAATAACAGACAAAACAAGTATACATACACACCTACATGTAGACAAAGACATAAAATACATTCATGCGCAAGCACAAAAGAACATACAAATTTACACATGCATACATGCCTACATGCGAAATTAACACACACATTTATACATATACATATGCACATGTGTTATTAGCCAAAACTGTGAAACTAAAACAAATTAGCTAGACCTTGACAAACCTTTATAAGCAGAGATAATTGTACCCCCAGTTTTTTGTGACAGTTTTTTTCTGTGGGACAAGGTTTAATTGGATCCTGGAAGCTATGATTGCCTGTTTAATTTATGCACTTTGTGCTTTGTGTTAGGCATTTCTGGAATTATTTTATGCTCCAGGAATTCGCCAGAACTTTTTGCTTGTCAGTTTTAAAATAATTTCTGTGTCACATGTGGGTCTAAAGTTCGAAAACCGAATTTGTACTAAAATGGACTTTATAAAATCCAAATTTTTGGAATCCATATTTTTTGAAAACCAAATTTGTGAGGCCAGTTTTTCTGTGAGGCCAATTTTGGTGAAACAATAATTTGCGAATCCAGAGTTACGGATCCAAGTTTGTGAAATCAAGTCAGTGAAGTCAGGATTCTGAATCCGAATTTCTGAACTGTATATATATGTTACTTTTGTAAATATTTTGACTGCACGTCTGGTGTGGCATTGGTTTATTTTGTTTTGTATGTGGGCTGGGGTTTTTTATGCTGACAATTGTTGATAATATTTTACAAAAGACTTCGTGGTGTGTTGTTGTTTTGGGTTCACCCTATCCTCGTTGATTTTGTAAATTCGGGTTACGGCCACCAGGTCGTAACAAACTGGGGGCTCATCCGGGATTCGAACAGTTGTACATACCAATATTTTCTTTAAAAAAAAATTATTGTAAAATTGTTAAAGATCCTTTTGTCAAATATTACCAATGTGATATTATATGTGAACCTGTTTTAACGGGTGTCTTACCATATTGTAAACTACGGTAGTCATGGAGTGCACCATGGCAAAAGCTTTACTGCAGAAAGATACCATCACTTTGAGGGAACTGCAGTAAGTAAACAAAGATGCGCTTGTAAGAGGTGAGTGATCAACTTAGTTTAGAGGTATCTGCAAGTAATCTTAAAAGTGTATTTTTTTCGGATGTGAAACAAGCCCTAATTGTTGAGGGTAAAATGTCTGCCATCGGTGATGAGACAAACTCTGATTCCGCCGCCCCTCAGTTATCAGCTAGTGAAAGAATGATGGCTAATGAACATGAAAAGTTAAGACTGCAAATTAGTTTAGAACAAGAAAAACTTGCCGCCGGTAGAGAGAAGCAGGCCTATGAAGTTCAAGTGTGAGAACTAGAATTAAAAGCGAATCAAATTAATTCTGAGTTTGAGGAGGCTAATATTGCTACTCCATCTAAACGCGTTAACATTGCTAGTGCTAGTAAATTCGTTCCTAGATTCCGGGATAGTGATTTGGATAATTATTTCTTAGCTTTTGAGAAAACAGTTGAGTTATTGAAATGGCCTAAAACTAAGTGGTCAATACTACTCCAAACTCAACTTACTGGGAAAAGTTTAGAGGTCTATTCTGTTGTGAGTGTAGTTGATTGCAAAGATTATGACTTACTGAAACAGAAGATATTGGATTGTCATGAACAGGTAGGTGAAGTGCACCGGCAAAAGTTTAAGCAAGCTTGGAAAAATTTCTCTGACTCTTACATAGAATTCGCTAGGAAAAAAAAAGTGGTGTGAGATAAGTGGCTTAGGTCTAAAAAAAAAAGTAGATACTTTCGGTCAGTTGGAAGAGTTGATATTGATAGAAGAGTTCTTGAATAAGTCTCCCGATGACATGAGAGTTTTTGTAGCTGAAAGACAGGTTGATACTTTAGCTGAAGCAGCAAAACTTGCAGATGAGTATGCATTGATTCACGGCAATCGTCAACAAAAGAATGACAATAAAAAACAGTTTATCAAGTCAGATAGTGTTACTCAGAAAACAGAAGTAGGTCAGAAGCAGCAGAAGGCTCAGTATAGTGCTTCTTCTAAATCCTGCCATTACTGTAAGACTCCCGGACACTTAATTGCTGATTGTAGAAAGTTAAAGGCTAAGGAGGCAGCTCAAGCTGGTCAGTCTAGGGATCGTGCTGTTCTTATAGCAGCTTTTAAGTGTTGTGATTTAAATGTTGTAGGTAGCTGCTCCATTAGGTTTTAAGTGTTTTTCGGGCATAGGAGTTTTGTCTAAGATTAATTTGGACCCGAATGTGGGTGTTTCTGATACTGCAGATTTAGTTATGACTTCAGTTGTGGATAGTTCTAGTATTGATGCTACTTCTGACAGTTCGTCTACCCCTAAGTCTGTAACACTTTTTATAGACTGGTGCAGAACAAACTCTCTTGAAGCATGATGCTATACCTATTAGCATACTGACATCATTAGGAAAGGAAGCATTAATTAAAGGTGTTACTGCAGGATATGATTCCATTCCTTTGTATCAAGTTCACTTAGATTGTAAATATGTAGTAGGTCCAGTTACTGTTGGATTAGTTACTACTTTACCTATTGATGATGTGAATCTTTTGTTAGGCAATGATATTGCAGGTGATAAAGTTTATGCAGTTCCTATTGTGCAATCTAAACCTGAGACTGATCAAGAGACAGAAAAGTTAGAGAGCTTGTATCCAGGAATATTCCCTGAATGTGCAGTGACTAGGTCCCCTACCAAGGCTATGAATAGTGAGGCTAGCGTTAGTCCCAGTAATGAGGGATCTAATATTAGTTCAGTTAATGATGATATCATAGCTTTGTCTAATACTTTCCTTGTGGATCTGATTTCTGGTAGTGAGGAGCCTATTTATCCTAGTGAAGCTGAATTCAAAGCAGACAAGAAAGCTTTAATCCTTAAGCAGAAAGAGGATTGCAGTTTAAGCAAGTTTTATACTAGAACTTTCTCAGAGAAAGAAGCAGAGAAGTTGCCAATATGTTTTTATCTTCATGATAGTGTTTTAATGAGGAAGTGAAGGCCACATTATGTCCCAGCATCTGATCATTGGCAAGTTAGGGAGCAAATTGTAGTCCCAAAGGAGTATAGACTTGATATTATGAATCTGGCACATGATATTCCATTGGCTGGTCACTTAGGTGTTCGTAAAACCAAGTATAGAATTTTACAGCACTCTTATTGGCCAAGTTTATCTTCCGATGTTGCTAGTTATTATAGAACTTGTAAAACATGGGAAAACTCAATGCAACCATCGACAAGGCACCCTTAAAGCCCATTCTGGCTGTAAAAGAACCCTTTTCCAGGATTATTATTGATGTGGTTGGTCCATTGCCCAGAACAAAGTCAGGATATCGCTACTTATTAACTGTATTGGATCAGGCAACCAGGTATCCAGAGGCAATTCCGTTGAAAGAAATTTCTGCAACTACTGTAGCTGATACTTTGGTGAAGTTTTTCACCCAGTTCAGTTTTCCAAAGGAAATTCAGTCAGATCAGGGATCCAATTTCATGTCAAGTGTGTCCCAGATATTGATGTATAAGTTAGGGATCAAACAGTTTCGTTCTACAGCGTATTACCCACAAGCACAGGGAGCCTTAGAACGTTACCACCAAGTGTTGAGGAATATGTTGCGGACTTATTGTCTGGAACATGAGGAGGATTGGGATCATGGTGTCCCTCTAGTATTGTTCGCAACTAGGGAAGTTCCCGTGGACACCTTGGGGGTCTCTAGTTTTGATATGATCTATGCCCATTGTGTGCGAGAACCCTTACAAATACTAAAAAATGGTTGGTTGAATAGTGATAACATTGCACCTGAGTTTAATCTGATTGACTATATTTCTGAGTTTAAGGAGAGCTTGCGTTCCACAGTTAACACTGCACATGTCAACTTAAGGGATATGATGGTAAATCCCCAAAGCGTAGTTTTCCTCTTGATAGTAAGGTGTTAGCTCTACTTCCTGTACCAGGTAGTTCCTTGAAGGCTAGATTTTCTGGATCTTACAAAATTGTTAAACAATTTGGATTATGTGACTGAAACACCGGATTGTAGAAAGAAGCAACAAGTTTGTCATGTCAACATGTTAAAACCATGAAAGAGATGTTGAATTCAAATCCATTAATGTTGTTATGCCGGTCAAGGACAAATTAGTTGATGAGGAAAATCAGGAAGATTGTGAACTTAGTTCGTCCATTAACTCAGATTACAGAGTAGACAATTCTTCTACCGAACCTATAGTAACAGGTTTACTTCCTGAGCAGAGTGAGGAGTTGACTGGTTTGTTTAGTGACTTTGACGAACTATTTTCAGACAATCCAGGGCGCACTACTGTTGTGATGCATGGTATTGAGTTGACTGATAGAAAGCTGATTAAATAACAGCCTTACAGAATGCACCCAGCCAAGTTTAAAATTCTTGAGCAGGAAGTCAAGGAGATGTTGGGATTGGGCTTAATAGAATCTAGTAAGAGTGGTTATAGCTCTCCAGCGGTCGTGATTCCGAAACCAGATGTGTTTGTATTGACTATCGGAAAGTTAATTCTGTTACTAAACCGGATTCTTTTCCGCGGATTAATGATTTAGTGGATAGAGTTAGCAGCTCAGTCTACTTAACCAAATTAGATTTGAGAAAAGGCTATTATCAAGTTTCTTTAACCGAGTGTACTGAAAGCTGTTTGGCCTGTTTCAGTTCATGGTCATACCCTTCG
>NC_068989.1:31868689-31877681 GCF_001194135.2 Octopus bimaculoides | reverse complement strand
AAGTGGTCCTCAGAGTGTGAAACAGCTTTTGAGAAACTTAAGTTGGTTTTACAAAACTCCCCTTGTTTTAAAAGCGCCTGATTTTGAGAAACCGTTCTCATTGATGACTGACACGTCCAATGTAGGTACTGGCACGATTTTGTTACAAGCATGCCAATCTGGAGTAGATTGTCCAGTGGCATACTTTTCTAGGAACTTTAATTCTTGTCAGAAGAATTACTCTGCCTTGGAGAAAGAGTGTTCAGCTCTTGTGTGGGCAGTTCAGCACTTTCAAATTTCTATAGGTTCAAATCCAACCACTGTCTACACAGATCACAATCTCTTAGTTTACATTAATAAGGGGAAATGCACTAATGAGAGGATTCTGAGGTGGAGCTTGTACCTGCAACAATTTAGTTTGAATATTTGTCATATTGCAAGAAATGCTAATTTACTTGCGGATGCACTATCCAGGTGTTAGCACTTACCATGTATATATTTATGTACAAATACATATTTGACTTCAACAAATTTTCTGGACGATACTGTATCTTTCTGAAAATTGTTTATTGTGTATCAAAATTTTCCCTTTTAAGGAGAAAGGAATGTTAGGAAATTATAAATTATAATGTTAAGGTAAACAGGTAAACAGTTTTTCATGCTGCACTGTAAGGCTAAGATGAAATCCATTGTCAAAATGGAGGAAGCTAGGTGTTATTAGCCAAAACTGTGAAACTATAACAAATTGGCTAGACCTTGGCAAACCTTTATAAGCAGAGATAATTGTACCCCCAGTTTTTTGTGACAGTTTTTTTTTTTCTGTGAGACAAAGTTCAATTGGATCCTGGAAGCTATGATTGCCTGTTTAGTTTATGCTCTTTGTGCTTTGTGTTAGGCATTTCTGGAATTATTTTATGCTCCAGGAATTCGCCAGAACTTTTTGTTTGTCAGTTTTAAAATAATTTCTGTATCACATCTGGTCCAAAGTTCAAAATCCAAGGTTCGAAATCCACGGTTCGAAATCCAAGTTTCGAAATCCACGATTCAAAATCCAAGGTTCGAAAACCGAATTTGTACTAAAATGGAAATCCAGATTTTATGAAATCCAAATTTTGGGAATCTATATTTTTTGAAAACCAAATTTGCGAGGCCAGTTTTTGTGTGAGGCTAATTTTGGTGAGACCCAAATTTGTGAATCCAGAGTTACGGATCCAAGTTTGTGAAATCAAGTTGATGAAGCCGGGATTCTAAGTCCGAATTTCTGAACTGTATATATATGTTACCTTTGTAAATATTTTGACTGCACGTCTGGTGTGGCATTGGTTTATTTTTGTTCATATATATTTGTTTTGTATGTGGACTGTTTTTTTTATGCTGATAATTGTTAATAATATTTTACAAAAGACTTCGTGGTGTGTTGTTGTTTTGGGTTCACCCTATCCTCGTTGAATTTGTAAATTCGGATTATGACCACTAGGTCGTAACAAATTATACTATGATGAGTGTAATATCCGTCTGTCTGTACCCTTCTGACGGTCAAACGGCTGGACCAATGATTACGATGGTTTTCGAGATTACGAAGAAAGTAATCAGGCAGGTTTTTAACGAAAATAAAATGTGAAAAAGTATGATCATTTACTCGATATTGAAAATAAGTTTTCAGTCTACGGGCGTACACAAAGTAAATAGAAATTAAGGGGAGGCAACTCGTAATAAAAGAAGCAAAGGGAAGTATATCAACTTGCTTCTCCACTGAATTACGCCATAAGCTTTATTAAGGAATGATTGTGATGGCTTTGGCTCATCTTTAATCGGTGTATGTCTACTATGAACTTTGTCAATAACGATTGTATCAAAAAGTTGTGTAATGCTTTATTAAATTTTCCTTCGTTCCACACCATTGTGACCTGGAAACGGAAATCAGGAATTAGTAGGACTACCAGGGAAGCTGCCGCTATAAAAAGTAAGAGACAATCTAACAGTGAATACAGACAAGCCCAAAAAGAATAAGGATACGGAAGCTCATAGAATTTGCCGTGATACAGAAGTGAGAGCGTCGGAACAGAGCGGGGATACGCTAGCTCGCCAAATAACACGGAGAAATCATCAAGTGAGAGCTTCAGAACAGAGCAGGGACACTTTAGCTCGCCAAGTAACACGCAAAAATCCTCAAGTGTAAACTTCGGAACAGATAAGGAACACTCTAGCTTGCCGAAAATTAAGACACGTGCAAGTACAAGTGGAAGATAATGCTTTGGTAAGCATCCCCCCCGCTGAATATGACAATGAACGGATTACAGATTACAATTTGATAGCGACTCAGGAAAACCTTATAGAAAGTAACATTCCGTTATCATACCGTTCTCACTACTGCGGCAGCTTGGGTGATTATATATGGCCACATTGTTATTCAAAGCACTGGCCAGCGGAACCACTTTTCCTCTGTTGCGAAAACGGTAAATTTCAGCTGCAATCCACAGCCAATTTGTCGGCATATATTGTGTCGTTATGGAACGATAACAATTTCATAACAAATATTCGAGCGTATAATAACGTACTCGCGTTTGTGTCCATTGGTTGTGTTGTTGATACCTCGATAACTGGATTTAATCCCACGTTTAAAATCCAGGATAAAGTGTATCACGCCATTGGAAGTTTAATGCCAGATGCCAATCAACCGCCATCATTTGCACAGCTGTACTTCATTGATACACACTATGAGACCAAAAATTGGATGAAGCATATGAATGATCTGCAGGCGGATATACTGACGAAACTACAAGGTTATATTCGGTAAGTAAATCCATACGTAGCATCATTTCAAGCTGCTAAAGAACTAACGGTAACTGAGGATAGTTCGATCCTTCTACACCATGACAAAAAACTCAAACAATCCGAGGCTCACTGTCGCTAGTACAACTTGCCTATGAATTCAGAGATGGCTGTTTTGGTTCTGGGTGATATCAAGAATCCTTTAGACGTAATCATATACTGTCGTAATGGATATATTCAGCAAATAAACTCTATCCATCGATCGTACAATCTGCTACCTTATGTTCTGCTACTACCGGAGGGCACAGACAGTTGGCAGCTCAATGTGAAGAAATCAAATAAACAAATATTAACAGCTATGAGAACTAATTCGGATAATCATATTATGCGAAGTAGAAGACTTTTACAGCAATATGCTGTAGATCAGAGGGAGAAAGTAGAACGGAGCAGGCTAAGGTGGGCGGAATTCCATCAAACGACAATCAGAGCAGAAAAATACTCAGGGTTGTTTGATACTGTCAACGAAACTGATACATTAATACCTGGAATAATTATTCTCCGGCAGTCCAAGATTTTACAACGAGGCCTTCCAAAACGCCATGGCAATAGTGAGAGCAATGGGAAAGCCAGATTACTTCATCACATTTACCACAAATCCAAAATGGACGGAGATACAGACCGCCCTATTTCCAGGTGAGCATGCACAGAACCGACCTGATATTGTCTGTCAAGTATTCAAAATCAAGCTCGACGCACTTCTCCATGATCTACTGAAAAAACACGTTCTGAGAAAAGTCGTCACCTATACACTAATTATTGGATGGCAAAAACGTGGCCTTACACACGCACATATACTGCTAGTCGTCATAAATCGACTGTTCCAGAAATCATAGACAAAGTAGTTAGTGCCGAAATACCCGACAAACACCGAAACCCGGAGCTGTTCAACTCAGTAATGGCACATAATATTCATGGTCCATGCGGTGCTATCATCACCGAAGTCCGTGTATGGAAACCAGGAAAGACGGAGGTTGATGTACTAAGGAGTTTTCGAAACCCCTGTAGCGAGGCACAAGAAGCCAGCGCCATTTTGTACGAGATCTCACTGGTAGCCATTACCATGTCGGAGACAGGAGCGAGATCTCGCCTGCAACCATTTGTCATGCGTGAGATGACAGCGAAACTCTCGTCGGCAACAACTATTTAAGCAGGAGAATTAAGACATTCTCTTTCTCCATTCTCACTCATAGAGTTCGTATCGTGCTGGTGTATTTGTTGATTGTGTGAGGAGTAGTCGACTGTCTTGTGCTGCTTTGCAGAGGTTTTCTGGTTGTGCTTCCTCTCCGCCTTGAGGAGGGTCAGCAATGTCAACAGTAAGAAACATGTTCTATTCAGACCTTAGTGGGTCCGAATTGTCCTCTTCGGAGGAGGAGGAGCTCATACAAGTAGTTGATAGGATGGACAAGTGCTTAAGGAAGAAAAGTTTTGCGGAAGTGACAGAAGTCACAAAAAAGAGAAAATATGAGAAGATGGCATGTAGGGTAGGTGCTGACGTTAAGTTGTCACCACGCCAGAAAGTATTGGAAGAAATGGATAAGAAAACAGTAATATATAAGGAGTACTCAGGGGAAGAAAGGAAAATTGAAAATGTTGAGGCAGAAATAATAGAAAAGGCGATGTGCTCCGTCTGGCAAGGCATAACGTATCTTGCCAGAGGAAGCAGATACGGAACAATTGTGGTTCATTTCAAGTCAGAAGGAAAAGCATAGGAACACGCAGTAACCACAGTAAAGTCGAATAAAGTGGTCCTTCTACCCACTTATTTTGGAAGAACTACTTCCAGGATTAGGGTGGAGGGAATCCCACCGGAAATAGATGTGGCTTAGGTTGCGGCGGCTGTTCTTCTAGGAAGTAAAGAAGAAATAGCCATCCTCCAAGCTACAAAAACAGAAAATTCGGTATGGAAAGGCCAAACACTGGACCTGATCATACAGGGCACTGCAGAAACACTGGAAAATGTGGTGGAAACGGTGACCATTAGAGATGTAGTGTTGAGAGCGTGGGTCGAGGGCAGATCTCCTCTTTGCTTAAATGTGGCCAAAAAGGCCACATTAGAGCACACTGCCCTCTGCAGAAGCAGAGAAGTCAGGAGGAAGTTAGGAAGGAGCTGGAGAAGGTGCAACAGGAAGAAAAGAGAAACGAAGAACAGTGGATGGTAGCTGAAGGAAGAAAAAGGAAGAGGAAGAAAGGACAGAGTGAAGTAGAACCCCAAACCATACCCACCCAACCCATACCCTCTCACACACACCAAACTCACCCATTCCCCTCCTACACAAAGCAAGAGAAAAAAGAAACACAAACACACAAGGATCAACAACCTCCCCCTCCCACTGTAAATTGTTTCGCGTATATGATGGTTGAAGGTGTGGACAAGGAACTGCTCAATAAGATAACAAAATGGAAGACTGCAAGATTTGTCTATGTCAAAGGATGGACAAACATTGATGGACGGCACTCATGCGTTCTTGTGTCCGAAAGCCAAAAAGACGAAATATTGAAATTCATAGAGGTTATAAGTGTTGGAAGGTGAATTGTGATTTAAAGACGATACCAGACAATATAAAATACGAAGAGCTGACTGAGAAATATGCTATAGACATTTTAAAGGACTCGGAACTTAAAAGATAAAAGGAAGCAAGTGAGGCTGCTTGAGGTGGGGCTAGTAGCTCATTTTCATTATTATTTTCATTCTATCATTCATGTATATCATACCTTTTAATTTTTTTAATTTTAATTTTTTTTCTTTTTTATATGTCCCCCAGATGTGTTTGTATTGTCCCCTCTTCGTCTGTCCTTTGTGGGTAATAAAAATCATCTTGTTTCTTTCTTCTTGCTTTTGCTGAGAAACACTGCGAATCTGGCAGCTCAAAGTGGACTCTTATCCCGCTCTAACTTCACCTGTTATCTCCAGAGGTAATGAACCTCACGTGAACAGAGTTATAACAAACTACGCGCTGTCATAAAGATGGTTACTGGCAGCGATCCACATGAACGAGAACTAAAAAAAAAACGGCTATTGAATTGCACTCCGCTTGTAAACTTCTTCGTGTTCCAGATCCTTAAGACTACAGAAATAATTATAATGGGAGAAGGAGATACTCCACAGGTATCACAAACTTTCAATTCCATGATGCCCTTCAGTCAGCCACCTACATACCGAGAGATAACTACCCGACGTATCGCAAGAAAAGTCTAGCATACGGTGGAAGAGCCAATAAAATTTACGTTGAGGGTCAGACAGATTTTGTGGTGAGTTTTTTCTTCAACTTACACAGATAAACTTTTTAGTGACATACACTTATTGCTTACTTACGTTGAATATCTTCTTCACAGGTCGACAGTTTTTGGATAGTACCATACAATCCGTATCTGACAATAAAATGCAACACCCACATCAACGCTGAGGTCGTGCCCTCCGTCCAAGCAGTGAAGTACTTATACAAATACATTACAAAAGGACAAGATTGAATCATCTTCTCAACATCGAAAACAGGACAGCCAATTATTAAACGAAATAGAAAACTTCGTAAACGTTCGATACATCTCTGCAATTGAAGCATTCTCGAAGGTGTATGGATTTTTCATACACCAAAAGCATCCTACAGTCGAAAAGCTACCCTGTCATTTACCTGATGAGCAGACTGTACGATTCGACTCGACTTCTGTCGCTGCGGCTGTGGAACGCGGACCACCGAAAACTAAACTGATAGCTTATTTTCAAACAAACAAACACGACGAAAAAGCCAAACAGATTTTATACCAAGATTTTCCTAAATATTACACCTGGAACAATAAAACCAAGTCGTGGCAAAAACGAAAACGAGGCACAACAGATGATAGTGGTAACTCAGTTTTACAACAACAGGAAAACAAGGTGTTCACCTTGAACGCGAGTGGTGGAACTGGCAAAACGTATCTTATCAATTCCATCATAGATTCCTTACGTTCGGAGAAAAAAAATGGTACTCGCAACAGCTCTATCTTGGTTTGCGCAACATTGCTGCACAGTGGCCGGACATTTCATTCTCGGTTCAAAGTGCCCATAAACATAACACCAGAGCCCTGCATCATCTCAGGATGCAACTGCGCAACTCTTCAGAATAACCAGTCTAATAACCGTCGATGAAGTCAGCCAAGGTGACAAGTTCATTTACGAATGCTTGGATCGTTCTCTACGCGATATCAGAGCGAACGAATCCCTGTTTGGAGGAGTTTGTGTTCTTCTTGTAGGCGACTGGAAGCAGATTCTACCTGTTGTTAAGCGTGGTAGTCGAGCTCAAATAGTGCAAGCCACTTTGAAAACATCGTACATCTGGAGGTCTGTTATGGAGTTGAGTCTAAAGAAAAACATGAGGGTATGAAATTCTTCAGATGCAACTTTTGCAACCTATTTAAGCGATATCGGTTCCGGACAGTGTTCGTTCTCTACGCCACTGAGGAATGTGATTCAAATTAGGCCAGATTTTGTACTCGAAACGTAATCTATTTCCGGAATATGTAAATTCGTCTTTAATGATTTAAGTGAAAACTACAAAAGCGCATCATGGCTGTGTTCGCGAGCTGTCATCGTATCCACCAATGAAGTGGTAAACAGTGTGAATGAGCACATGATTAGCAACTTCCCTGGTCGAGAGTGCTTTAGTTCGGATACAATAGATGACGAAAACTACAACCAGGACTCACAAGATTTCTTGAACAACTTAAATCCATCGAGATTGCTATCCATAAAATCAAATTGAAAAAGAACTGTCCGATAATGTTCCTTACGAAATTTGATCCAGCCAATGGACACTGCAATGGAACAAGATACACGGTAGCAGAACTAAATTCCAATGTTATCGAAGCAGTGATTGCAAATGGCCCCCACAATGGTAAATGCCTGTTCATTCCGCAGATACCCCTTATACCAACCGATAACCAGTTTCCGTTCCAATTAAGACGTAGGCAATTTCCTATAAAACTGGCATTCTCATTCACAGCAAACAAGGCACAGGGTCAGACTTTAGACCATGTAGGTGTATTTTTACTCACTCCAATGTTTACACATGGCCAGTTATACGTCGCTATGAGTAGAGTAACGGACTCCAGTAACTTGAAAATTAGTGTCAACCACACACAAAATATCGTCTACAAAGAAGTTTTGTAATCATATTGATATATATATATATATATATAACCAATTTACAAAAGGTACCGTTAATTCTATTATTATCCAATATATATATTATCCATTTACACATTCTTCAATACATACTGCTGTTATGATTTCCCTACCTCATTTTATGCCTCCATCGTAGATGGGTAGATTTGCTAGTATTAATAACTACCCATAATATATTACTACCTATATTTTTATAACCACATTCACAATTACTTTTATTTGATACTTAATTATACTTTAGATATATATATTTTTTATTACCATATCTTATTCTTTATTCTTATTTTCATTTTTATAATAACTTCGATAAATATACTACCTTTCCCTCCCCTTAGTAAGGTTTATACCATGTTCTTTCTACAAAACATTTATCTGTTAGTGGATTTACTCCCTACACTCAACACACAATAATATGAAAATGTAAGGGTATATTTTTTTTTCCACCTCCGACTGGACACACTGATCAATTTCTAAAGCCTGGAATCAAAACAGCTGTCAGACACGATGTGCAATTTTGTAATTAATAAATAATTATTAATTTAATTATCTCTATTTTCTCATTTTCTTAAAAATATATATAAACCCTGGTTTATCCAATTACCTTACAGCTGAATATTAAATGTAATATTCAATACTTTTTGTAATAGGTAATAAACCAGTTTATTCCTTGGATTTTACTATCCCTTAATGAGGTTATTAACCTTTAATTGAATTTTTATATATATATAAATTCTTTTTCTTCTTTTTTATTTGTTTCAGTCATTTGACTGCAGCCATGCTAGGGCACCGCCTATAGTCGAGCAAATCAACCCCAGGACTTATTATTTGTAAACCTAGTGCTTATTCTATCGGTTTCTTTTGCCGAAACGCTAATTTACGGGGACGTAAACACACCAGCATCGGTTGTCAAGACATGTTGGAAGACAAACACACACTCACAAACATATACATACATATATATATATATACATACATATATATATATATATATATATATGTATGTATGTATGTATGTATATA
>NC_068989.1:31866897-31868151 GCF_001194135.2 Octopus bimaculoides | reverse complement strand
TATACGACAGGCTTCTTTCAGTTTCCGTCTATCAAATCCACTCACAAGGCTTTGGTCATCCCGAGGCTATCGTAGAAGACACTTACCCAAGGTGCCAAGGTAATGGTATCAGTCAGTGTGTGTGTGTTTGAGGTTACTCTAACTCCTCCCACACCGTCCGATTTTAATGAATTTTGGCACATAGGTAGATCACATGCCCTGAAGTTCAAATAAGGCCGGAATTTTTCGAAAACTCGATACTGCTCAGTTGGCATCGATTTTTGTGAGCTCAATCGAACATTTGAATGAAAATTCCCATAACGATGTTATTCCTCCTGCAGCTTTTGCATTTTTTGTCTGATTTTGATGAAAATCAATGAGTGAGCTAGGTTCATGGCAGTGAGTTGATTTCAGTATATGGCGTTGACAAAAATCGATAATTGCCCCTCAGCACTGGTGTTTATCAAATCAATAGGCTTTTTGCGTGCAAATACCAACAGGGATTTTATTTTTGTCCGTAACTTTTATATTTTTTATCCGATTTTAATAAAATTTGAGAAGCAGGTAAATTTTGTGGTGGGAGAGACGGTAAAGGTGTTTATTTAATTCAAAAGGGATTGAAAAGGGCACAAAAGCAAATAAGCATTCTTATCGATTTTGTAGAAATTTTACACGTGATTACAGTTCATATCCATTAGTTGATACCAGCATGAAGAGTTGACAAAAAAATCGATAATTGCGCGCGAGCGGAGGATTTTAAGAAATCAATAGCTTTTTGCATGCAATTACCCATAGGATTAATATTTTATGCTGTAACTTTTACAGAATTCATCTGATTTTGATGAAATTTGACATTTAGGTAAAGTTTATGGTCGGAATCATGTAGTAAAGTTAAAATTAAACTGGTGAAAGGCAGAAATCGTCAAAATTTACTCACAATAAAATAATGAATTGATTTTGAAGAAAATCGACCCATGAGTAAAATCAAGCACTTCGACATATGAACCATCGATTATTCATATAATGTATTGGGATTTAAAAGTCAGTGGGATATTTTCATGTAAATGGTCACATGGATTCTATTTTATGACATAAACTTAACACTTTTTTTCGGATTTTGCTGAGATTGGACACGCTGATCAATTTTGTACAGAGGGTGGCATTAAAGGGAGAGAAACAAACAAACATCACTCTCAACGGGTCGAAGTACACCCAAAAGTTTGACTGCGATTTTAGACGGTCCAGTATGTAAGAGTATGTCAAAAGCATTAACCG
>NC_068989.1:31859756-31860641 GCF_001194135.2 Octopus bimaculoides | reverse complement strand
TATATATATATATATATATATATATATATATGTAACAATAAGGTTTTTGAGTCGGAGGGTCACCAATTGCAACGATAAATGTTAGAGTCGGAGGTTACCAATTGTACAATAATAATTTGTTTGTAGCGATGATGATTTTGTGTAGTTACCAATTGTAACAGTTGTATGATGAACGATGAACAGTGATCGAAGTTGTAAAGAAATATTTATTTATCGTTACTTTAATAAATGCCATACCACGACGGGTAGGTTAGTGTAATACTATAACACAGTTCGTAAAGCATGTAAATTAAAGAAAGTTAATTTCGGCCTGTATATGTGTGTACACGATCTTGTAGCAGTCTATAGACAGAGGTATGGTAATGTTACAGAGAAAATAAAGTGAGCTAGTGAAAGTTATAGAGTCGAGGGGAGTTGTGTCTCATAGTTGGCTGGTTGTAACCTTCTTTCTCCCTCTGGCTGTTTGTCTTTTAGTGGCTGCCTGCTTGTGACCATGACTCTAGATGTCCGTTCACTAAATAATTGAGTTGTCATTAGTTACTTCGCTCTGTTGTCACTAAGTGACTACTACTGGTTGAGCCGTCACCGACTGGTGACTAAACTAAATTTTTCTTGGGGTTTCCATGCGTTTATAACGATTTAGAAAGATAGATATATTATTGAGAACAATAGATTTAGTTGGTGGTCTTGTTATCTCTATTCTAGCTTTTGATGATATAGGAAAGGTTAGAAAGGGTCAAGTTGTGAAGACATTGTTTCGGCCTAGCTAAAGGCATCTGGAAAATATTAAACTGTTGTCAGAGAAAAACTATTGTTCCACCGTGGGAAAAGCTCTGTCGCAGTGTTAATTTAAATTTGGCTATGGTGGATCGAATCCACTTCATG
>NC_068989.1:31858429-31859083 GCF_001194135.2 Octopus bimaculoides | reverse complement strand
ATATATATATATATATATATATATAATTCGAAAACATAAACAGTTTCGTAACATTGTTTACAAAATAATAGGTGATCGTTTGCGAAGGATCGTATCTACAGTGAACACTTAGGATTTTTGCTCTGGTAACATCTGCTCTCTCCCATGTTCACGCACGACCAGCTATATATGGCTATGAGTAGAGCAACGGATTCAGCAAATTTGGAAATTAGTTGTGGAGAAACGGTCGTTTATATTGTGTATCACTCACTAAAAAGAGGAAATTTAAAAAATCTGTTATCTCTCTCTTCCTCTCTTTACACCGTCGCTAGAAGGGGACTAAACTCATGCTCTGACTTTAAAATTGTTATAAGTTATGGTTTAAAATTATTTTTAATACAAAAATTCACGTCTTAGGAAGCAATAAAAGAAATAATAAATGGCCGATTCCGGCATTTTCGACCATGAGGAATCCATTGGTGTGACTCCCAGATTGCTATCTTGTAAGGTGTGGATTTCTATAGATGTAACACACACACACACACACACACACGCACACGCACACACTCACAAACTCAGCAATACAATATGTATAGATAGATAGATAGATATACATCAATATATATATACGTATATATATACATATATATATATATATATATATATATATATATA
>NC_068989.1:31857240-31857892 GCF_001194135.2 Octopus bimaculoides | reverse complement strand
ACACACACACATGTGTGTGTGTGTTTATATGGTTGTTGTTTACTCTTTATGCAGAGTTTGACCACCTCCTGTACCTACACCCTAGCACCACCGTGGCACATGATGTGGCTTTTTAAACCAGACACTGTTTTGAAAAGACACCCACATAGATTGCACCTCTGATTTGGACCACCAAGATCTACAGATAGGTTCTGCTCTTTGTGGATCTTAAAATGAATTTTGAGTCCTCCGCTGGATTTGCAAACCTTCTGGAATACACTACATCCAAAGATGTGCACAGACATATAGGCAGAATAGTTGGTGGAGGTTCGTTTTAAAAGACAGGCATAGTCTGTCACATACTGTGCACACAAAAAGGTCATTGTCATTCACCTCGATCGTTACATTCTTCCTTTTAAGTATTACTTATCCTGGCCTCTTCGAATGCTTTCACTCCACTCCACACCTTTGTTCGACATCCAACTCGATCCAAAGCAAGGGTTTCTATGTTTTCTGGAACCATTCCAAGTAATTTCATAATAGTCCTTATGCCGTACTTAAACCTTTTTTTAGGTTTACACTGATAGCGTTTCCCCTCTGCAAGCTCTGCAAGCTCACCATAAAACAGCTGTTTTGGTATGCGTTCATCTGCCATTCGAACAATATGGCCACA
>NC_068989.1:31855841-31857140 GCF_001194135.2 Octopus bimaculoides | reverse complement strand
CGCTACAAACTTGGTCACCTAGGTAGCGGAAGCTATCAACTACTTCTAGTCTTTTACCTTGGAGTGTGGTAAAGGTTGTTTTCTGCACATTCTCAGTGTTTATTGCTCCTGAGCATCTGCCACATACAAAAACTATCTTACTAGTTAGCCGTCCTTTGATATTGTTGCACCTCTTATGTGTCCATAGCTTACACTGGGTACATCTTATGGAGTTTCTACCTACGCCTTTTCTACAGATCGAGCAGGGCCATCTACCTGAAGGGGTTTGTGCTTTGTCTACCTTCCTACTTATTAGGACTTTGCTTTTAGCTAAGTTGACTCGAAGGCCCTTCGATTCTAATCCTTGCTTCCACACCTGAAACTTCTCCTCTAGTTCTGATAGTGACTCAGCAATTAGGACAAGGTCATCAGCATAGAGGAGCTCCCAGGAGCATCCCGTCTTGAATCCCTGTGTTATTGCCTGGAGGACTATGATAAATAGGAGGGGGCTGAGGACAGAACCTTGGTGGACCCCTACCTCTACCCGGAATTCTTCACTGTACTCATTGCCAACCCTCACCTTACTGACAGCGTCCCTGTACATGGCTTGGACAGCTTTCACTAACCACTCATCTATCCCTAGTTTCCTCATTGATCACCAGATAAGGGAGCGGGGGACCCTGTCAAAAGCTTTCTCCATGTCAAAGAAAGTCAGGTACAGAGGTTTATCTTTGGCTAGGTATTTCTTCTGCAGCTGTCTTACCAGAAATATAGCATCAGTAGTGCTTTTTCCTGGAACGAACCCAAACTGCATCTCATCTAAACTTACTCTCTCCCTAATTTGTTGGGCTATGACCCACTCGGTGACCTTCATTACCTGGTCCAACAACTTGATACGTCTGTAATTGTTTGTGTCTAGAGCGTCACCTTTACCTTTGTAGCAGTTGACTATGGTGCTGCTACACCAGTCATTGGGTATAATTCCTTCGTGTATCACCTGATTAACTATACGGGTCACTAGGCTATAGCCGACACTGCCAGATATTTTGAGCATCTCTGCAGTGATTCCTGATGGGCTGGGGGTTTTCCCTGTCATCATACTCTTGATCGCTTTATCTACCATGGTACTGTCAATTAGGATAGTTGGTCCCTCTGTTGCGTCGACATGCGGCAGGCTCGCTTCCCCCAATTCATTCTCTTTATTAAGCAGCCTTTCATAGTGGCATCTCTACCTACGCCTTTTCTACAGATCGAGCAGGGCCATCTACCGCGTTTAGTGTATATATATACATATATATACACATATATATATACGTATAC
>NC_068989.1:31838843-31855445 GCF_001194135.2 Octopus bimaculoides | reverse complement strand
CCAAAGGTATGAGAGTATTGGTATCCAGAAATCCCAAGGTGGCAGGTAATGTTATATAAGTGCTATGTTAAACTCTCGGTTCGATAGCGATATGAGTGAGGAGTTTAATGCGGGTCTTGTATGAGCCTACATATGTTAAATAAAATGACACAACAAAGCCAAGGCTGTGTGGAATTTTCAGGACATTTATAAAGAGGAAGTTAGTCTTACGTCTTACAGCTCTTTCTAGGATATTAGGGATACCTCTTCCTCAGAGACGATGTGAAATGGTTAAATAGAGGGAAATATTAATTTTCCTCTATTTAACCATCTCAATATAAGGAATTATTTTGGAAAAGGAAGGAAATAAGGAGGATATAGGGAAATAGGAGAATGAATGTAAAAATAAGAATATATAAAGATGTTATAGCTGCAATTCCATTCTCCAAGGAAAGTGGTGTGTAGAAGTGGTAGAAATGCTTCTTGTCCGTGGTATGTAAATTCCAATAGGAGTTCATATTTTGTCATTACAAATGGAAAGTGTGGAGATGTAGATTCCATGTGCTGTTCATTCAAATGGGCCTTGTGATGTGAATGAAAATTTTAGAATGTAGTGGTAGTATTAAATGGATAGATGAAGGAGAAGAGATGTGTATGTTAAAATGAGGAGAAAGGTCAAAGGAAAAGGTGAGAAAGGAAGAAGGAAAAAATGAGGAAGAGAAAATGAAAACAGGAAGAGAAAATGAGAAAAAAACAAAGTGAAAAAAGTGAAAAAAGGAGTGTTAGTTGATGGTGAAGATATTCTGAGGGGGGATTGGGAGAGGAGTAGGAAGAGATAATAATGTAAGTATGGAATATGTGTGAGGTTCTCAATTAGTGGTGAGACAAACACAGTTTTATATGAATATATATATGTGTATACAATGAGCTTCTTGCAGTTTCCATAGTAGAAAACACTTGCCCAAGCTTCCACACAGTGGGAATGTCCACAGAACCATGTGGTTGGGAAGCTTCTTACCACACAGCAATGCATGTGCTTATATATGTCTTCATTCTTAATATGGTCCAGCAAATTTGAATGTGAATATTACTAATTTCATTATTGGAGAACAACTTCTTTCAACAAATGTGTGTTCATAAGACACTAGATTCAATAGCATAAGGGAACTTTGTAACATTGTTCTATTTCATCAGTCACAACTACTCTGGCCTACTCAAAGTTGGTCCAGCCATGATCACCTTATACAATATCAAGCATTGTTTATTTAGGACTATTTTATTCAGTGCATTGTGTATTTAAAAAATAGAAACAAGAGAAACAGAATGGGTACTGAGAATAGTACTACAGTGCTAAGAATGTTAAAGTATTTGGTAAAAAAAAAAGCAAATATATGTATATTCTGATATGGGAGGAAATCAAAAACTGATAGAGTTGTAATACACAGTATGTTCTTGTAGAGCAGCAGTATATTAAAAAAAGATTTAGCTAAGTTCTTAACATTTAGTGAGAACGGGGATGTCCACCACTTTTTTTTTTGGTTGATTAGGTGTAGTGTTATCTATACTTTTAGAAATGAGAGGGTGGTAATATGGCCTGTTATTGTTAGCTGTTTTAGCTTTGGACCTGGTGTAATATGTGTGCATATGGGGTCTAAGTTGTCTTAATCTGGGTTCTCCTGGGGTTCTAGTATAATGTATGTATGGTCTGTTGTGATTCTGATGTTTGGCATGTTGTTGTGATATGATTTGAGATATATGTTGCTTGAGCCTAGTGTTAGGGATGTATTTTATTTGTTGGATGTTTTTATTTGCTAGCAGTGAGCGCTTAGCTGTAATATGGGGCATGGTTATAAAATATTTCCTCAGTGGATGAGAGGTCAGATATACGAGAGATATCCTTAATTGTATTATCAAAGGTGGATTTGTGGTGATTGGAATTAATGTTTAAGTACTTAAGGTATTGGTTAGGTTTATGATATAGGGAGTATAGGGTGGTTTCTAAGTTTAAAGTTACATCTAAAAAATTAGTGGTTTTGTAAGAATTTTAAAAAGTAATAGATAGGTTGAAGCTAGAGAAAAATTTATGTAGATCTTTCCTAGTTCGTTCTAAAGAGGATTTATTTATGCTCTTGGTTACTAGTAAGGTATCATCTCTGTAGAGGCCTCCCTTGATGTTAGGGAAATGTATTTGGATCTGGTGGAGTATGTACAGTTCAACGAGGTCCGTGGCTTGGGCAGAGTCAGATGATCCCATAATAATGTCAAATAATTTGTTATGGTTGTTGTTATATTTATAGTGGCTGGCCTGGTACTAAAGTTTGTCCCCAAAAGAAATAAAGGGTTTTACAGGCATTATGTTAATTTCTAGTGGGGCTTGGTTAGTTAGATTCCTAGCTAGAAGGTGAGCTTGATTAAGAAACATATCACCCTACCTCACATATATTCCATACTCACATTCTTATCTCTTCCTACTCCTCTCCCATCCCCCTCATAATATATTGACCACCAACTAACACTCCTTTTTTCACTTTCTGTTTTTTCCTCATTTTCTCTTCCTGGTTTCATTTTCTCTTCCTCTTTCTTTCCTTCTTCTTTTCTCACCTTTTCCTTTGACCTCTCTCTTCATTTTAGCATACATATCACTTCTCCCTCTCTATCCAATTAATACTACCACTACATTCTCAAATTTTCATTCACATCACAAGACCCATTTGAATGAACAGCACATGGAATCTACATCTACACTTTCCATTTGTAATGACAAAATATGAACTCCTATTGGAATTTACATACCACAGACAAGAAGCATTTCTACCACTTCTACACACCACTTTCCTTGGAGAATGGAATTGCAACAATAACATCTTTATGTATTTTATTTTTACATTCATTCTCCTATTTCCCTATATCCTCCATATTTCCTTCCTTTTCCAAAATAACTCCTTATATTGAACTCTAATACTTTCCCTCGATTTAATTATCTCACAGAAACAGTTTTAAGACTAACTTTCTCTTTATAAATGTCCTGAAAATTCCACACAACCTTGGCTTTGTTGTCTCATTTTATTTAACACACACACATATATATACATTATAATGGAATAATTACTATGAAGCATTGTGTAGAATATATAGTATAAAGGATCATGGGTAGGGCCAAAGCACTGAGAAATAAATGCAAGGTAAATCACAAGAAAACAAATATATGAATAAAAGTAAACTTACCTCGTATTCAATATTTCGGGGTTATGACCGCATTTTCAAGAAAATAAAACCCGAAATATTGAATACAAGGTAAGTCTACATTAATTCATATATTTGTTTTCTGGTTTTTTACCTTGCATTTACTTTATATTGTTTTAGCCTTATCCATGATCCTTTATACATACATATACATATATATATATATACACATATATATATATACACACACATGTATATACATATATATATATATATATATATGTATATATACACACACACATATATATATATATATATATATGTATATATACACACACACATATATATATATATATATGTGTATATATATATTTCTTTCAGTTTTTGTCTACAAAATCCACTCATAAGGCTTTGGTTGATCTGAGGCTATAGCAGAAGACACATGCCAAGTCACGACACTGTGGGACTGAACCCAGGACCATGTGCTTTGGAACCAAGTTTCTTACCACACAGCCACACCTGCACCTATGTATATATGTATGTGTCTATGGGTATATATATGTATGCATGTATATGTGTGTGTGTATATGTATATATATATATATATATATGTGTGTGTGTGTACATATTACATGTACATCTATATATATAGTTAGTAGTGGGGGTGGGTGCGCTGAAAGTGTAGCTGCTAGAATAAGAATAGCTTGGGCAAAGTTTAGAGAGAGCCCTTACCTCTGCTGGCGACAAAGGGCCTCTCACTCAGAGTAAAAGGCAGACTGTATGACGCATGTGTACGAGCAGCCATGCTACATGGCAGTGAAACATGGGCTGTGACTGCTGAGGACATGCGTAAGCTCACAAGGAATGAAGCCAGTATGCTCCGTTGGATGTGTAATGTCAGTGTGCATACCCGTCAGAGTGTAAGTATCTTGAGAGAAAAGCTGAACACAAGAAGCATCAGTTGTGGTGTGCAAGAGAGACGATTGCGCTGGTATGGACATGTGGTGAGAATGGATGAGGATAGCTGCGTGAAAAAGTGCCACACCCTAACAGTTGAGGGAACCCATGGAAGAGGTCGGCCCAGGAAGACCTGGGCTGAAGTGGTGAGGCAAGACTTTCGAACATTGAGCCTCACCGAGGCGATGACTACTGACCGAGACCTTTGGAAATGTGCTATGCGTGAGAAGACCTGGCAAGCCAAGTGAGATCGTTGCCAGTGCCCCTGGACTGGCTCTTGTGCGGGTGGCACATAAGATGCACCATTTTGAGTGTGGCCGTTGCCAGTACCGCCTGACTGGCCTTCGTAGGAAATTTCGAGCGAGATCGTTGCCAGTGCTCCTGGACTGGCTCTTGTGTGGGTGGCACATAAAAGACACCATTTTGAGCGTGGCCGTTGCCAGTACCGCCTGACTGGCCCTCGTGTGGGTGACATGTAAAAGTACCCACTACACTCTCTGAATGGTTGGCGTTAGGAAAGGCATCCAGCTGTAGAAACTCTGCCAAATTAGATTGGAGCCTGGTGCAGCCATCTGGTTCGCCAGTCCTCAGTCAAATCCTCAAACCCATGCTAGCATGGAAAGTGGACGTTAAACAATGATGATGAAAAGGTTTCATGTGTCACCCGCACATGAGCCAGTCCAGGGGGCACCTGCAACGATCTCACCCTCACAAGAGCCAGTCCAGGGGCACTGGCAACGATCTCGCTCGAAAATCCCACGAAGGCCAGCCAGGCGGCACTGGCAACGGTCACGCCCAAAATGTTGCATTTCATGTGTCACCCGCACATGAGCCAGTCCAGGGGCACTGGCAACGATCTTGCTGGAAAGATTTCATGTGTCGCCCGCACATGAGCCAGCCCAGGGGCACCGGCAACGATCTCGCTCAAAAATCCCACGACGGCCCTGGCAACGATCTCGTTCGAAAGATTTCATGTGTCGCCCGCACATGAGCCAGCCCAGGGGCACCGGTAATGATCTCGCTTGAAAATCCTACGACGGCCCCGCACAAGAGCCAGTTCAGGGGCACTGGCAACGATCTCGCTCGGAAGATTTCATAAACAGATTTTTACTCCAGTTGTCTGTACAATTACAAATGGCCAACTGAATATATGAGTCCTCAAGGTTACATATGGGTACAAACATTATACCCAATGTACTGCACCCAACAGACTCCAGTATTGCAGGTTCTGAGTAAGGTGTATGACATACATGTGTGTATATATCGTTGCTATTATGCAGAAATGTTGTAAGTTCAAAATGTTGGTTTTTCAGAAAATGAAAAAATAATTCCATCATTCCATTTCTGTTTACAATAGGAACAGTTTCAGCTTAACAACTTTGTTGGGTGCATAAAATCATAACTCCATGAATGATATTTTTAGTCAGAAATATTTTTGTAAAACTGTCATATGTGGGGCTTACTTTTGAAAAATGCTAAACCGTTGTATTACACTTTAATAACTATCATTTGAAGCAGCTGGAGATATGATAGTTTGACCAAGAGAACTGGTTGTTGCAAGCAAAATTAAATATTGAAAAAACGCATTTGGCCAAATTTGAACATACAACAGTTTAAAATAATAGCAATGATATATATATATACATGTTTAATTCATCACTTGCTACTGCACTACAAGAACATACTGTGTATTACAACTCTATCAGTTTTTGCTTTCCTCCCATATCAGAATATGCATATATTTGCTTTTTTTTTACCAAATACTTTAACATTCTTAGCACTGTAGTACTATTCTCAGTACCCATTCTGTTTCTCTTGTTTCTATTTTTTAAATACACAATGCACTGAATAAAATAGTCCTAAATAAACAATGTTTGATATTGTATAAGGTGATCATGGCTGGACCAACTTTGAGTAGGCCAGAGTAGTTGTGACTGATGAAATAGAACAATGTTACAAAGTTCCCTTATGCTATTGAATCTAGTGTCTTATGAACACACATTTGTTGAAAGAAGTTGTTCTCCAATAATGAAATTAGTAATATTCACATTCAAATTTGCTGGACCATATTAAGAATGAAGACATATATAAGCACATGCATTGCTGTGTGGTAAGAAGCTTCCCAACCACATGGTTCTGGGTTCAGTCCCACTGTGTGGAAGCTTGGGCAAGTGTCTTCTACTATAGACTTCAGTCAACTAAAGCCTTGTGAGTGGATTTGGTCGATGGAAACTGTAAGAAACCCATTGTATACACACATATATATATTCATATAAAACTGTGTTTGTCTCACCACTAATTGACAACTGGTGTTGGTGTGTTTATGTTCTCATAACTTAGTGGCTAGGCCAAAAATATTGATAGAATAAGTACCAGGCTTAAAGAAAAATTAGTTGTGGGATCAATTTGTTCAACTAAAAATTCTTCAAGGTGGCACCGCAGCATGCCTGCACTCTAATGACTGAAACAAGTAAAAGATATGACATCATCATTCTGACTCTTGCTGTTCACTGTGCACACACACACACACACACACACACACACACACACATATATATATATATATCATATATAGCTTAGCATCAGGAATTTATTATTCTACTCCTAGTCAGGCCAACAATGATGTCTCAGGGCATCACATGGTTTGGAAGCTCTTGCACTTCTCAAATAGCTTCCAAGACATTTTCTGCCTTGCAAAGAAAGTTTTTACTAGCTACGTAGAATCCTGTTACTTGAACTTCAATGGATCACTACTTCCACTGAAGAATCCACAGCATTTATTACCTATTTTCTTTCACTAAAAATGCAAAACAACATACAAATATACTTAGAGTAATCAGATACCACTTTAGCCAACAAAAAGGAACATCAAAAATACATGACATCGATTATAAATAAACTGTCAGCTCCCCTCCTCCTATCTCTTTACAACAAACTACCAAGTACACAGAATAGATCACACCTAATAACTGTCTACGTAATAAAACAAATATCTGCCAAAAGGAAATACCACTGGAACAAGCAAGGGGCAAAGTTTGTTAATGCAGTAAACAAAGCATGAGCCACAAATTTGTTTTTCCAGTTAAATTATGCTATTTCCTTTCTGAGGATTCATATTGCATACTGTGACATGAAGTAATGAATTGTACAGAATACAGTGTGACATGTTGAATATCATGAGCTTTCTAGGAGGTGGTGAGTGATTTCTTGCAGGTGCTATAGGTAGTATTTTTTGCCAATTGAAGGTTTTGGTGGTGTGAAAGGATATACCCAGAGAGGTCATGAGTGAAGCACATTTATTATTAGGATTAGTCAGCATAAAACTGACAGTTATGACCAGTAAACTGATTTAGGTTTTGACAATGAAAGTGCTGTGGAGTAAGAGAATTTGAGATGGGTTGCCTTGATTAAGCAGTAATATTTTTATCAGCTGGGCTCAGAGACAGAGAAGGATGAGTAAAGGCTAGATTTGGAAGTCAGAAAGACTTCAAAGGTAACTGGGATTTTGGTGTGTGTCAAAGATATAGTTAAGTGTGGGTATTATATAGTGCAAAGAATTTTCTCTCTGCACCAGTAGCTTGGGTGAGGAGTTTTGTACATTGAATTCAGTAAAAGTGTTTACTTCATAAAAAGTTAAGGGAAATACATGAATTCAATGTTAAGCATGAAATGGTCAAAAACCTGTGAAGCAGTTGAGACAGTAGATAAATTAGTGAAATTGAGGTGGTAAAGATTTGAATCAGAACAACTGTTAGTCCTTGCTGCTGATATCCTAGTAGAGAGAATATAGTGGTAAGGGTGGATTTTACAAATGTGCAGAAACTAGCTTCCAAAATGTTGGTAGTATGGACAGTAGAGATAAGTTTAAACAATACCATTTATAAAATATTGAACCTTTTGTGGTACATCTGAAGACTGTAGTTGAGTCGATATTGTTGTTTTAAGGTGGATGGTACCATGTGTCCAAAGGGCTGAGCCAACCATACAGGAAACAACACACAAAATCCTAACAGCAACTCCCATAACTGATGTAAGCAGAGGGTTCCTTGACCAGCCCCACTACTCAAAAAGTGACTTGTGAAACCTGATGAACAACTTCTATAGCTAACTCAGGTAGGTGGTTGCCATCTGGGATCACAGTGCTGGAAGGATGCTCTCGACAAGCCTATCCTGGGAAAAGTAGGCTGCTTACCCCAACAGCCCCTGACATTTGTGGACCAAGCCACATGTCTGGTAGGTGTACCCATCCATCCAACAATAGGTTTGTGAACCAATCTAGGTGGATCATAATTACACTTAAATGCCTGGTGTATTAATAGTTGGCAAGAGGAGAGGCAGTGGATGAGGTTACAATCTACAACCATAGGCTGGCTCAATGCTAGGAGACACATCCAGCCATAGCTGACTCCAACCAAGCCCTGCATTGGGGGATCGTAAAGAGTTTGGTTACAAGGCTTAACTGAGTCATGCACTCAATACACATGACCCAACTGCTGATTGAGATGCTGTGTATGGCCTTTACGCATCATGTCACCTAGACTTTAGACTTTCCAATACAGTGGTAGCATAGAGCAACTACTGATCAAGATGTTGTTCACAGCCTTTACTCATCACATGACCTGGACCTCTAACTGCCCAATATTGCAGCAGCCCAGACCAACTGCTGTTGAAGATGTTATTTAAGGCTGTGACATTTCATGACCCTAGGACCTCCAACTGCCCAATACAATGGCAGCACAGACCAACTGCTGTTCAAGATGTTGTTCATGGCCATTATGCTTCAAATCACTGGGACCTCCCCCTCCAACAGTTGAGTGCAATGATCCACAGATGGGTCTGTCCTGCTGCAAGTTGTCTATGTATAATATGGCTGTCCTATGCAGGCACCAACAGAGTACACATGGACCTCTACCGACCTGTCCAACTCTCTTTGGAGGAGAGGGATAAGCAGACAGTATTTCTGAACCTTCTCCATTGTTTTATCTTCCAGAGCTGAATCTTGCTCATACCTAACTTGACTTCAAGGATGACCACTCTGCCTGGACAGTGCAGGACGAGATTGGGTATAACCCTGCTACCCAGTAGTACAGTAGGCCAGATCCCAACTGACCTCCCATCTATACTGTTGAGACTTGCTTGTCACTAGCTGGCATAGCCACCTATTTCTGGCCAGTCTTTGCTTCTTCAAGTGTGGGCATTGGCCACTGATGAGGGTGATAGTTTTAGCAGCAGCCCCACAATGTCTGGAAGTATTCAGTCCCCTGCCATCCCCAAAGGTTGCAGAATGTGTTAGAACACAGCGTGAGTCAACCAAAGTAGCACTCCTCCGAAATCTTTTCTGGCTATGACATCCAACTGTTGTCAGTCAGATCACAGTAGAAAGATGAAGTACAGGCTCCCAAAATGAGTTGGAAGGCTTACTCCCTGGAATACACCTGATAGGTGTCCCGGTTGCATGCTGTTGCACCTGGCTGAATGGGTGGGAGGTCGAACAACATGATTATCTCACTGTTTCTCAAGGCAAGGCCTATGGACCTTGTCATCATTCTAACTGCCGAATATGGGAAAGTGAGTAGGCATAGATTCCCATGGACCTTGTTTCTGGGTATCATCTTCACCAATTGGCAGACACTCAACCCACCTACAGTACAAAAAGTGAGTAAAGGACAATTTAGGAAGATACAGTATCCTAAGAACCCCCATGCAAATGACTGTGTCAAGTTACTTGAGTGCTCCCCAGTCAGGTATCATCTGCATCGGGTTGTAGAACAGTCAGGGGAGATAATACTGATGGAGAAGATGGAACTTCTGGCAAGGTTTCAGGCGAGTGCGACATCTTATTGGCACACTATAACATATGCTTCACTGAAAGGTTCATCTTGTGAGTAGACCATGGGTTGATTGCAACCCCTAGGTAGAAAACTTTCTTTCCTAGTTTGACATTCTTGAGTAGGATACCTTCACTCATTGGCAAAGTAACCATGTTGATGAGGTAGGACATCCCCCAGCTTATTACGGAGAACCAAGTTCATGTTGAGATGCTGACTTTTAGTCCCACCACTTTGTAGAACACAGAGCATTTGTTGAGGAGGCTCTGCAATCCTTTTGGGGAACTGGAAACCAGAACCATGTCATCAGCATATGCCAGGTCCTCTAAAACTACAGTTGCTGGGAGGCATACCCAGCAATGGAGGAGTAGCAATATTGAAGGGAAGGAGTGAGAGAGCAGGTTTAATATGATCCAAGAAAAAAAACAAGGTAACTGATGTCTGATGTAATTGATTGTAGAAGGAAATGATAACAAATATTTTGTGTTATATTTGAATATATTCAAGTTACACAACCAAAGATTCACAAAATCTTGGATTATAGATAGTGTTTCCTCACAGTACTTGGAATTTGAAAATGTTAAAAAACATAACTGTTTAGTGAATTTTTTAATATAAAGAAGCTTGAAATAGCAATTTATATATCATAAGATTGTTTAGAATATATTTTTTTGGTAAATATTGACCAAAGGAAATTTTGTGACACAATCCTCGACTGTCTCACAAGTTTGTATATATAGAAAATATATAAAAGTATTAGCAAAGAAAGAGAAATATTTCTTACATATAATAATCCAATATTAACTTTACTAAGCAAGAATTCTAAATATAAATTATATAACACCAGGATAAAGATGAAGAAATAAAGAACAGTATAACAATTTTATTTATTTATCAAGAAGAAAAATATCTACAATAATTTAGTTTTACTTTCAGAGCCTGATACAAATTTCTCGCCCAACCTCAACAATTCTTCTTTTGTTAGGATATAATCACTTTCTTTCCAAACATCTTTGAGAAAATTTAAAGTTTGATTAAATATAGGGCCTTTAGGAATATTTTGTTTCATTAAATCGTATCCAGAGACAGGGAATTTTGGAGGAATCCATTCATTAAATTCTGTAAGCAAGTCCTCTTCACCCAAGTATTTAAGCAGTTCTAAAATACGGCCTTTCAATTTGCTATCACGTCCACTCAAGACCATATCTTTATAATGCTTAATAATATTTTCTTCTGATATTTTGTACCGTTCTTCTACTATAAAATTGAGTAAATTCATTTCTTCATTTGACATTTTCATTTTCTGATTTAGCTTCATGACATCTTGGCTATCATACATTAATGTTGACATCAAAGTCATAGGCAACATAGAGAAACCCTTCATTCGTTTCCAGACTTGATCCATTTCTTCAATATTCACATTTTCTGCATATCCAATATGTTTCAAAACACCTAATTTGGCCATTGTAGCAATAACACTGGTAAAATTGGGACCAGTGATAATTTTTTTCATTTCAACCCAAATTCGTTCTCCTGCAATATCACTTAAACCAACTGCATTCTCTTCAATGGCTTTAAGAGCCTCTGGGTTATGCAACCCATTTTGTGATGAAATCCTTCCCCAAAATCTGAAATACCGAAGGATTCTGATATAATCTTCTTGAATTCTGGTTGCTGGTTCTCCAACAAAACAAACCCTCCTCTCTTCAAGATCTTTCCGACCATTAAAATAATCATAGAGGATTCCATTAAAATCTAAAAACATGGCATTTATAGTCAAGTCCCTTCTACCGGCATCCTGATGCCAGTCTTGTGTAAACTCTACTTTAGCATGGCGACCATCTGTTTTTATATCAATCCGTAAAGTTGTGATTTCATAGTTTTCACAATCATTGATCCTTGCTGTGACTGTTCCATGTGATTCTCCTTTCAAATTAATCATTCGGATGTTTTCTTTAGTAAAAATATCTTTCATCTGTTCAGGAGTTGCAGTAGTAGCAAAATCGATGTCTTCTGGCTTCTTACCTGTCAGTAAATCCCTTACAGCACCACCAGCAATACGCAGTTCATAATTATATTTTTTAAACAAATTGATGAGGGATATCAAATTTGGGTTAAACAAACTGTAAAATTCAGGTGTATTAACAGTAGATGTTATAAGCTTTCCCATTTTAGGTTGTGTGGTTCGTTTGTAAGTGCCATAAAATGTCTTTTGTATGTGTAGCCTTAACAAGCAAGTGGATCGCATCAATAGCAGTTTCATTATTTAAACAAATTTACATTGTAGTAGATTATCATACTTTCAATATCGTTGTCAAATTTTTCAAATATGACTTCAAAATTCTGCAATTAAAACAAGGAAGAATTAGTGTTGTATGTGATACAAAGTTAATGAAATAATAATTGCCAAGTTAAAAAACAAAACAAGAAAAAAAGCAATACAATGGAATGATGAAATTTTCCTTAGATCCTTAATAACTATATCCTATTTTGTTACTAATATTGATTAAAACTGCAACATCATCAACATCATCATCATCATTTAACATCCGCCTTCCATGCTAGCATAGGTTGGGCGATTTGACTGAGGACTGGCGAACTAGATGGCTACACCAGGCTCCAATCTGATTTGGCAGAGTTTCTACAGCTGGATGCCCTTCCTAACGCTAACCAATTTGAGAGTGTAGTGGGTGCTTTTACGTGCCACTGGCACAAAGGTCAGTCAGGCGGTACTGGCAACGGCCACACTCAAAATGGTGCATTTTACATGCCACATGCACAGGAGCCAGTCCAGCGGTACTGGCAATGACTTGCTTGAATGTCTTTTCACATGCCACCGGCACAAGTGCCAGTAAGCGACACTAGTAACGATCACGCTCAAATGGTGCTATTTACATACCACTGGCACGGAAGCCAGACAGCTGCTCTGGCAACAATCACGCTCGGACGGTGCTCTTAGCACTCCACTGGTACAGGTGCCATCCTGATTTCGCTTTCACTTGCGCCAACAGGTCTTTGCAAGCCGAGTTTAGTGTCCAATGAAGGAGAGTTTGGCATGGGTGCCAGTCGTCAAATTTGGTTCGATTTTGATTTCACTTGCTTCAACAGGTCTTCGCAAGTAGAGTTTAGTGCCCAATGAAGGAAAGGTACACATAAGTGGGCTGGCTACACCCCTGGCAGAGGCCTCGGATTATGGTCTCACTTGGCTTGCCAGGTCTTCTCACACACAGCATATTTCCAAAGGTCTCGGTCACAAGTCATTGCCTCGGTGAGGCCCAATGTTCGAAGGTCATGCTTCACCACCTCATCCCAGGTATTCCTGGTTCTACCTCTTCCACAGGTTCCCTCAACCGTTAGGGTGTGGCACTTTTCACACATCTATCCTCATCCATTCTTATTTCTTTATTGCCAACAAGGGGCTAAACATAGAGGGAACAAACAAAGACAGACAAAGGAATTAAGTCGATTACATCGACCACAGTGCGTAACTGGTACTTATTTAATTGACCCCGAAAGGATGAAAGGCTAAGTTGACCTCGGCGGAATTTGAACTCAGAGCGTAGTGGAGATAAAATACCGCTAAGCATTTCACCTGGTGTGCTAACAATTCTGCCAGCTCGCCACCTTCCATTCTCATCCATTCTTGCCACATGACCATACCAGTGCAATCGCCTCTCTTGCACACCACAACTGATGCTTCTTAAGTTCAACTTTTCTCTCAAGGTATTAACACTCTGTCGAGTATGCACACTGACATTACACATCCATCGGAGCATACTGGCTTCATTCCTTGCAAGCATATGCATGTCCTCAGCACTCATGGTCCATGTTTCACTGCCATGTAGCATGGCTGTTCATATACATGCGTCATACAGTCTACCTTTTACTCCGAGTGAGAGGCCCTTTGTCACCAGCAGAGGTAAGAGCTCTCTGAACTTTGCCAGCTCTCTAAACTAAAAAAAACAAAAAAAACTCAAAATATACCTCTATAAATACATGTTAATTCATTGATCAAACTACTGAATCCTCGTTGTTGAATGATAGAGATATACCATATATATGTTTTTTTTTTCGAACGGTGAAAAATAATGTGTAAAGGGATTCAAACCTACAGCTTCTGTAAACATGACAAATATTCTACTAATGGATAAAACCATAAAAGCAAAAAGGAAGGATTGAAAGAAAGGAGGTAGCAAGGAATTATACCAGGAAAGTAAGGAAACTGGTCTACCTGGCAAGAGGAGAAGC
This sequence comes from Octopus bimaculoides, assembly GCF_001194135.2. NCBI lineage: Eukaryota > Metazoa > Mollusca > Cephalopoda > Octopoda > Octopodidae > Octopus > Octopus bimaculoides. The sequence continues at coordinate 31,841,250 of NC_068989.1, read as the reverse complement.
AGATGGGTTCTGAATTGCAAGTTAATGTATCAGAAAAAAATGAAGGTATGAGTAAGAAATGTCTATGGATGGACTCAGTGATTCTGAAAAGAAAGAGATATGGAAATGCTATAAAGGAAGGCTACTGAATATGGAGAATGTATGAGACAAAGAGAGTTTCCTAAGTATGAACCCAACAGAGTGAACTGCCATTCTAGTTGACAGCAGTATGATGGATCAGGCAATTAAAGATATAAAGACAGGGAATGTCCTTGGTTCATCAGTAATTACAACTGAGATGCTTGAAATATCTGATATAGTGAGATATTGCCTTGTCACTTGTATAATTAGTCAGGTTGTACAAGAAGGTATCATACCCAACAACCTGTAAAGCAGCATTATAGTTAACTGTTACAAGGGTAAAGGTATCATATTGCTAGACAAATCATGAAAGTTGCACAAAGGATTATAATTCAAACTAATCAAGAAGACAGTTAGCCTAGATGAGATGCAGTTTGATTTTGTGCCATAGAGAAGTACTATTGATACTCTCTTTCTGATAAGGCAACTTCAGGAGTAGTATTTAGCTAAAAATAAACCATTGTACTTAGCCAGACTTGGCTTTTGTTGACCTAGAGAAAGCCTTCAACAGAGTCCCTTGCTCCCTGATTTGGCTGCTGCAGAGAGCAGATGGCTGGTGAGGGCTGTTCAAGCTATGCACAATGGTGTTGTCAATAAGGTGAGAGTTAGTAATGAGTATAGTAACAATTTAGTGTGCATGTGGGAATTCACTAGGGTTTGGCTCTCAACTCTCCCCTGTTTATCATAGTCCTCCAGGCTATGAGAAAGGAGTTTAAGACTACCTGTGGAAACTCCTCTATGTTGATGACTTCATTCTTATAGCTGAATCTGTAATAGAGTTAGAAATGAAATTCCAGGTGTGGAACCAAAACCTGGAATCAAAGGGCCTGAAAGTTATCTTAACAAAGACTAAAGTTCTAGTAATCAGGAAAATGAACAGAACACTACTCCTGCCAGGATAATGGCTCTCTTGATATTTAGAAAAGGTGTAAGTAGAAGTTCCATATACATTGCAAAATATGCATACATAAGAGGTGCAATGGAATCAAAGGAAGGTTAAATGAGAAAAGAAACTTTATTTGTGGCAGATGTGCAGGAGCAATAAGTGCTTAGAACACAGGAGAAATAGATTTTCTCAAATGACCAGGAGGATCCCAACAAGAAAGTAGATAGTTTCTGTTAGCTAGATGATCCAAATAGAGAAGGAAGTATAGTTGCTAGATTAAGAACCAACTAAAGAAAGTTTAAAGAGCTAACACCTCTGTTAGTAACAAAAGGCCCCTTTCTCAGATTGTATGATACTTTTGTACAAACAGCAATGCTTCATGGTAGTTAAATGTGAGCAGTAATTGGAGGGAACATGCAAAGACCAGAAAGAAATAAAGCTAGCATACTCTGTGAATATGTAACATCACTTTACACATATGAGAAAGTGGAAATGTGTTAAGAGAAAAGTTGGGTATAAGAAGCATCAGATGTAGTGTGCAAGAGAGAAGACTGCTGATATGGTCATGTGATACATATGGATGAGGAGACCTGCATAAAGAAGTGTCAGTTGCTAAATGTCGATGGGGCTTGTGGAGGAGGAAGTTCCAGGAAAATGCGAGAAACTATCCTCACAGAAATGACAAAGGACCAAGATGATTGGCAATTTAATGTACTTGAGAAGACCTGTCCATTTCAACAAAAATGAGGTCTTAAACACCTATGTCTATTTTCCTGACAGTATAAGTAAAGCCTTCCCAACTCATCTTTCTTACACCCGTCCCTCAATGACTACTCTAACTATGGCACTATTTACTTAGGAGCTGTAATTATATGAGAGCAGAACTGCACAAATTTCATAGCCTTTTCTGTAACTACTTAGCCCTCTTCCCTCTTTTTGGATCTAGTTTCTTTGTCACCCATTCCATATTCTCACTATTATCCCTTAACACTCTATTTTCCATTGAGCACCCTTCTCTTGAAAACTCTCTCATATTTGCCATTGATGTTACCCTACCTTTGTTTGCCACTCACTACATTCAGCCCTACATGCCCCAGGCCACTGCCTCTGCACAGCCCTTTTTCATCCTTGCCCCACTTCACATCATCTTCCTTATCTATCTATAGTTTCACTATACTAGGCACGGCATGGTTGCATGATAAGAAGTTTGCTTCTTAACCAATGGCCCAGTTTTCAATTCCACTGCATGACACCTTGGACAAGTGTCTTCTACTATAGCTCTGGGCTGACCAAAGCCTTGTGAGAAGGTTTGGTAAATGGAAACTGAAAAAAGTTTGTCATATATATATACATATATATACACATATATATATATCATCATCATCATCATCATCGTTTAAC
>NC_068989.1:31824626-31838743 GCF_001194135.2 Octopus bimaculoides | reverse complement strand
TGCTGCCTATTTCCTCTGTAAATAAATATTGTTGTGTTGATAGTTCAGAAATTTAATGTATGGAAGTGGGTGTACACCTAATGGTGTATAACCGCTTTCCTGCAAATATATAATTGCCACGGTTTTTCTTCTACTTGATTTAAATTTTATAACTTTAAATTTTTTTGTGTTGCAGCATTATAGATAAGTATGATATTTATATGGCATCATTATCTATATATACATGCATTTTTCTTCTTTTTCTCCTGAATACCCTACGATATTATATTAATCTCTTTTTTTTCTTACTTAAAAATAGAAAAATATACACTATTTTCTCCCCCTATGTTGGATTGATGCCTTCTATAACCAGCTCTTTTTGTATATTTGCTATCAGTTAATGGTTTGCACCCGTTATCGCAACATCTGTTCTAATTGGCATATCTTTACTACTTCTGAAGATATTCATCTTATAATGATTTTAATTTTATAAATTAATTATCTAAAGATTGCTGAATCGAAACAGCTGTCAGAGATGTTGTCATATTTTATAAGTAATAAATAATATTTTATTAATTGCCTCTCCATTTTCTCCTTATTCTTTGAATATATAAATATATGAACTTTCTATGGATTCGTAACTAACCAGTATTTTCATTGGATTTTATTATTCCTTAATGAGGTTTATAACCTTTATTTGAATGTATACACACACACACATATATATATATATATATATATATATATATATATACACACACACATACATATACATATATGTGTGTGTGTGTGTGCATATATCTGTGTAGGTATGTGTCTTTGTATTTAAGTTTGTCCTCCACCACTGTCTGACAATTGATGTTGATGTGTTTATATCCTGTAACTTAGTGGTTTAGCATAGGAAATCGATAGACTAAGTGCTAGGCTTTAAAAAATAGCACAAGAATCAATTTGTTTGACTAAAACCCTTCAAGGTGGTGCTTCAGCAAGACTGCAGTCCACTAACTGAACCAAGTAAAAGATAAAAGATACCTATTACTATGCTGTTGTTTGCCACACGCTCTTTATCATCTCCTGCCTGACCCACTCCTATTTTCCTTTACCTCACCATTGATCATGGCTCCAGCTGTGTCCTTCATTCACCTCTAATCCTATCTCTAACCATCTGTTATTCTCCTTTCACAATCTTGCAAACCTATCCATTCACCCATTCTCAATCCACTGCCCTTATTCTCCCTTATATCCACCTGTTCTTATATAAAAACATTCATTCTTTTATCTTGTTAGTATGCCTTGGTACCTCATCACCATCATTCTTTCTCCATTTCCTGCTGGAGTGGCCATGTATTTTCAGTAAAACATTCATTTTTATCCCTGTATCATACTTTAGCCACTTGACACTTGGCACAAAGCCATCTCCCTCAATACTGCACCTCCACTCAGTCCAGGGGTCTAGTCTTGTGAGTTACTTGGTAACCTCACTAATACCAGTATCATATATATGTTGTGATAAAGATGCATCTTGTTGGTAACAGCAAACAGCAATGATTCTGTAATATGTATGGACTACCCATTGTGAAGTCTTTTATTTTTTTTTACTTGTGATCATGCTAGGGCACTGCCTTGAATAACTTTTAGTCAAATGAATCGACCCCAGTACTTTTTGCTTTTAAAGCCTGGTACTTATTGTATCGATCTCTTTTGCTGAACTGTTAAATTACAGGGACGTAAACACACTAACACCAGTTGGCAAGTAGTGGTGGGGAACAAACACACACACATATGTATATGACAGGCTTCTTTCAGTTTCTACCTGCCAAATACACTCACAAAGTTTTGGTCGGCCTGAGGCTATAGTAGAAGACACTTGCCCAATGTGTCACACAGTGAGACTGAACCTGGAACCATGTGGTTGGGAAGCAACCACATTTTTTTTTTTTATTTTCATGAGTTAACTTTATATGGTTCTAAATATGCCCATTATACTTTTTGTACTGCAAGTTTCCTAAGGGAATATACAGGGTTGTAAGGCTTTTAGAAATCCTATGATTATTTAGGAAGTATTTCAACTCAGCATACATTAACCCCTTAGCATTCGGATTACTTCGTTAAATGTAATGCCTATTCATTAACATTGTTTAGAATTAATCATGCATTATCTCGTGGTTTCAAGGTTTCAATGATGTGATTGGTTATTTTGTAGGCTAAGTGTAAGAAGTCAGTCAGATCTGACCAGTTTGAACATGAAATAGGTGGAATATTTGGGCCAGATATGACTGGATTAAATGCTAAAGGTTTACAGAGCCACACCTTTCTATTTGAATGAATAAACAATACAATTCTAAAAATAAAAAAATATATGAGCTAAGAGCTAAGCATTGTTTAACAGTATAAATATTTGTCATTCTTTTGTTATGAGTATATACAATAGTTGAATGTTTATTTTTTTACAGACATTTTATAATTCATTCTATTATCGAATACCTTGTCACAAATGAAAATCAAGCAATTTCACATGATTCTATCACTATTTTTACTTGCTCTCTTACATCTCTAGTTCTCTTCCTATGTATGTATGCATGTGTGTATATGTATGTATATGTGTGTATGTATGTATGAATGCATGTAAGAATACAGACACACATATATTTCTCAAGACAGTCATTAAGGACATTAAATTACCACCTTTGAAATATTACAAAATGGAAAGAAAATTATTAATTTCTGTTCTGTACATTCATTTAAGAAATCTTATGAAAAAATATTCATTTTCCTCTGTTTAATTTTAATACGTTATCTTCTTTACAATACTACTAATGTGTTTGCATATGGTCAATTGTATGTTGCTCTCAGTAGGGTGAAGGATCCATCAGATGTAAAGAATTTTGGTGGTCAAAGTCAAATTGCTATATCAACATCTCACAAGCATCTCATTTATGAAAATGTAAAATGTGAGTAAAAACACACCAAGCTGGCCTGTAAATGACATTTTCAGACTGCAGGACATATTTTTTGGTGTTGCTATGTGTCACTAACAATGCTAAACAGCTGGAGACTAAGAAATACCATTCTTGGTGTCCAATAATAAATTTGCTGGTATGTGCAAAGCTTTGTAAAGCTGGAATTTATTAATTAAAAGCATACTGAACAGCAATTATTAAAATAAAACTGTACATTTATATTTAATATGTTCCTGCACACTTAAATGTGGAAGGTCTTTGTTACAGAAACTGCTTCGGAAGAGGAATTCTCCTTATAAGAAATGTGAGTGAAAACAGACTGAGCTGGGCTATAAATGATGTAATTGGACTCTGTGTGTGTGTGCGCGCGCGCGCGCAAAAACATTTGTGTGAATGCTTAAAAAACTACACAGAATGTGTGTGGATACTTACAAAACTACACAATGAGTGTGAATGCTTAAAAAACTACACAGAATGTGTGTGGATGCTTACAAAACTACACAATGAGTGTGAATGCTTACAAAACTACACTACATGTACCTATATGAATAAGTTCAGCAACTGGTAAAGAACAAATTTTCACGGAATGGTTTGGGTAACAACAACCATTAAGCCAGTTTTTACACAAACAAGTACAGTGCCTGGTAATGCACAACTGTCGTGATAACTCTGGTAGGTCTTGATGCTGTAACATCTTAGATCTCACAAAGGTCTGCTCTGAGGCCAGATCAATGACAATGTGACACTTCTGGATATCAATCCTCCCATTCACTTGTATGCTGCCAATTACAGTCCTTTTACATCTTCTCAGGGTTAGGGCTTCTTTGGAACATTCAGCTGATGGTGCCCCTTCTAGTTTTCTGACTCTCCTTTGTCTTTTGTTACCTTCTTACTATTCTTCTTTCACGTAGAGTAATCAAAACTGAGATCTCCATTTTCACCACATATCCCACACTCTCTCCTAAGTTTGAACTTTTTACTACCATCCTGCCTTTGCTCTATCTTCAGGCTGTAACAATCTTGCATCTTGTGTCCTGGCTTCCCACAGTGCCAACAATTTATTCCAGTCATCTCTTGTTCTTTCTTCTTCAAACAGCTTTCTCTTTTATGTCCAATCTTCTTGCAGTACCAACAACTTTCATTAAATCTTCCAGCTTCATGTACTAGCCACTTCCTTGCTTTGAATCTAGAACTGTAGTCCACCTGGAATCTTCCTGTGCTAGACCTTACATACAACTCAAATTCCAGAGCTCTAGCCAATGCCTCTTGCATAGTATTTGACTGTGCTTGTTTCATTTGAACTTTGAGCTCTGCATTGCCCAAAGTGTCAATAAACTGCTCTTTCAGAAGAAGAGCCAAAAGTTCCTGGGCAAGCTTTTATAGTGATTCTCCTCTAGCCCTTATGTGGGTCTGAAATCATACCCTGTACACTTCACTCAGGCACATAGTCCCATATCTTCTCTCTACCACTTAACTACTGAAGAATAACAGCTTCTGTCCTCCACAGACAACTGGCTCAGTACCTCTAGTGCAGTGCCCTTTAGCAAGCTGAACTGCTCTTTGGCTATCATCCCATCCATTCTGGTCTGTGAATAGCTCAAACTGGATATAGTAGGCCTCCCATGACACTTTGCCATCAAATTCTTGTGGCTACTTCTTAATGAGGACTGTACTAGAGTAGCCTTGCACTTTTTTGCACCAATTGTTTGTCTACTTAAAGCTGCATGACTTTTTTTCTATCTAATATATTTTAACGAGGTCTTCACCAAAAGATTCTACTCATTGAGTTATTTTGAATAGTCATAATTGAAGAATAGTTTGTCTTTTAAATAACTAAGAAATTACAAGTCAAAATAAATATTAGGCATTACTTTCCCATTTTTGGCCCTACATTTTAAATCATAACTTTTTTCTACTGAACCAAATTTCAATTATTTTATGTCAAAATGTAGCTTACCACTATTCCACCATAGTGCAAAAAACCAAATTAAGATTGAGCTAAAACTGAATTAGTGGTAAAGTGTTAAACTGGCTGTAGGTGAGTAAAAGTTGGAAACAGCAAATTATCACTATTTTTCACCATTTAAAGCTACATAACTTTTTCTTTATCTAATATCTTTTAACAGAGTTTTCACTAAAAGATTCTACTCATCGAGTTCTTTTAAGAAGCTGCAATTAATGTATAGTTTGCTTTTGAAATACCTGAGATATTTTGACACAAAGTCAATTTTAGGCATTACTTAGCAAGTTTTTGGCTACTTAAAACTGCATAACATTTTTTTCTATCTAATATCTTTTAAAGAGGTTTTCACCAAAACATTCTACTCATTGAGTTCTTTTAATAAGATATAATTAAAGTATAATTTACCATTCAAATAACTGAGAAATGAGTCAAAGTAAATATTAGGCAATACTCTCCCATTTTTGGCCCTACATTTTTTATCATGAATTTTTTCCTACTGAATCAAATTTTGATTATTTTATGTCAAAATGTAACTTATCACTGGTTCAACATAATGCAAAGACTGAACTGAGATTGAACTAAAACTGAATTAGTGGTAAAGCATCAAATTGGTTGCAAGTGAGTACAAGTTAACCTTAAGAATATTATCCATACACTGCCATGTGTGAATGATATATATATATATATATATATATATATATATATATATACGAGGTCTGATCAATAAATATCCTGATTGGCCATAGTAATGACGCTAAGGCACACAGAGTGAAGCAGCTTGGCACAGGTTGACCATGAACTCTACTGTTCATGCGGAATAAGTTTTAACATTCTAGCTCATTTCCACTGTTTACAGCAGTGCTCGGAAGGAAGGTGTGTAGCATGTGACTGTCACATTGACCATGACAGAAAAAGTTGTCATGGTGATACAGGCTCAGAGGTCTACACAAAGTTGCAGAAAGTGTATGGAGAGGGGTGTATGAGCTGCACACAAGTGTATGAGTGGTTCAGACATTTCCAAGATGGCTGAAAAATGTTGATATTGATGAATGTTCTGGGAGGCCTGCAACAAGCAGAACTGAGAAAAACATCACAGATGTGCATGCAGCTGTGTGGGGAAATCATCGAATCACCATCCGTAAGTTATCAGAGGATGTGCAGATTAGTTATGGTTCAATTCAGTCCATTATCACTGAAGATTTGGGTATGAGACGTGTGTCTGCTAAGTTTGTGCCAAAATTGCTTTTAGCTGACCAAAAAGACACTTGGGTATCAGTTGCACAAGATCTCTTTGATTGTGTTGAGAATGATGAAGACTGTTTGAAAACTTTGTGTAGGCCTGTGAACAGGTACTGCCAAGCTTTTGGCAAAATTTGATGTAGATTCTCTGCTGAACTTTCTCTGTCATGGTCACACCTTCCAAACACTGGTGTAAACAGTGGAAGTGAGCTAGATGTTAAAACTTAGTGCACATGCACAGCAGAGTTCAAGGTCAACCTGTGCCAAGTGGCTTCACTCTCCATGCAGCAACAGTCCGGATACTTATTGATCAGACCATGTGTGTGTGCTTACTCCGGTATATATATATATACACCATTTATCTTTCTCTTCCTTACTCTACCATCCCATCAATGCCGTGATCCCTGTTGCTTGTGGCCACCTTCCCTCCCCTCCTTTTGTCTCTCTTTGTTTGCTTTTTCTTCTGGCTGAGTAATCATGTATCTCCTCTACAGCAACAAACATGTATCTGCCCTCATTCTTAATCACTCTCTCTCTCCTCTTGCTCTTACCTCCGGCTAGGTAACCATGTATCTCCTTTACAGCAGCACACCTATTTCTTGTTAACTCACCCTCCCTCTAGGTAACCATGTCCCTCCTCTTCAGGAGCACACCTCTTTCTGTCCTCATTCTTGTTAACTCTTGCTCTCTTTCTCTCCCTCTCTCTGGCTGGGTAATCATGTACCTTCTTTACAGCAAGATATCTGTTTCTGTCACACTCTAACTTTTCATCATCTGATACAAGATCACCCCCTCCTCTCTCAAAGATTACTTGCTTTACAAAGTTATTTGGTGACCCTGCCAGTACAGGTACCACTTAAAAATTGCCTTGTCCACACATGGTTAGAATGGCATCCAGTTGCATCCAGCTGTAAAAACCATGCCAAAACAGACACAGAAGGATGGTACAGGTTCCTACCTGTTTAGCTCCTATCAAGCTGTCCAACCCATGTTAGTATGGAAGGAGGACTTTAGATGATGAAGATAATATATATATGTAGACCTATGTAGTAGACATACAAACATCAAATTTACCTATTTCTCTGTAGGTTGAAAAAAGAATGAGCAACATTATTTGACTTTTAACCCTTATTGGCATCTTTTTAGATGCTGACATCACTTGACCAATTTCAGCAAAACAAGTAGCCAATTCATTTATATACATATCAAATCTAGTAGCTTCAGAGAACTGTATCTACTAAATTTGTGTAACAGTTTATTTAACAGATTATTTAATATCAGAGGCCCATCAACAGGTAACCCAGTCCACACAGTAACAAGGTATGATATAGCTAAACATATATCAACCTTCACCATCAACACAATCACCACCTTATCAATCAACCAATTTCTTAATGGACAATAACAATAGCAATAATAACATGAACAAGTTAAACAACTTCATCTAAAATAAAAAATGACACGAGATAAAGTGGTACCTTAATGCATTTTAAAAGTTGAATAAAATGTATTTGACCTTAGTTCAAAGAGGAATGACTTGAGACTAAACAGTAACAACAATACTGTTAATGAGAACAGGATAACCACTTCTAACTCAACACCAGTGCTACTACCAACTTTTGAATAACCAAGTGGGAACAATAATAGTTTCAGCATGGTAGCAATATCTACAGCTACATATGCTATATGCCAGCACAATGGTGTGTGTGTGCGCGTATGCATGTGTGTGTGAGTAAAGTGGGAAGTTTACATGGCTTCAGTCAGCAGCAAAAAGTGTAAAGTACCCCTGAACCTGGTAACTCTTCGACTAAGTGTAACCAAACACCACTTCCTTGCACTCCACTCCTTCGTTCTTTTATCTTTTCATTTCCATTCTGACAGCCATAAAATTATGACAGTAGCATTTTGCTGTCACAAAACAGTTCTTTCTTGGTGCCATTTTGCTTTTTCACCTGTAATTCAAGATGTCTGGAAAAACCTATCAAGTAGACCTGAAGGCAGTAATGTAAAAAAGAACTTTAAAGGATTAAAGGCATGATGTGAGAGAAGTAAAATCATCCATATTACCAAAACATCAAAGCTTGCAACATCTACTGTGGGAACAATATGTGACAATAGAGAGAAAATTAAATCAAGTGCTCAAGAAATCACTCTGTTAATTGTTCAGACCTTATTTTTCCACAGATCTAATGTGATATTCAAAATAAAATGGCCTTTGTGTGTATGGATCAAGGATCACTCAATATAATGTATGAATAAGCATGATATGAATTATAAAAAAAAGAGAAGCCAAAAGTTTGTATGATGATTTGCAGATAAAGGCAGGTGACAATTTTAAAGGAAAAGTTTTTCTGATAGTAAAGGCTGGTTTGAAAGGTTTAAGAAGTGGTTGAATTTGCAAAATTTAAAAATGCTTGGTGAAGCTGTCAGTGCTGATACAGAGATGCTACTTATTGTCTTGAGCAGCTGAAAAAATAAATGATTGGTGAAGGAGGCTACACATGAAAGCAATGCTAATAAAACTGTACTCTTCTGGAAGCTCATGTACTTTTTTCTTGAGAAGAAAAATCAAAATTAGGATTTAAAGCTTCCAAAAGATACTCTGAAGTTTCTTCTGAGAGGAAATACCAATAGTGGTATGAAATTGAATCTTCTTCTCGTGTGTATCACTCTGAAAATCCAGGAGTGATGCAAGTTTAATCCACCTCTCATCGGGCATTCAGATAAGAAGGCATGAATAACTAAGAGCTTTTTCCAAGAACATTTTCCATCCTGTTGTAAAAAGGCACAGTGCCAGACATATTTCCAACAAAGTATAGCTCCTTTAAGACAATGCACCAAGCTATCCAGTGAATTTAAATGAGCTTCCTGATAATGTGAGAGTAGAATATATCCCAAATATTACAACTTTTTTGCTCCAGCCAATGGATCAAGGTGTGCTAACTGGCTGCAAGGGACATTATCTGAGAATAACTTCCATACAACTTAAGAAATCAATTGACGAGGGGTGGGAACAAACCAACTGTTACAAACTTCTGGAAGAAGTTCAACATAAAGGATGTTGTGGATAACATAGCTGAGTCATGAAATGAAGTAAAACCCTCAAATTAGAACAGTGCTTAGAAGATTACATGGTTAGACTATATCTGTGACTTCACAAATTTTCCAAAAGCAGAAATTCTACAAAAGAAATAGAAAAATATAGTGACATTTGCATATGATGCAGAATTTGAAGTCATAGAGAATGATGTGGTTGAGTCACTAGTGACTCATAGAGAATGTTTATCTAACAAGGAGCTGATGCAGTTACAACAAAAGCAAGCTGAGAATATAGATGAGAATGTGGAAATTTCACCAACTTCATTTAAATGGATTCAAAGAATATTATAAATGGAAGTCTGCAAAGTTTTACTGAAAATACTGCTAATCATGAACCTAACAAAGGAATTACAAGATGAAGTTACAAAGGGCTCAGTTCTTATACTGAGCTGTACAAAGTGAGACTGTGCCATAAACACAAAAAACAACTTTGGATAAGTTCTTCACCTATAAACAGATGTTGATGATGAACTATAAGGTAGAAAACAGTGTCCCCCTCATCCTCCAAGTAACTCTCATTTCACCACCATCTTCACACATCTTGTGTGGTAAGACTGTACCTAATGATGATATTATGATTCTTATTTATTCCCCAACATATTTCTCTTCAAATGATTTTATGTATACATATTGTACTGTGTATGTCAGAAATTGCTATTTGCATGCATAAAAGTGATGTTGCTTGTTTTTTTGTTGTTTTTGCTTGAAAACATCTGTCAAAATACATCTCCTTTTATAAAAATGAATGGGAAAATTAATTTCATATTATGGGATTTCATATATGGCAAGATTTTCAGGAATGCATTACTCATATAGCTGGCTTAAGTTGTGGCATTATGCTTTTCCTGGATCCTAAAAAAGGATCTGTGATTATTCAGCCTGAACATTTACTTGCCATATATAATCATTATATTTGGTGATGGTGATTAAAAGAAGATAGAATGCTGTTTAATGTCAAGTGGAAGTTGCTGAAACAATCTAGGTCATATTTTAATGGAAATGGGAGATGCAGACTGTATGTTGGAAGAGGAAATCATTCTAAAAAAGTCACATGATCTGGGTGGCTTCCTGAACTTGAAAGGTGAAATTTTCAGATGCTGCCCTCATGAGTGCATATCTGTTTTGATGACATGATCATGCTCGTTTTTGAGCTAGAGAACAACTTGCACAAATCTTACACATTTCACCCATGATTAACACCAATCCATGCACTGTGTATGTTAGAATAACTCTTCCTTTCTCACAAAAAAATATTTTAATTAAATTTCAACTAATTTTACTAATAGACACAGACATGGCAGTGTGGTTAAAAAGTTTGCTTGCCAACCATGTGACCTTGGGTTCAGTCACACTGTGCTGCACCTTGGGCAAGTGTTTTCTACTATAGTGCTTAGCTGACCAAAATATTGAGTGAATTTGGTAGATGGAAACTGAAAGAAGCCCCCATCTATATATATATATATATATATATATATATATAAAGGTAAAGACCCCTTTCAGTCATGAATGACCATGGGATTGCACCTACAAAGTTTCCCATGTCAAACTTTCTTGCAGCCACACACCTGTTTTAGTTGTATATGTATGTTTTATTTTGTTGTGTTTGTTTTCGTCAATGTCCTGTACATTTGTTAGCTATTCCCAGTGGCTTTTCGCTACTGGTGCCACCAAAAGTGAACAATATTAATGTTAAAGGCACGAAATTGTAATGATCTTTTGGATGTTGACTGATGAGGAATAAGCTACAAATTTCCTGTTTGTTATGTTTCTGTAATATATCCATTTGTTGTGTCTTGTTAAATTTTTGAAATATATGTCTATATTATCAATAAAACATATCAGAAAAAGAAGCACACTCTGAAGAATAGAGCAGTAAGTATTAAAATATAAATTAAAGTCTGGTCATAGAGTGACCAATGGTTTCATATCCATGAAAGCAACAGCCTTGTGGACAGCCCATCAAACTCTATAAAAAGACAAATTTAACTTTTCACCTTGTAGAAAAATGCTAGGACAAAAAAATGGCTAACAGAAGAAAAAAGTTATTGAGTACGGGTTATCTCCCCCTTGACTAGAGTAAAAATGGAAGCTAAGATCTATTTCATTAAGTTCTCTTATTAGCTTAAACAACAAACTGGAAGACCCAATTTTCCAGTACATAGTGCTTGAAATGAACACATTTTGAGAAAAATTATTTATGATTATTTAATGCACTAGGTTTAGCATAGTTTTTAAGAATTTTGGTTTGTTCTGCTAAGCAAATTTTGCAGCGTCTGCTCACATTAATATATGGGCCTGGATGTTCTATGATCTTCCACCTGATATCATATGGGGTCCTTGATCTTTGTGGTGCCACACATGGCTGGCCAGGGATGTAACAAAACATCCTTCTGGGACTCTGAAGGATGACTGGTGGTTGCAGAAGCATCACTTGAAAGCTGTGCTGACCAATATGATATAATTACAGGCTTGGGTGCTGGCAATATATGCATTCCTAGTGTAACTCTGGTAACCTCCAGGACTAGAGATATTGTCAATATGGTGCATTGGCATGGTGGTGCTGGTATGTCTGTCATTGCCATGGTTGTTCTGTGGCTGATTGGGATCGATGGCATTACAACTGGTGGTTCTGCTATTGTCATTGCCTCCAGTGTCATCATTGTAGTTGGATGGTACATTGCTGGTAATGTGGCTGTCAGGTCTAGGTGTTACCGGTGTTTCATAGATAACTCCTTTGGCCTCACATCAGCCCCCTACTGGACTGTTATTGTACACTCTGCAAGAGCAACCCACCTCCTCCCTTGGTTTGTGGATGTTATTTAAATATTTTTTATGTTGGGTGCACAACTAAAAGAGACCATTAGGTTGTGCCTGTTAAATAAATGCCTGTATCTGTGTGAAGTGCTTGTCTATTAATCTGAGGAATGTCGTTCCCACACACGCCTTGACATTGGGTGAGAAGTGTTGGGCAAACCAAATGATACTTTGGTGGCACCTCTTTTTCTGGGTGCTAGGGCCTGGCATGTAGGAGATGCAGTCCTTAAACCCACTAGATACCAGTGCCTCATTGTAGTAGGGGGCAGCAGTGTTGAAGATATCTTGGCTAGAGGATAGATTCAAGATCCTCTTGCTGACACCTTCCACTATATTCTTGAACATGATAGTGGGGTAACAGGAGGCTGTGTTAATATAGAACAGTCTCTCATTAGGCTTGTGATAGGGCATGTGTGTACCAGGGCCCAGATCTAAAGTAACATCTAGGAAGTCTACTGTGGTGAGTTTAATCTCAATGGTGATCTTGAGTCCCATGGAGCCTAGGGTGCTAATCAGGTCCTTTCCAAGTCTATCTAGTATGCGCCCATTGGCTCCTCTAGAGATGGCTAGGGCATCATCTCTGTAGAGACTGAAGGGAATCTCTTCCCTAAGGTGTCCAGGATGTATAGTCTGATAAGATCGCTGATATTGGCACCGTCATAGGCTCCCATAGTCATATTGAAGGAACTCTTGGGGTCAGATTGCTTGACCCTCATTGAATCTTTGTTGAACAGCACCATCTTCCTGGCATGCATGATAACGTTAATGTCACTATAACTAATATCTGTGAAGTCCTTAGCCTTCATCAGCAACCCTTTTGAAATCGATGGATAAAAGTCAACAATGTCAAACTGTGTAAACGTAGCCCTGCCCCTCCCCCGGGTTAGCATTAAACCATGAGGTCACCTCGTTGGTGTTGCACATAGAAGGAGGCCAGTGGCTCTTCTTATGTTGTCATTAATCTTCCTCAGTATATACTTACTTACTTGGCCAATCTTGGACTTAGCCAGCTTGATCAGGTGGCATTTGGGGTTAGAGGTAAAGTTCGGCTTGTCTTTTAAAATGATAAAGACATTTCTCTTGGCCAAGATCTTTACTCTGTCTGCTATACTTAGGCTAATCACTATCTGTTTAGCTTTACAGTTAATGTTATTATAAGTGTGTGGATAAGCACATCTGTATCTTTGTGTAATACAATCCTTTAAAAGTCTATTATAAATGTATGTGTCTATCTAAATGTATGTGTCTATAAGTTTAATCTTATCCAAGAAGATTAAGGACCTGTTGGAGTTTCTTATTTTTTGTATATCTTCACGGAGTTTGCTTTGAAAGGGGGAAGAGGACTTACAGAATTTCAGCTTGGATATTATGCCCAGTAGGTTCATTTCAAAGGCTTCGAGTTCTTTGATTCTAGGTGGGAATCTCCTAGACTTGATACCATATGTGTTGGCCTCAGAAGATGGCATGTTTTGATCGGAGAAAAATGCCTCCCACCTCATGTACCTAATAAGGTTCTCCAGCAGCATTTTCGTATTGGCTTCATTGGAATGTGCTGGGGTATTTTTTGTAGAATATCCAATGTTGTAATGTTCCATGTTCTCCTTGGAGTAGAGGCAATTGATAATATGTAGCCATTTAACATTTTTTTTTCCTGTGAGTTTTTCCATCTCTGCAAGATGAAAAGTTAAATTTGTCTTTGCATAGTGTCTGATGAGCTGTCCATGGATATGAAACAATTGGTCACTCTATGACCAGGCCATAATTTCATGTTTACATACATACATATATATATATATATATATATATATCTTTCCTTTCCCAAGTGTCTAGTAACACAATCTGTATCACGTCCTCACGTTTTTTGTTGTTGTTATTTTATCTTTTTCCTTTTTTGAACCTAAGACCCGGCAAGCCAAGTGAGACCAAAATCCAAGGCCTCTGCCAGGGGTGTAGCCAGCCCACTTATGCATACCTTTCCTTCTTTGGACACTAAACTCCGCTTGCGAAGACCTGCTGAAGCAAGTGAAATTGAAACCGAACTAAATTCGACGACTGGCACCCAT
>NC_068989.1:31822970-31824388 GCF_001194135.2 Octopus bimaculoides | reverse complement strand
TACACCATTTGAGCGTGGCCGTTGCCAGTACCACTTGACTGGCCTTCGTGCGGGTGGCACGTAAAAGCACCCACTACACTCTCAGAGTGGTTGGCATTAGGAAAGGCATCCAGTTGTAGAAACTTTGCCAAATCAGATTGGAGCCTGGTGTAGCCATCTGGTTTCACCAGTCCTCAGTCAAATCATCCAACCCATGCTAACATGGAAAGCGGACATTAAACGATGATGATGATGATGATGATGATATATATATATATGTATGTATGTATGTATATATAGAATATGAATAAGTAACAGAGATGTACAGGTGTCAATTCATTACAACTGTTTCAATTTGAAAGAAACTGTTCTTGTCAGATGAATGCATAGACTTCAAACATAAAGGATAAACCATTTTTTAACAAATTTACATCAATAATGGAAACCAAAATATTTACATTGTTACTTTTTGTTATAACTGTGGCAGAATGAGTTTAGAAAATTTATACCTTGTTAAGCCTACTATAATTTAGAGAGTAGCAGAGGGAATAGTCGGGGTGAAGATAAAAGAAATGGTGACGCAGAAACTTATACTTAGAAGACTTTATGTAGTATGTAGTCTTCAACCATTTATAATTAAATCCATTGCGTCAGTAACCTCCAAAGAGTGGGGCATGAACCTGCGAGAAAAAGCAGGAATTTCTCTAATTATATTTGTTATTCACTTAACGAGACCATGGTCAAATAATGAGAAGTTCATGAAATAATGCAGAAGTATCGCCTTATACCTTTAGTTTCTTATTCTACTATCTTAGCCCTGCTTACAATTTACTGTAATACTGACTTTGCTTCATATCCCTCAAAACCCTCAGTAATGCTGAAGTATAGCTTTAATATTTGCCTTTTTTTTGTAATTGTTTTGTCACAACAAGACTCAGATTAAGAACCACTGGTATAAAGGTTAGATATTATTATCATGTAAAGACAAACATCTTTTTCAGTTACTAGATTATAAACAAATTTGATCCACAGTTTTCATATATATGAAATAATGTGATTTTTAAAAATCAAGAGACATGCAGAAACATTATCAAATCATTATAATAACATAGTAAGAAATATTAACTTGATTCAAAAAATGTATTTATGTATGCATGTATGTTCTCACACATTTATAGGTATGTGTTGTCCAACCCACTATCCGGCAGCGTCCAATTCTCTAATGGTTTTTTCAAATGAATTAAGTCATAACCTTATCCATCTATTGTTTTCATAGTCGGTCATAATGTCTTACGTTTAAGATGATTCCCATGCTTTCCCTGATGAGAAGGTTACAATTTTAATATCAAAGATCCCTATGGATCACACAGGTTGTAATCCTTTGAAACATATGTAGGAATAAAGTATGCAATTATAACATGCGTTTTCTCCATTCCTTA
>NC_068989.1:31821748-31822681 GCF_001194135.2 Octopus bimaculoides | reverse complement strand
AATAAATGGAGCAAAACGCATATAAATAAAAGTTCCTTTAATTCCTACATATGTTTCAAAATATATGTGTACTCTACTCCAAAGAAGTAAGAGCTGCTGGAATTCCACATATATTCATCGTCAGGGAACCAACATATAGAAGCAAGACAAATGCGAAATGATGAGGTAACTTACGAGTTATAATGTTACATGGCCAAGTAAGTGACCGTTAGAAGTAAGAACGCTTGTTTACATAGAGTTATAAAGGGAGGGGGCTGTAAACATTATACTAAAGGTTTAAATTAAATGATTAAAATGGGGGGAGGAGGGCAAAATAGATCACAGTAAAGTAAACTAAAAGTTGTAAGCTAAATTGCTAATTCAAAAGTGGAGGAAGGGAGAGAACCAAGAGAGTTCATCAAATATAAAATAATTTTCTCCTTAAGGAAAAACTAATGAAATACTAATATAAAGTGAAGAAAGTAAATATAAAAAATAAATAAAGCATCATAGCCTAGTAATATATTATATTATTATACGGATATTAACGCAAGTTAATGGTAAAACAAGGTACAGGATATTTAGTGGAGAAATAATAATAATGTGCACGCTTACAAGAAAATCGGAAATACTTAGTTGAAGTTGCCAATGGTACGAACAACAACCAGTGTGGCATTACTAGGAAGAATTTACTTAACTAACTGTAGAAGGGGAAAATAAAGAACAAGTGGTGATTGAGGCTGAAATATATATTGTTTAAGAATATATTAAAAGTATTAAGATTAATAACATACTGATTTGAAGCGAAGAATGTAAACATGATAAATGAAACATCATTACCTTGTGATATATTAATATACGGATGTTAACGCAAATCAATGGAAGAACAAGGTACAAGATATTTTGTTGAGAAATAATAATAACAACAATATACATGCTTACAAGGAGAAGATC
>NC_068989.1:31820858-31821689 GCF_001194135.2 Octopus bimaculoides | reverse complement strand
TAAATTAATGATAATAATAATAATAATGCTTAAAACCTAAACTAGTTGGAAGGATAGAATCAAAGACAATAAATGAAGGTATGTCTCTTGTAGTGCTGACAATGATACGCCCTCTGTGTTATTTGGTTAACTAGGCGATTCTTGGAGAACAGAATATGGAAAAGCTCCAAGTTACAAAGAGGACAAAATTCCTTACCTTTGTCTTAGGGAACTGAGGTAGCGAGTATAGACCATTCCAAAGAGAATTGCTTATTGCAATCTTTCAGTTCCCAAATGAATTTACTTAGGCCGGTGGTGCTAGCTTTATTCCTATCCCTAAATGAAGAATAATGGTTCGATATTCTCTTGGAGACCTGCGTCAATGAGCTACCTATGTAAAACGAGACATCAGCGTGAGGCATTACCTTACATTGTCACTTACTTGGCTATGTAATATTATTAACGGTCACTTACTTGGCTATGTAATATTATTAACGGTCACTTACTTGGCTATGTAATATTATTACTCCCTTTATAACTCTATGTAAATAAGCGTTCTTACTTCTAACGGTCACTTACTTGGCCATATAATATTATAATATTATAACTCGTAAATTACCTCATCATTTCACATTTGTCTTGCTTCTATATGTTGGTTCCCTGACGATGAATATATGTGGAATTCCAGCAGCTCTTACTTCTTTGAGTAGAGTACACATATATTTTGAAACATGTGTAGGAATTAAAGGAACTTTTATTTATATGCATTTTGCTCCATTTATTGTTATTATTCATATCTACTCAAAATGCATCACTTCAACTTGGTATCTCTACTTATAAAACGGGTGTGAT
>NC_068989.1:31819890-31820486 GCF_001194135.2 Octopus bimaculoides | reverse complement strand
TATATATATATATATGTGTGTGTGTGTGTGAGTAAAAATAAATACAAAAAAAGGGTTTTGTATGATTGTGTATAGAGGAATATATTATTTTATTTAAAAGATTTCCAACTCTCTGTTTTTTATGTTTTATTTATATTCTTGTAAAATTAATGTGGGATATAGAATATGGAATATATATATAATATAAAAATGGATGGTACAGTGAAATGAAGTATTGAATGTCTTATTGAATATATGGAATATTGAGTGTTCAATATAAAGGATTAAACATATAAAGGCGAATACGTATTTTCAATACCTTGTGGTATTTCATCATGGCCGGTATCTGACAGACTGTAACATACACACACATATATACACATATATATAAGTACATATGTATATATATATATATACATTCATATATATATATATACACATATATATCATCATCATCATCATCATTTAACGTCTGCTTTCCATACTAGCATGGGTTGGACGATTTGACTAGGGACTGGCGAACCACATGGCTACACCAGACTCCAATCTGGTCTGGCAGTCTTTCTACAGCTGGATGCCCTTCCTAACACCAACCACTCCGAGAGTGTAGTGGGTGC
>NC_068989.1:31815520-31819880 GCF_001194135.2 Octopus bimaculoides | reverse complement strand
TTTCTACAGCTGGATGCCCTTCCTAACACCAACCACTCCGAGAGTGTAGTGGGTGCTTTTACGTGTCACCGGCACAAAGGCCAGTCAGGCGGTACTGGCAATGGCCACACTCAAAATGGTGTATTTTATGTGCCACCCACACAAGAGCCAGTCCAGGAGCACTGGCAACAATAAGTTTCGGATATCGAGGCGGAAATCTGCTCCAGCATCTCGTCAGTTATTAAGACAAAACAAAAATGCTATGAAAATTACCGTTCAACAAAGAGAAATTACTATGAAGTTGACTGTTATTAAGACAAACAAAAGGGCTATTAGAATGACCATTAAGTAAAGGGAAAAAACCGGAAAGGGGAGCAAATAAAAACTGACAATTACAACATCCATTGGAAGATCTTAGCCAAGTGCCAGCCTTACACAGTGGAAAGTGCGGTCTTTGTGATATGGAAAGATGGCTCATCTGGAAAAGCAGCTTAGATCCCGCGACATGTCTAAATTTAAGAACTGAACTTTTTGGATCACGTCCACATATGGCTAAATATTTGTTACGTTTTTGGTCCCCCCAAGAACACAAATAGAACGTGCTTTTTATACTGTGTCCATCTTCAAGCATCTTATCGCTATACATTTTTTATATATTTTTTACATATTTTTATATATATATATATATATTTTTTATATATTTTTATTGCTTTATATATATTATTTACAATATTTATATTTGACGGATATTTGTTGTTAACATGTTTAGGGTGATACCTTAGGAATGAGAACCCAAGATCAAAATTTCCCCAAGACACCTGATGAAGGCTGAAGGGTATATCAGCCAAAACATTGTGTTAACAACAAACAAATATAAATAATGTACATAATTCCTCATCTCTTAAATATAGAACTCTGCTTTATATATTTTTACATATTTTTTCTGTATATTACCTTTCACCCTGCCTTTTGTGCCTGTGCGTATAAAGACACATATAGACATGTATATGAACATATTTGTGTGCGTATGGGTATATATACGTGTGTGTGTTTGCATGTGCATATGTGTACATGTGTATGGTCGCATATAAATGTACACATATAGGTATGTGTGAGGGTGTGTATATATCACGTGAGTGTGAGTGAGCATATGCGTATTTTTAGACGTGTATATGAATATAATTGTGTGCATATGGGTTTATATACGTGTGTGTGTGAATATTTATATGTGTACATGTGTATGGTTGCATATATATATATATATATATATATATATATATATATATATATATATATATATATATATATATAGATATAGGTGTGTGTGGGTGTGCATGTATGCATTTCATGCGAGTGTTAGTGAGCATATGTATATATGTACGTGGGTGAGCGTGCACGCATGTGTATGTATGTACATGCACGCATATGAAAATCCTATGAGCAGTTTTTACTTTCTCCCCTTTCCAGTTTTTTTCACTTTACTTAATGGTCATTCTAATAGCTCTTTTGTTTGTCTTAATAACGGTCAACTTCACAGTAATTTCCCTTTGTTTAATGGTAATTTTCATAGCATTTTTGTTTTGTCTTAACAACTGACGAGATGCCAGAGCAGATTTCCACCCCAACATCCAAAACTCAGAGTTTTGCTATGGCAACTGAATAATTGTCACATATTATTTTACCAATAAATTCCTCTATTTACATAATACCTGCATGTCATCAGAAAAGTCAGCAAATTGGGTCAATGGGTTCCTCACAAACTTTCCGAGTGTAATTGCATGCAGAGGGTGAATATGCACTCTTCTTTGCTGTCACATCTCACGAATGAACCTTTTTTGAAGTGAATAATGACTGGTGATGAGAAATGGGTTCTCTATAAAAATGTCAAACGCAGAAGACAGTGGGTAGGGAAAGGAGAAACACCAGCACCCCAGGCTAAAGAAGGGCTTCACCCACATAAGGTGTTGCTATCTGTTTGGTGGGACATGAAAGGTTTAGTCCACTTTGAACCTTTAAACCCAAGCCAAATGATAACAAAGGAGATCCACTGTGAGCAGCTTGACCAGCTTAAGTCTTGTTGGTTTCAAGACGAAAGGTGTTCTTCCATCAGGATAATGCTTGGCCACAAACAGAAAGGATGACTGGAGCAGTTTGAATGGGAAACGATGCCCCATCCACTATATTCGCCAGACATTGCCCCATCTGATTATCATTTATCAGACATTGCCCCATCTGATAATCATTTGGACGGAAAAAATATGAATTCTGTAGATGAGGTCAGATCAGCACTGGAGGAGTATTTTTTGTCACAGACAAGTGAATTTTGGAAGAGGGGCTTTGCAATCTATCACATAGATGGAAGAGCATTGTAGAAAATGAAGGAGAGCATATTTTAGATCAGAAAATAACTTTGTTTATTTTAACTTTGAAAAATAAAAGAAGTATAAAAAAACGACATTTTTTATGGGATGACCCAATATATATGTATATATATGTGTATTCTCTAATTAAGTTTGTGTAATAATGAGGATTCTATGATACATTCTTACAGATTCTAAAGATACTTTATTTTCTTTTATTCTTTCACTTGTTTCAGCCATTTGACTGTGACCATGCTGAAGCACCACCTTTAGTCAAACAAATTCACCCCAGCACTTATTCTTTGTAAGCCTAGTACTTATTCTATCGACCCTTTTTGCTGAACTGTTATGGGGACATAAACACACCAAGATCAGTTGTCAAGCAATGGTGGTGGTGGTGGGGGAGACAAGCACAGACACACAAATATATATATATATATATATGTACGACGGGCTTCTTTAAGTTTCCATCTACCAAATCCACTCACAAGGCTTTGGTTGGCCTGAGGCTATAATAGAAGACACTTAGCCAAGGTGCCATGCAGTGGAACTGAACCCAGAACCTTGTGGTTGGGAAACAAGCTTCTTATTTCTTTATTGCCCACAAGGGGCTAAACATAGAGGGGACAAACAAGGACAGACAAAGGGATTAAGTCGATTACATCGATCCCCAGTGCGTAACTGGTACTTAACTTATCGACCCCGAAAGGATGAAAGGCAAAGTCGATCCCAGCGGAATTTGAACTCAGAACGTAACGGCAGACGAAATACTGCTAAGCATTTTGCCTGGCGTGCTAGCGATTCTGCCAGCTCGCCGCCTTACCACACAGCCACTCCTGCACTTGTCTATCTTTAGATAGCATCTATCTGTGTATATATGATGATGTAATTTCCCTAACATTGCTCAATCTGACCAGAACCATGATCTCTGAAACTACAGCTAAGTTCTTGTTATTGTAAAATGTAACTTCATCAATGTTTTTACACTTTCTCTCTCCAATCAAGTCTTCCTATGGCCATGTATAGTTAAAGATCCTTTCTTATTGCATAAATATTTATATGATATATATGCTGACTGACAAGGATATATGATATATATCCTTGAGAAGACCTGCCCACTTCAGTGAAGCTTAGTTCTGAAAGTGCTGTGTGTTCCATCTACATGTAACGTTAAAAAAAGTTTTCACACCCTACCCCATTAAACCAAACTACATCTCTCATTCTCCTTTTCCTCACATTTTCTCTTTTTCATGCACTATGCTTATCTTTTCTTCCCCACTTCTGTCCTCACTGCCCTGCTCACTTTATCATTGTTATTATGTTGTCCCGCCCCTATATACCCAGGCTTCATCAGTCACTGCATTCTTCCCTTTCTTTGCATTCATGCGAACTCCCTATTCATGCACCCTTAGCAATGCTCTACCATCCAATTTATATTCTCATCTCCATATTTTGAGAGTATGCCCTGGCATATCACTACCATCTCTCTCACTCTTGCTGTCTCTATCACTCTCTCTCTATCTCTCGCTCTCATCCTCCAGCTGTGAAGACCATATATTTCCTCTAAAGTAAAACACTTATTTCTGTCCCCCTCTCATACTCTAATCTCTCATCACTTGGCACAAAGCCACCTCCTCCAGTACTCTCCATTCTCAAAGTATCTTTGTCTTTCAAGTTACTTGGTGACCTCACTGGGGCTGGCGCCATATGAGAAGCACTCAGTCCACTCTGTAAAGTGGTTGGCGTTAGGAAGAGCATCCAACCATAAAAACCATGCCTAAACAGACAATGGAGCTTCGTGCAGTCCTCTGGTTTGCCAGCTCCTGTTAAGCCATCAAACTCATGCCAGCATGGAAAACGGATGTTAAATGATGATAATAATGATGATGATGATATATATATATATATATATATATATATATATATATATATATAACCCCTTGATTCATAACTACTTCAATAAGTGCTGATGCACAAAACTCTTGGCTCCTTGAGTCACTTTGTAACTTCTACCAAATATC
>NC_068989.1:31812260-31813540 GCF_001194135.2 Octopus bimaculoides | reverse complement strand
GCTCCCAGGGGCAACCTGTCTTGAATTCCTCTGTGATCGCCTGGAGGACTATGATAAATAGGAGGGGGCTGAAGACGAAACCTTGGTGGACCCCTACCTCTACCCGGAATTCATTACTGTACTCATTTCCAACCCTCACCTTACTGACAGCATCTCTGTACATGGCTCGCACAGCTCTTACTAA
Source organism: Octopus bimaculoides (assembly GCF_001194135.2). NCBI lineage: Eukaryota > Metazoa > Mollusca > Cephalopoda > Octopoda > Octopodidae > Octopus > Octopus bimaculoides. The sequence goes on along the minus strand of NC_068989.1, from coordinate 31,813,356 downwards.
CCATTATATATATATATATATATCAACATCATCACCATCAGTTAACATATGTTTTTCCATGCTGACATGGGTTGACCGGTTTGACTGAAAACTGCTAAGTTGGGGAACTGCACCAGGTTCTAATGTGAGTTGGCATAGTCTCTACAGCTGAATGCCCTTCTTAGAGGGTGTTTTTTATGTGCCAGTTATGAAACACTGACATCGCCCACAAATACGATCTCACTTGGCTTAAAAGGTCTTCTCAAGCATGATATATTACCAAAGGTCTCAGTCACTTGTCATTGCCTCTGTGAGCCCCATAGATTTCACATGCCACCAGCACAGGTGATAGTTACATGATACTTGCATCAGCCATGACTACAATTTCACTTGGTTTGACAGGTCTTCTCAAGCACAGCATATCGCCATAGGTCTCAGTCACTTGTGACTGCCTCTGTGAAGCCTAATGTTTGAAGATCATGTTTCACCACCTTGTCCTATGTCTTCCACAGTTTCTCTCCACCATTAGAGATTGGCACTTCTTCACACAGCTGTCCTTGTCCATATGCATCACATGACCATACCAGTGCAGTTGTCTCTCTTGCACACCACATTTGATGCCTCTTATGCCTGACTTTTCTCTCAAGACACTTACAATCAGTCATGCATGCACACTGACAGTGCACATCCAGCAAAGCATACCAACTTCATTTCTTTCAAGCCTTCGCATGTCCTCAGTTCATGTTTCACTACCATATAGCATGGCTGTTTGTACACAAGCATCATATAATATGCCTTTGACTCTATGGGAGAGCCCCTTGGTTAACAATAGAAGTAGGAGCTCTTTGAATTTTGCCCAGACTATTCTTATTCTAGCAGCTACTCTCTCGAAGCATCCACTGACTTGGTCACCTAGGTAACAAAAGCTGTCAACTATTTCTAGTTTCCCCCACTGGCATTTGATGGAGTCTATTTTCTGTACATTTTTAGTATTAATTGTACCTATACATCTTCCACATTCAAAAACTATTTTCCCTGTTAACCTTCCTTTGATATTGCTGTATCTCGTATGTGTCCATAGCTTACACTGGGTACATCTTATGGAGTTTCTATCTAT
>NC_068989.1:31811035-31812250 GCF_001194135.2 Octopus bimaculoides | reverse complement strand
TGTCCATAGCTTACACTGGGTACATCTTATGGAGTTTCTATCTATGCCTTTTCTACAGATCAAGCAGGGCCATCTACTTGAAGGGATTTGTGATTTATCTGCTTTCCTACATACTAAGACTTTGGTCTTTGCTAAATTAACTCTAAGGCCCTTTGATTCTAGACCTTGCTTCCGCGCCTGAAATTTCTTCTCTAGTTCTCTATAAGAACAAGGTCATCAGCATAGAGAAGCTCTTGGGGGCAGCCTGTCTTAAATTCCTGTTATTGCCTGGAGCACTATAATGAACAAGAAGTGGGGGTGAAGGCCAATACTTGGTGAACCCCTATTTGTACCCTGAATTCATCGCTATATCCATTGGTAACCTTACTGACAGCATCTCTGTACATGACTTGTATATATATATATGAACTATGCTACAGAAATCCCAAAAGAATATTTTTCTCCCTCGTGTTCTGACCACTAACCCCCCTCTCCCTCTCTCTGCCTTACTCTGTCTGTCTCTCTTTTTCGATTACCACTCGCTTCGCCAGGACTATAAACTAACGCACACACTCTGATTCCCCTACTCGATCTTAATACCTCTGCCAAAGAAATACGAATTTCAGAAGGATGCACAGATAAGAAGTTTTCTGTCTTTTCAACCTTGTTCATACCTTTCTATTTATGCACAGATCATAACCCCTTACTTAGTTCTTTCACTATTCTGTCTATTTCATTACCATGCCATCACATTTATTCATTCATTCAAGTTTATCACACACTTATTTCTCTAATTCTGTCTTAGATTAGCTGACCAAAAACTCCCACCTCTCCCTCTCTCTGCCTTACTCTGCTCGCAGTACACCCTCCACCTGTACCAGAAGTTCCTATCCTCCACACATGTACCGGAAGTTCCTATCCTCTCCACCTGCACCGGAAGTTCCTATCCTCTCCCATCCTTTGGTTGTCTCCCATGAACACTTCTAAAGGCTTTACACCACCACCACCCCTGCTGAGGGTTTATCTCCTCCTATGTAAGGTAGTGATCATATAGTGCAAAAATATGATAGTGTAGTGTATGCAGGTTTAATTGGAGGCTACTGCTTGTTTATGAATTCTGCCAAATGTGAGCTTTCATTTCAGGTACATGATGCTGCTTTCCCCTGCCCCAGGGTTTCACGGGCCCATACCTCCCACACCCTCAGGGTTGGCACTCTCAATGTCGGCACACTGAAA
>NC_068989.1:31808681-31811025 GCF_001194135.2 Octopus bimaculoides | reverse complement strand
GCCCATACCTCCCACACCCTCAGGGTTGGCACTCTCAATGTCGGCACACTGAAAGGTAGGTCTGGTAAGATTGTTGAGATGCTTGAACGGAGATGTGTTGGTATCTGCTGCCTCCAAGAAGTAAGGTGAAGAGGAGGTTCTGCTAGGGTCCTCACAGGCAAAGAACACAGGTACAAGATTTTCTGGGCAGGGAACACAGACGGGGTCGGGGGTGTGGGTATACTTCTAGTGGAGAAATGGATGGATAAGATAATCGAGGTAGTCAGAGTATGCGATAGAATACTTAAGATTAGATTAGTCCTTCATCATGGGTTAGCAACCATTATCTCAGCCTATGCTCCTCATCCCGGGCTACCCGATGGACAGAAAGACCGATTTTATGACACCCTATTGCAGACTACCTCATTGACGAATGACAGGGACCTTCTCTTTATGGCTGGCGACTTCACTGGGCATGTTGGACAACATACAGGGGGCTTCCATGGCATACATGGAGGCTATGGTTTTGGTTCCTGCAATGAGGAGGGAACCAGGCTGCTGGAGTTCTGTGATGCAAATGACCTTATGGTCTGCAATACTAACTTCAGGAAACCTGCCTGTCACCTAGTCACCTACTGTTCTGGCAGACACACTAGCCAAATTGACTACATCCTCACCAAGAAAATGGAAAGATGGCTGCTTATAAATGTCAAAACCTTCCCAGGCAAAGAATGTACCCCACAACATAGACTAGTAGTTAGTGACTTCAGGATCAGGGCTAAGTGGTTGCCCAGAAGACGACCAGCATGGAGGAGAAGGGTCTGGAAGCTTAAAGGTCCTGCAAATGGACAGAGATTTAGAGAGGTATTACTCGAAGCCTTTGACGAAATAGAAGGGGATATAGCTTCACACAATGTACAAGACAAATGGCGGATTCTACGGGACAACATGCTGAGGGCCACTGACCAGATCTGTGGATGGTGCAAAGTCCCCTCTTGATCTAAAATAATGTGGTGGTGGAACAATGTTGTTGACAGGGCTATTAAAGAAAAGAAACAGGCTTGGAAGGATTGGAAGAAAGGTGGTAGCAGGGAATTGTATCAGACTGCCAAAAGGGAAGCTAGGAGACAGGCTTATTTAGCTAGAGGGGAGCAGATAAGAAAAACTATGCCAATGTTCTGCGCCGTGAGGACCAAAGACCTGAGGAAAGTAGACAAACCACACACCCCTTCAGGTAGATGGCCCTGCTCGATCTGTAGAAAAGGCGTAGGTAGAAACTCTATAAGATTACCCAGCGTAAGCTATGGACACATGAGAGGTGCAGCAATATCAAAGGAAGGCTAACTAGCAAGATAGTTTTTGTATGTGGCAGATGTTCTGGAGCAATAAACATTGAAAATGTGCAGAGAACAACTTCTGCCACATTCCAGGGAGAAAAACTAGAAGTAGTTGATATCTTCCATTACCTAGGTGATCAAGTGTGTAGTGGGGGAGGGTGCGCTGAAAGTGTAGCAGGGAGGATGCACTGAAAGTGTAGCTGCTAAAATAAGAATAGCCTGGGCAAAGTTCAGAGAGCTCTTACCTCTGCTGGTGACAAAGGGCCTCTCGCTCAGAGTAAAAGGCAGACTGAATGACGCATGTGTACGATCAGCCATGCTACATGGCAGTGAAACATGGGCCGTGACTGCTGAGGACATGCGTAAGCTCACAAGAAATAAAGTCAGTGTGCATACTCGACAGAATGTAAGTACTTTGACAGAAAAGTTGGACCTAAAAAGCATCAGTTGTGGTGTGCAAGAGAAATGATTGTATTGGGATGGTCATGTGGCAAGAATGGATAAGGATAGCTGTGTGAAAAAGTTCCACACCTTAGTGGTTTAGGGAACCTGTGGAAGAGGTAGACCCAGGAAGACCTGGGAACATTAGGCAATGACTAGTGACCAAGATCTTTGGAAATATGCTGTGAGAAGAACTGGCAAGCCAAGTGAGACCATAATCCGTGGCCTCTGCCAGGGGTGTAGCCAGTCCACTTATTCGTACCTTTACTTCATTGGACTCTAAACTCTGCTTGCGAAGACCTGTTGAGGCAAGTGAAATCGAAATCGAACCAAATTTGACGACTGGCGCCCATGCCAACCTTTCCTTCATTGGTCACTAAACTCTGTTTGCAAAGACCTGTTGGGGCAAGTGAAATCGAAATCGTAATTGAACCAAATTTGATGAGTGGCACCCGTGCCAGTGGAGTGCTAACAGCACTGTCCAAGCGTGATCATTGCCAGAGTAGCTGTCTGGCTTCCATGCCGGTGGCACGTAAATAGCACCATTTGAGCGTGATCGTTACCAACATCACCTTACTGGCACGTGA
>NC_068989.1:31807375-31808671 GCF_001194135.2 Octopus bimaculoides | reverse complement strand
GCACGTAAATAGCACCATTTGAGCGTGATCGTTACCAACATCACCTTACTGGCACGTGAAAAAACATTCGAGCGAGGTCATTGCCAGTGCCCCTGGACTGGCTCCTGTGCAGGTGGCAAGTAAAAAAGACCATTTGAGCATGGCCGTTACCAGTACCGCCTGACTGGCCCTCGTGCCAGTGGCACGTAAAAGCACCCACTACACTCTCGGAGTGGTTGGCGTTAGGAAGGGCATCCAGCTGTAGAAACTCTGCCAGATCAGATTGGAGCCTGGTGCAGCCATCTGGTTTTCCAGTCCTCAATCAAATCGTCCAACACATGCTAGCATGGAAAGCGGACGTTAAACAATGATGATGATGATAATGAAATATATATATACATGTATACACACATACATACAAATGTGTGTGTCCATGTGTACCCTTGTCCTATGTGATGGTTGTAAACAAGCATCACCACCATACAAGCAATGCCGTTACCAGTTTTCTGTTGAAAAACATGTCTGGCCATGGAAAATGCTATTTTGCTTGGAAACAGGTGAATGGTGGTAACAAGAAGAGCATCTGTCTCAACAAAAACCATCCAAATCATTTAAGCATAGTAATGTGAATGTCAAATGATGATGACAGAAACATCACTCTGTCGTTACCATTTCAGTTCTTCATTTGTACTTTACTTTTATCTTCATTTCATTTCTAACACTAGAATTTTTATTTTGGACATAAAAACTAAAACGCAATATTTTGACAGTACTTCGGACACACGCATGATAATCATACTTATTCTCATCTCAACAAATAACTTCGTAGATCTTCACCCATTAACAAAAACAAAAACAAAACAATGAGCCTGCTGAGTGTTAACAACAGTGAAGAAAACGAATATGACAAAAAAATTTGTGCAAACGAACCTGGGGGGTAGGGAGAGGACTTTCGGAAAATTCACAAGATCTGATTTTTCCATCATAACTTTCGGGAAAATGGATATATATTGACTTTTTTTTTTACGGAATCCCACGATTTTGGTTATGGAGGATCCGATTCTGAAAAAAACTTTTTCAAAAATCTCATTTTCAAAATGTCATTTCTCCGGATTTGGCCTTCAAGTAGGCTATACACATGCTAAAAATAACAGCCAAATCTCACAAAACTGCGATAACATAATGAAAGAAATATGTAATCAATCTACTCAGATTTCTGCAAAGATTTCTTTCAGAGTAATTTCCCGCAGTAATATGACAAAATAATTCACGTAAAATTAAAGTTTTTTTAAAAATTTTTTTGATTTTTTTTTCAAT
>NC_068989.1:31803331-31806632 GCF_001194135.2 Octopus bimaculoides | reverse complement strand
ATTACTTTCATTTTGTAATCACGAACCGAAAAAATGCCAATATTTAATTCCTGTTAAGCAGATCGTGCTATTTTTAGTGATATGTAATTGAAGAGGCGAGGTAATAAAGTTTTAATTATCATGTAAATGTTCATTAACAACTGAATGTTTCACAAAATAGAAAATTCAAACGTTAAATTAAAAATACAAGCAATATTTAACTAATTTATGAGTTAAACTAACAAAGAAAATAAATAGAAATTCTGCAATTTCTTTTTACCTTTTTGACAACAGAGTATTGCAGTAGAATTTGTAAAACTTTACAGTACTTCCGCTTAAGCAAAATCGAATTGAACAACCGGAGTAGACTCCCTTCGTAATTCTTGTGAATGGTGAGATTAAAAAGTAATGATTTCTGATGCAAGCTGACCCCTCCACCACTACCACCATCACATTTCACCCGCAATAGGAAGGTCGGGGATGATATTGGTGATTAAATCACTCTATTTATTGCAGTAAACTCGTAAATATAAAAATCTAGATGATCCCAATGGAATGTGAACATAGAATTGCAAGGCATTATGTACACCGACACAAAAATTCTGTTTATGTATGATAGTTATACGGCAAGTGGTGAGAAAGCGGATGTAAATAAAGGATCGTCTGCTCCGATGATCAGGTGGCCATGATAGCTGAACGCTAGAGTTATTACTTCCGGTGTGCAGCGCATGTCTGTTACAACGTGTCAATATGGAGCACCAGGTTATTCTATGGTACCCATGAAAGAAATTCATACGTATGTTGAAGGAAATTTACCGAGAACATGTTCCGAAAACTGATTAAAAAACTTGAACAGGGAGTTGGAAACTCTAATATACCTCTACCTTTCACGGAAACTGAAAGTGTGAGTAAGAGTACTTGTCTGGTCAATGTATCCATATGAGTGGTTTGTATTCATTCTGGAGTGGGAGTGGTAGTCATATTTTAATGATCATTGAAAGAATGCCCCAAGTTCACTGGCTGATTTGTTGTAAATTATTCTTTGTTTGCGTTATCAGTTTATATATCGTCAGTGATCTTCCTGCGAAGCTCCTATTAAATTTAGTTATAAAACGAGATAAAGTTGTGCTTACGAATCGCACGATTTGTTTTGATTGTGACCAGAGTTTTAGACTGAAAGTAAGCATAGGTTTATCAAAAAATAATAATAATAACCGGATATTAAACATCGCAAGTAAGTAATAATGTGTAAATTGTTACATTTATACAGTCTACCAATTCATTATAAACAAAGCTGAAGGACAATATACAACACATAAGTATATAAAATACTTCAGCTTAGTAACTTCCTCAATCAATTATGTGTAGTCCGTGTACGAACTCAACCGTCTAGTCATTGTAAGTATGTGTTTTTGTAACAATTCCTTCCAGACAACTCGTTAAAATAACTTTAAATAACCTAAAATAAGATTTAAGTGCAGAATTTGTGATAGAGAGTTTTGGAGGTGCTCTGTCATGTAATCGATAATAGTCGCCAGGTGTTCGTATACAATTAGTAGCACGTTACACGTTTCTGTCTTAAACTGATAACACACACACGCACACACACATGGCCTATATGTAGTGGTTGACTCTGCTGGTACTTCGGTCTGGGTCCAGAGTGCTAAAGAAGGGCCCATAACTATCTTCCAGGCGTGTCCTTAAAAAGGTAAACAAAAACCTTGCACTTTCCTTTCAATTTTGAGAGGTCTCCATCCACAACGACTCGGAAGCAGTCTTGCCTCGACGTGCGAACTTTCGAAAAGCTCCTTACACACCCGGTATGCAATCTTAGGCTTTATATGTTGGATCCTTACTTATATAAACAACGATCTCATGCCTTACCCTATCTAGTTGTTAGTCTTGGGGAACATACAGCTAAAATCCTCAAAATGAAAAGTCATCTCTGATGATCTATCCTGGTTACATTACAGCAAAAAACTGCAATCTTCCTCCTCAAGGTCTGTAAAAAATTCTATTCTTATCAGTTACTTACCAAAGTTCACATGAAACTCACAGTTGTGTACTGCTTCCACATATGGAATGACGTCGCTACTATACACACTGATATTTTAGACCATATCCCAAAGAATATCCAACTGAGTGAGTGAGACTAACAGACACACTATCTCTTCTCTCTGTGCCTAAGTTACTACTACAACAGTGGTCTCTGCTCCTCTGAACTGGTTATTTGCGTACGAACTTCACTTGACACCCCCATCTCTTGTTTCATCACACGCTCTATTTTTCCCTTATCACATCAGCTCCAACCATTATTCTCACTTCTTTCTTGTTCACATTGTTCTTTATTCCCAAATTTTCCCTGATTGCTTTTTCTAAATCAACCACTTTCCAGACATTTTAATAGGTTGTGTCTAGGAAGAGAACATTTTCCTTGCCACTGTCAATTTACAAATGATGGCTGCAGTAAATGAATATAGGCATGGCTCTGTGGTTAAGAAACACTCTTTGTAACCATATGGTTTTGGGTTCGGTCCCTCTGCATGGCACCTTGAGCGAGTGTCTTCTACTATAGCCTCGGGCCAACCGAAGCCTTGTGAGTTGATTTGGTAGACAAAAACTGAAAGACGCTTGTCATATATATATATATATATATATATATATATATATATAACCTTCAGTTCAACAAAGCCGTGTGAGTAAATTCGGTAGACGGAAACTGTGTAGAAGCCTGTTGTATGCATATATATGTGTGTGTGTATTGCGTTGGGATGTAGAAATATATTAATTAGTGTCTGAGGGTGCAGTAAGCCCACTGGAAGCGAGTGACTAAAGAATCCCTCTAGCAGAAGGTTAACTGGTTTGTAAAACCTGCTGCTGTACAGAGCCAGATATCTTGCACTTTGCTTGTCTCTGCGCTTCTTGGTATTATTAGTGAGTCTCTGCGATGTCGTGCAAGCTGCACTCGACTTAAAACCCTGCACAGGCATTGCTGACAGTTGTCAGTGATGGTCATGCTCATCTAACAAGTAGACAGCATCATTATGTATGTATTTACATATATATATACGTATGTTTTTGTCTTTATGTATATCTTCAGCTCACTGTTTGACAACTGATGTTGGTTTGTCTATGTCCCTGTAAATTAGTGGTTTTGGCAAAAGAAACCAATAGAATAAGTAGCAGACTTAAAAATGTAAGTACTGGGGTTGATTTGTTCAATTAAACTCTTCAAGGCTGTGCCCTACCATTGCCACAGTCTATTGGCTGATACAAGTAACAGCTAAAAGCTATATATATATATATATATATATATATATAT
>NC_068989.1:31801926-31803321 GCF_001194135.2 Octopus bimaculoides | reverse complement strand
TATATATATATATATATATATATATATATATATATATATACATACTCACGTGTATATATGTGTGTATAAACATACATAAATATGTATATGCTTACATATATGCATATACATGGATAGTTAAAAAAAAATGTATACACACATTGAATTATTATAAAGTTAATGTTTATTAAAATACATTTAATTTTCCAAATTTAATAGATTCTACCGACAGAAATTTCTTTATGAATGCCTGTTTTTAAACTGATGGTTGCTCTAGTCCAGGTGCTACTGATAATGCAAAGCAATGGAATTGCAAACATCAAGAAACATTTCATTCAGTATATGTGTGAATTCTTGTTCAATAGCTGCTCTCATTTCCTCAACTACTGCAAGTTTTGTACTGTAGATTATCTTTTAAGTTTCCCCATAAAAAATGTCTAGTGGTGTGAGATCTAGTGAATACAGAGAGTATTCTACTGAACCTCTTTCTCCAATGTACCATCAAGGTGGGCTCGTACATTACTATTGTGGTGTGGGGGTGTCTCATTGTACTAGATATAAACTACACATCTTCAAAATCCTCTTGAATGCTTAGCATGATAAATTATCACAGCAAGTTCAAGTAAATATAACCAATCGCAATATTGTTAAAAAGGAATAGTCCAGTTAACCCTTTTGCTGATAAATTGTACCATACTGTAACTCCTGGGAAAATTAACATGATGCTACCCCTTAATTTGTGGATTCTCAGGTCCTCAGTAGTACAACTGTGGCAATTGTATAAATCTAGTATTATCCTTATATTTCATATTTGAAAACCAATCTAGAACTTTGTATTTTGCCAAAGATCCAATTTGATTAACTTTCTGATTTGCAACATTAATTTAACTAAAATTATTTTGCTAAGCCTACCCAAGTCAGATGGACTAATTAGTCTGATAGCAGGACTTCTAGTAGAAATTTGGTTTGTGGTCTTACCCTTATATAATTAATATAAAAACATATATATAAAGAGAAGTAATGTTTAAGCTAGTTTGCTTGTCATATATATATATATAATATCTATCTATCTATCTGTCTGTCTGTTTGTCAATCTATCTATCTATCTATACATACATACATACATTCACAAACACACACACACATTACTCAAAACAATTTGATTCAGAAACCATGCTACTTCAACTTTCGAAGCCTCTAATGGGCCTTTCTCATCAGGCTGGTAAGAATTCGAATCTTGTATATATATATATATATATATATATATATATATATTATATCTTTTATATTTTACTTATTTCAGTCATTAGACTATGGCCATGCTGGGGTACCAGCTTGAAGACACACACAAATATGTATGTATAATTATGAAGCAAACTTCTTACCACACAGCCATTTATTATATATAATTATATG
>NC_068989.1:31791865-31800469 GCF_001194135.2 Octopus bimaculoides | reverse complement strand
ATATATAAAGTACATGATGTGTGTTTGTCATGTCATTAAAACTCGGGATCCATTCAACCAATTTTAATGAAATTTTACACATGCATTACACAGCGTCCATGGAGTGTCATGAGCCAAAAATTTTCAACTTCTTGCCTAATGTGGGCCCAAGGGCAGATAAACAGCATTTTAAAAGCATTTTTGCAGTGTTAAGACCCATAACATGAAGAGTATCCAGTCGCTTTCTTCCAAATTTGCAACAAACATTAATCAGGCTGTGTGAATTGCCACTGACTAAAAGAAAATTTCCGACACCGACTATGGGCCCCCCCCCCCAAAATGGAGATTAATCAGATTTGAGTATACTGCACTGGGTTTTATCTTTGTTTTAGGCCATTTTCCAACACTAAAATATTGACACTACTTATGCATTACAAATAGTACATAATATTTCATGAAAACCTTTTTGTTCAATTTGGCAGTGGACATGAGAGCATTAAAATTTTTGTCAGTGCCCTGTTGATGCTTCATGTTACCATCCCATGCACCACCAGGTCATTTGCGTGTGTGTGTGGCTGGGTAAAGGCACAAGAAACCCATTCATCCATTCTCCAGAAGTGCCCTGTTAATATTTCACGTTTCCGATCCTGCGCAATGCAGGATGGCCTGGCTGCATGTCTGCTTTCTATGTCATCCATGTCTGAACTATATAATGCAAAATGTTCATACAAAAAATAAACTGCTGTTGTGACTCACAACCATTTGAGTTTGACCACGTCACCACTTCTGGAAGCTACACTCGCCACCTGCAATTAGTCCCCTCCTGAGTTCCCACCCCTGTTTAGTTGGCTGAGTAAAATACAGGGTGTCCCAGAATTAATGATGATTTGAGTGAAATTGGATGCATTTTTCTTAAAGCTAACTTTTATTTATGTTTATCATGTTTAATATGTGTTAAAAGTGTATAAAATTTTGTTTATAATATTATTTTCATTCCTGTTGGACCCGTTTTATTCGTCCATGATAGCTTTTTTTTAATTTGGCAGCATTCATTTTCTTTACCTCCATCCCCAAATTGGAGCAATCAGTTAGCAGTGCAGGAGCTAACTCCTGAAATGCTTCAAAATGTGTTTCACAACACTAAGGAGAGATTTAAAGTATGCAGGGATACAGACATGTAGAAAATTTTCAAAAGTTTGATGTAAGATTTATAAATCTATTTGTTTTAGCAATAAACGTAAAATTCTGTCAGCTTTTGAAAAATTTGCTCAATTTCATTGAAACATAGTTAATTCTTGAACATCTTGTTTGGTGTAGCATTGTTAGTTGTTGAGTTGCTTGAGTAAATATTAAAATCAAAGGGCTCCTCGCTGTAAACATCCCATCTTTTTGTTAAGCATATTGTATCAAGGGGTATATTATTCAAAATGTATCTCGCCTTTATAATTACACTAAAGCTAAACCACAAGTTTATAACGACATTAATAAAGAAGCTAGCATTATTGCTGCTAAGCTTAAATTAGATTAAAAAAATAGGAGTCCTTCCAAAAAAAGAGGCCTTTATAACTATTAAAGACTTAAAAAGAACTTCCTATCTAATCCTAAATGTGGACTTATTAACCCAGCAAAATCAGAAATTGGTATTAATAGTAAAAATATTTTAGGAAAAAATCAATGCTACAGTCAGAAATGCTACTAGGTTAGTACAATGGTCCAATAGTATAGAAGTCATTGACTGGTTTAAAGCCATTAGGAATAAAAATAAAGCGAGATTTACACAATTTGATATTGTAGATTTCTATGCTTCTGTCTCTAAGGACCTGCTTGATAAAGCCCTCACCTTTGCAAGTGAATTTATAGAAATTAGTACACAAGATAAGGACATAATCTTCCATGCTAGAAAGACTTTACTATTCAGTGAGAATACAGAGTGGGTTAAGACAACCAATACAGAGGGTACCTTCGATGTGAGCATGGGGTCATATGATGGAGCAGGCATATGTGATCTCATTAGACTATTCCTACTCGATACGTTAGGTAAAACCTTTCCTGGTGTATATTTTGCCATTTACAAAGATGATACTCTAGCTTTAACCACAAACACCAATGGACCAGCGCAAGGTCAGTTTAGGAAAGTCATTATCCAAATGATGAAAACATTCGATCTTAGCATAAGAATGGATACCAACCTGATGGTTGTCAGTTTCTTAGATGTATCTTTAGATTTAAATAAGAATATTTACAAACCCTATAGAAATCCCAACAATAGACTTAGCTGCATTAATGTATTTCCTGCCCCCCCCCCCTAGTGTTTAAGAATTTAGTTAAAAACATTAGCAAGAGAATTTCTAGTCTCTCCACTGATATAAGCATTTTTAATAGTGTTGCCCCAATATATAATAAAGCTCTAAAAGATAATGGTTTTAGCGAGGAAATAGCCTATAAACCTGTTATTAGTCCAGAAATAAAGAAAAGGAAAAATAGGAATAGGAAAATTATCTGGTTTACACCCCCAAAGTGGTAGATATTTCTTATCACTTATAGATAGGCATTTTCCAATCAATCATAATTATAGGAAGCTCTTTAATAGGCATAACCTGAAAATTAGTTTTAGTTTTACTACTAACTTTAAAAATATAATTGGACACAACACACAAAAACAACAAAATGAAGCTGGCTGTTCCTGCAGAGTTAAAAATTTGTGCCCGCTAAATGGGGCTTGTATGACCAAGGCCATCATTTATAAAGCCACCGTAGACTCTACAACCACTAAGGACATAATTTCATCAAAGAAATATGTGGGTCTCACAAAGGGAAATTTGAAAGCTAGGTTCAACAATCACACTTTAAGCTTCAGGCACTGGGATAAAAGGAAAACAACCAAATTATCCAATTATATATAGTCCTCAAAAGAAAAAGGTATCAGCTATAAGATTCACTGGAAGATCTTAGCCCAATGTAAGCATTACACGAATGGCAGTGGAAAGTGTGATCTTTGCGATATGGAAAGATGGCTCATCTGGAAAAGTTCTTTAGACCCTGCTACATGTCTAAACTCAAGAACTGAACGTTTTGGGTCATGTCCCCATATGGCAAAACATTTGTTACGGTTTTGCCCCCCCCCCCAAATCACAGATAGAACCTGCTTTTTATATTATGTCCACATACAGGCCTTAACATTTCTTATATATTTCTTTATATATATTTTTTCTGTATATTATTTTTCACCCTTTATAATTGTGTAACTATATACGCATGTAGTATATATCGAATGTGTATGTGCATGCATATATACATGTGTATGAATGATTGTATATATACGAGTGTAAAACTCTACCTGTTGTACTTGTCTCCTTCCTTCATACATATATGTATGTATATACGTTTATATATCTGCAGGTGTAGATGTGTTTGACAGACAGGAGGCTGTATTTGTGTATATACATTTATAACCCAAGTTTTGCAGGAATGTGAATGATTTATGGTTTATGTTCTTGCATATGTGTTTTTATTCGTATATACATCTGTTCGCGTATGTATGTGCATGTGCGTATAGACTACATTTTGCATATCCACGTATGTCTGTGTATGTGCTTATAGAAATGTGTAAATGAACATAATGATGCATGCATGGGTATATATATATGTGTGTATTGTATGTATGTTTTACACATGTATAAACATATATGTTTGTGTTTGTATGTATATGTACACACGTGTGTGAGTATGTATATATATGTATACACACACGTGTGTGTGCATACATGTACATGTGTGCACATGCAGATTCTATGAACAATGATTTACTTTCCCTACACCTATTGGAGTAATTTCCCTTTATTCAACGGATTTTTCATAGTGTTTTTGTTTGTCTTAATAACTGATGAGATGCTGGAAGAGACATCAGACCCGGCATCTGAAACTCTGAGTTTTATTATGACAACCAACTAATTGTCATATATTATATTTATAGATAGATTCCTCTATTTACATAATATCGAGGTCTCATTCATTCTTTTGTTGTCATATTATTAATATATATATATATGAGGACCAAAGACTTGAAGTATTTCGTGTTGCAAGACAGTGTGTGAGAGAGAATCGTGATGTCATGGAAGAGAAATGTGTTCGTATGAATGATGGTACACTTGCACTAAACGAGGCTGCAAAGAGAGAGGTTTGGAGACACCACTATGAAAGGTTGCTCAATAAAGAGAATGAATGGGAGAAAGAGAGGCTGCTGAATGTCGACCCAACAGAGGGATCAACTATCCAAATTGAAAGTACTTTGGTAGATAAAGCAATCAAGTGTATGAAGATAAGGAATCACTGCAGAGATGCTCAAAATATCTGGCAGTGTCGGCTATAGCCTAGTCACCCGTATAGTTAGCCAGGTGATATATGAAGGAGTCATACCCAATGACTGATGTAGCAACACCATAGTCAACTGCTACAAAGGTAAAGGTGACGCTTTAGGTACAAAGAATTACAGAGGTATCAAGTTGTTGGATCAGGTAATGAAGGTCACAGAGAGGGTCATACCCCAACTAATTAGGGAGAGAGTCAGTTTAGATGAGATGCAGTTTGGGTTTGTGCCAGGGAAAAGCACCACTGATGCTATATTTCTGGTAAGACAGCTGCAGGAGAAATACCTAGCCAAAGATAAACCTCTGTACCTGGCTTCCATTGACATGGAGAAAGCTTTTGACAGGGTCCCCTGATCCCTCATCTGGTGGTCAATGAGGAAACTAGGGATAGATGAATGGTTAGAGAGAGCTGTGTGAGCCATGTACAGGGATGCTGTCAGTAAGGTGAGGGTTGGCAATGAAGATGACCCTGCTCGATCTGTAGAAAAGGCGTAGGTAGAAACTCTATAAGATGCACCCAGTGCAAGCTATGGACACATAAGAGGTGCAGCAATATCAAAGGAAGGTTAACTAGGAAGTTAGTTTTTGTACATAGCAGATGTTCAGGAGTTATAAACACTGTAAATGTGTAGAAAACAACTTCTGCCACATTCCATAGAGAAAAACTAGACGTAGTTGATAGCTTCTGCTATCTAGGTGACCAAGTTAGTAGTGGGGGAGTGTGCGCTGAAAGTGTAGCTGCTAGAATAAGAATAGCCTGGGTAAAGTTCAGAGAGCTCTTACCTCTGCTCGTGACAAAGGGTCTCCACTTGAGCATGGCTGTTGCCAGTACCACCTGACTGGCCCTGATGCCGGTGGCACATAAAATCACCCACTACACTCTCAGAGTGGTTGGTGTTAGTAAGGGCATCCAGCTGTAGAAACTCTACCAGATCAGATTTGAGCCTGGTGCAGCCATCTGGTTTGCCAGTCCACAGTCAAATCGTCCAGCCTATGCTGGCATGGAAAGCGAACGTTAAACAATGATGATGATGATACATATACACACACACACACACACACATACATATATATACATATATGTATAGACATAATATAAATATATATAATATATATATACATATAATATAAATGTTATGAAGAAATCTTCAACAATCATGCTCCATACTACAATCAAGTGGTTTCTCCCAACAAATAAAATGCATCCATAACACCAGACTTAAACAACTTATATCCCAAATCACATCCCAAAGACATACCAATCATCACAACCGCAACCAACCACCCACACTCTCCAACAGACCCCACAAACACATCTATAGCACTAGGTCTAAATCCAAGATAAATAAAACAATTAGCAACATGAAAAATGTAGATAGCACTTCTCTACCAAAATACTTAGATTATAATTTACACAGAATCCCCCCAAAAAAGCGGCGGCCGCTCTATCCTATGGTATACCCCCGTTCTCACTTAACACTAAGAACTTAGCTAAATCTTTCTTCAAAATACTTGACTCAAACTTCCCCCGGCAACATAAATACCATTCTATATTTAACAGATCCACTTTGAAATTGTCTTATTCAACCACGCCTAGCTTCGAATCTATTATAGCAACTTCTAATAAACATAAACTCTCACTCTATTATCAAAACTCACACAACTATAACTATGGTAATACTAGCACTCAGCACATGCATATACCCAACATAGACATTCATATACGTACATCTAACACTGACACTCATACATTTGAACACGACCATAATAGATCTCAGTCCACTAGTATACCCAGAAATAATACTACTATATCTTCTAATAATAACAATAGAGGTAATAATAACTATAACAGTAACAATTGCATTAATCTAGATTCCTCTGCATCCTCATATAATCTATCCTCCAACAATATCACCTCATCCACCACAGAACACAACCCCCAAGCCTCGTCTACTTGTAACTGTCGCTCCGGAACAATCTACCCACTACACACACATTGTGTAAGATGCAACATAATATACAAATGCACTGTCGCCAATCTGCTACATACAAAGGTTCAACTAAAAATTTCAAGCAACGTTAGGCATCTCACCTTCACTATTTTAGATATGACAAGCACAGCAAATCTACAACACTAGCCAACCATATTCACCACCTCAAAAACACAAATACCCAGTATACTTTAACATGGCCCATTCTGGACTCAGGAATTCCATACCAAGGCCAGCGCTCTAATTGCAAACTTTGCTTAAAGGAGGAGTTCCATATTTTAAAATACAATTCTCCTACACTACTTAATAGATATAACGAAGCACTAAGCACCTGTAATCACCGCTTCTTCCATACATTCAAATTCTATCACAAACACAAATGCACAAATGACCACACAACACACTCCCACAATCCCCATAGGTAACCCCAACCAACTTGATTCACGCTTGTAATTAATATGTATAAGTATATATGTTCTTTTATTAGTTAGCTCTTAGGTTCCCCCACTATAATCCTTCAAATAAATTCAGCTCTATTTATAGAATATTAACACTACTACCTTTCTCTCTTATTATACATTTTTTCTTTATTTCTATTTTTCGAACCCCACCAACACCATCACCCCCTACCTGTTCCTTTCTATCCTGACACTGAACACAACTGTAACTGCCTCCCTTTCCTACTTCACTTTATCTCTTCACACTTCCTTTCTCCACCTATCCATTTCTTTACAACCCTTATACTTCCACCTCTATCTTCTTTCTTTCGCTCTCTTTCCTTCGCTCTCTTTCCTTCTTCCTTCCCTCCTGTCCATATAACTGACCTCACAATCTCTTACACATCTTCCTCTATTCATCTATTTATAGCCTACTGCTAGCACAACTACCTTCATTTCTCCCTTAACTATTTCCTCCTCCTTCCTTCCTGTCTTAAGGCTTAATATCACAATCCCACACACATCTTCCGCTCACTTTGGGCTGTCTTTTAAGTAAACAACGCACAGAGTAAGCTGGATATGAAATGATATATATCTATCATTATAACTATATTTATCACTGGAAAATACTCACACGGATTCTATACATGGATATTTACTTTTGGAATGGAACTATACTCCAAGTACTTTTTCTTCTTTGCTTTTTCTTCGCATCACTCTCATTTCTTACTGCAAATCTCCTAATACAGATTTAATAATCCTTAACTACTACTATTACCGTCTCCGATGAAGGGATACATTGAGTTTTCCCTGAAACAGCTGTAAGACATTCTACATAAAATATATATTT
Source organism: Octopus bimaculoides (assembly GCF_001194135.2). Taxonomy (NCBI): domain Eukaryota; kingdom Metazoa; phylum Mollusca; class Cephalopoda; order Octopoda; family Octopodidae; genus Octopus; species Octopus bimaculoides. The sequence continues at coordinate 31,792,845 of NC_068989.1, read as the reverse complement.
ATTTATGCCATTGGTCTCTTTATCTCATTCTTTTTTTATATATACATATAATATATATATATATATATATATGCGTGTGTGTGTGCACACACACACACACACAATATATATATAGCAATAAGAAAATGGAAGCGATCAAGAGTTGGTATTCATCAAATTTTAAACATTATATTATGTTTATTTGTTTATTTTTAAAAAAAACATATATAACATATGCTTTACATATATAACATATAAAAATACCAGTAATTATTAAAATATATAACGTAGAGCATAGGAAGTTGAATAGTATCTTACAGCTGTTTCGACCAATATTTACTGGTATTTTAATATTTTTATATATTATATATGTAAAGCATAATATGTTATACATCTATGTATGTAGTTATAATGGTTTTTAGAAAATAAATAAATAGACATAATATGTCTAAAAGTTGATGAATACCAACTCTTGATCCCCTCCATTTTCTTATTGCTGCATAAATTAAGAGTAAAACAACTTTTTACCCTCACCCATTTATTACATTTAGTAGTGTAATTGCCATGCAATGAAAAAACAATTGTGTATTAATAATTGGGTACTCTACCAGCAGTATATTGGATAGATATTATCCCTTAGTTGGTTGGATTCACAACCTCTAACTCTCTTGGAATTATGTATGGATCTTTTTTAAAACAGGGGCCACATTTTTCATTAACGAAACACTTTGAAACTTGGAACACTGGTAGAATGTGTCATATAAAACATCTTTTTCTCTTAGTCTTCTTAAAAAAAAAAGAAATCCATAAGTTATTCCATGTTAAAGTTGTCGTATTTCTGTAATTTCAACCAATCACTGACGTCCATTCAGCCGATATACATTAAGTGCCGACTACATAAACAAACGATTCTGAAACAATTAATCCTAACCCTACGGTTAGGGTTAGGGTTAAAGCAAATTTAAAATGAAAAAAGCAAATAAAACGAAGGTATGGAGATT
>NC_068989.1:31789608-31791576 GCF_001194135.2 Octopus bimaculoides | reverse complement strand
ATATATGTATATATATAATATACTAGCTGTTGGACCTGGTGTTGCTCATGTTTTCCGTATTGAAGTTAAGCCCACCTCTGATCTTGTATTGAAATCTTCTATGTTCCCTGTGCCAACTGTTACCCATTAAGATGTTAAATCTGGTTCGGCAGGGATTTCACTCGGTTAACGCTTTCAACATACTCCTATGTACCGGACCATCTGAAATCGCAGTCAAACTTTTGGGTGTACTTCGATCCGTTGAGAGTGATGTTTGTTTGTTTCTCTCCCCTTAATGCCACCCTCTGTACAAATTTGATCAGCATGTCTAATCTCTGCAAAATCCGAAGGAAAGTGTTAAGGTTATGTCATAAAATAGAATCCATGTGACCATTTACATGAAAATATCCCACTGACTTTTAAATCCCAATACATTATATGAATAATTGTTTCATATGTCGAAGTGCTTAATTTTATACAAGTCAATTTTCTTCAAAATCAGTTCATTATCTTATTGTGAGTGAATTTTGACGATTTCTGCCTTTCACCAGTTTAATTTTAATTCTACTACATGACTCCAAACATAAACTTTACCTAAATGTCAAATTTCATCAATATTGGATGAATTCTGTAAAAGTTACAGTATAAAATATTAATCCTATGGGTAATTGCATGCAAAAGCCTATTGATTTCTTAAAATCCCTCTGCTCACGTGCAGTTATCGATTTTTTGCTCAACCCTTCATGTCCATCAACTTATAGATATGAACTGTAATCACGTGTAAAATTTCTACAAAATCGATAAGAATGTCTCTAAGGAAATGCTTATTTGCATTTGTGCCCTCTTCAATCCCTTTTGAATGAAATAAACACCTTTATCACCTCCCTCACCATAAGATTTACCTCCATCTCAAATTTCATTAAAATTGGATAAAAAATATAAAGTTAGGGCCAAAAATAAAATCCTTATGGGTATTTGCACACAAAAAACCTATTGATTTTATAAAACCATTGCTCAGGTACAATTATCGATTTTTTTGCCAACGCTATATACTCACATGAACTCACTGCCATGAACCTCGCTCACTCATCAATTTTCATCAAAATCGGACAAAAAATGCAAACACTACAGAAGAAATAATATCATTATGGGAATTTCCATTCTAATGCTTGATTGAGCTCACAAAAATCAATGCCAACTGAGCATTATCAAGTTTTTGAAAAATTCCAGCCTTATTTGAACTTCAGGGCATGTGATCTACCTATGCACCAAAAATCGTTAAAATCGGTTTTACAGTGTGGGAGGAGTTACAGTAACCCCAAACGCATAGACAGAAAGACACCATTACACATTTATGTTTATATATATATATGTATCATCATCACCATCATCATCGTTTAATGTCTGTTTCTCATGCTGGCATGGGTTGAATGGTTTGACTGAGGTCTGGAGAGCCAGGCTCCAATCTGATCTGGCAATGTTTCTACAGCTGGATGCCCTTCCTAACGCCAACCACTCTGAGAGTGAAGTGGGTGCTCTTTATGTGCCAGCAGCACAGTAGCGAGTCAGGCAGGCCTGACATTGACCAAGTCCGGATAGTGCTTTTTATGTGTCACCAGCATGGAGGCCAGTCAGAGGGTACTGGCATTGGTGACTTTCAGATGGTAGTTTTAAGTGCCACTAGCAACGGGAACCAGTCAGGCAGCCCTGGTGTTGATCACCTTCGGATAGAGATTTTTTACATGCCACCAGCACAGGAGCCAGTCATGGGGTACTGGCATTGACCACGTTTGGATGGTGCTTTTTACTTGCCACCAGCACGGGAGACAGTCAGTGGGCACTGGCCACATCTATGATATTGGTTTTACTTGACTCAACAGGTCTTCTCAAGCATATCATATCGCCCAATGCATCAAGGTTACTCTTAACTGGGTCGGACATATATACATATATATGATATATATGTATATATATATATATGATATATAT
>NC_068989.1:31782943-31784538 GCF_001194135.2 Octopus bimaculoides | reverse complement strand
TATATATATATATATATATATATATATATATATATATATTGGCATAGGAGTGGCTGTGTGGTAAGTAGCTTGCTTACTAAACACATGGCACTGGGTTCAGTCCCACTGCATGGCACCTTAGGCAAGTGTCTTCTACTATAGCCTCAGGCTGACTAAAGCCTTGTGAGTGGACTTGGTAGACAGAATCTGAAAGAAGCCCATCATATATACATACATATATATATGTGTGTGTGTGTCTGTCTTTTTCCCCCCACCATCGTGTGACAACCGATGTTGGTGTGTTTACATCCCCGTAAATTAGTGGTTTGGCAAAAGAGACTGACAGAATAAGTACTAGGCTTACAAAGAATATGTCCTGGAGTCAATTTGTTCGACTAAAGGTGGTACTCCAGCATGGCTGCAGTCAAATGACTGAAACAAGTAAAAGAATAAAAAGAACTGTAAAAGCCTGGCAATTTAGTGTCAATAAAATCTTGGCCTGTTTTACAACATTGTTGGAATTAAATGTTTTTTTCTATCAAAAAGTTATCCAAATTCTGGAGTGGGGGCAAGATCAGGTGAGTATGGTGGATGATAGAGAACTTCCAACTCCAAGTCCTGTAGTTTTGTCAATGTCATTTTTGCGATGTGTAGTTTGGCATTGTCTTGCAATAAAATAGGAGTGGATCTGTTGACTAATCTAGGCTGTTTTTTCTAAGTTACTGCATCATTTGGTCCAGTTGGCTGCAGTATACTTTGGCCATGATTGATGAGCCAGATTTTATGAAATCATAATGGATCACACCTGTGCCAGACCACCATCAGCTTCTTTTGATGAATTTTGCTTTTTTGGACTGTGTTTTGGTGGCTGGTCTTTGTCAAACTATTGTGCTGAACATTTATAGTTGTTGTATTGGATCCATTTCTCATCATATGTTACAATTCAATTTAAAAATCATTCATTTTTGTGACGAGAAAGTAGCATAATATAGGCTTCCGAACGTTGCTGTTTCTGATTTTCATTGAGTTCATGTGAAACCCACTTATCCAACTTTTACAATTTACCGATTTCAACTAGGTGAGTCATTATTGTTTGCTTGCTAATACCAAACAACAATGATAATTTACAGGCACTTTGAGATGGATCTGATTCGATGGTGGCTTTCAGTTTATCATTATCCACCTTTGTTTCTGGTCAACTGCGTTGCTCATTTGTGAGGTCAAAGTTAACAGAACGAAAAATTGCAAACCAATTTGATACTGTCTGCTGCGTAATAACATTAGAATGAAATACTCCATTAATATTCCTAGCTGTCTGTGATGCCGTATTTCCAAGAAAGAACTCATATTTCAAAACTGTATGAATTTCCGACTTATCCATCTCTAAACAAAATTAGCAAAGAACGATTTATAAATTCTTTATAAAGCACAAAATGAGTTACAATAAAGAAAGAGATGTGTCAGCTTTCTAACAAAAAATAAAGATTGTCAAAATATAAAAATGGCGCAAAATGAGCAGCTGTCAAATTTTACCATATACCTTACTACAAATTTCATATTTGATGACCTAATATATATTATATAAATATATATATATATATATATATATATATATA
>NC_068989.1:31781634-31782677 GCF_001194135.2 Octopus bimaculoides | reverse complement strand
GTGTAGTGGGTGCTTTTTACGTGCCACCAGCACAAGGGCCAGTCCGGCGGTACTGGCAACGGTCACGCTCAAATGGTGTTTTTTTATATGCCACCTGCACAGGAGTCAGTTCAATGTTTTGCTCACATGCCACCAGCACAAGTACCAGTAAGGCGAAGCTGGAAACGATCGCGCTCAAATGGTGCTTTTTAGGTGCCACCCGCACAGAAGTGAGACTGCTGCTCTGGCAGTGATCCCACTCGGATGGTGCTGTTGGCGCTCCACTGGCACGAGTGCCAGTCATCGAATTCGGTTCAGTTTTGATCTCATTTGCCCCAACAGATCTTCGCAAGCTGTATTTAGTGTCCAATGAAAGAAGGTTGGCATGGGTGCCAATCAACGAATTTGGTTAAATTTTCGATTTCGATTTCACTTGCCTCAACAGGTTTTCGCAAGCAGAGTTTTGTGTCCAAAAAAAACCCTGGTAAAGGCCACGGGTTATGGTCTCACTTGTCTTGTTGGGTCTTCTCACGCAGAGCATATTTGCAAAAGTCTCGGTCACTAGTCATTGCCTCGGTGAGACCTAATGTTCAAAGGTCATGCTTCACCACCTCATCCCAGGTCTACCTGGGTCTACCTCTTCCACAGGTAACCTCAACCGCTAGGCTGTGGCACTTTTTCACACAGCTATTTGCATCCATTCTCGCCGAATGACCATACCAGCGTAATTGTCTCTCTTGCACACTACAACTGATGCTTCTTAAGTCCACCTTTTCTCTCTAGGTACTTACACTCTGTTGAGTATGCACACTGACATTACACATCCATCGGAGCATACTGGCTTCATTCCTTGCGAGCTTATGCATGTCCTCAGCAGTCACGGCCCATGTTTCACTGCCATGAAGTATACATGTGTCATACAGTCTGTCTTTTACTCTGAGCAAGAGGCCCTTTGTCACCAGCAGAGGTAAGAGCTCTCTGAACTTTGCCCAGACAATCCTTATTCTAGCAGCTACACTTTCAGTGAACCCTCCCCCGCTTCTGACTTCATCACTTAATATATA
>NC_068989.1:31779576-31781452 GCF_001194135.2 Octopus bimaculoides | reverse complement strand
TATATATATATATATATATATATATATATATGATATATATATCTATATATATGTATACAGTGTACTCCTGCTTATTCGCAGTTCAGCATTTGCAGTCCTGGTTATTCGCGGAATGAATGAATTGTTCACTGAAACCACCCCATATTCGCGGAATCGTAAATATCATCTGTGATTATTATTATTATTATTTTTATTATAGTTTAGCTTACTGTATCTTGTGGTAATACAAACTAAATTTTTCAAAACCATGATTATTTTTAATCTCTGTTCAATTTCCCATTTGTGGTATGCATATATTGGATGCAAGGAAGTTTTTTTTGTACGTTGTTTTGGGAAAAACTGCATCCAGTAACTATCTTGAGTGTTTTGTTGAGTGTTGTGTTTTTCACAGCATGTTATTAAAGCCCTAAAAAGCCACCCAAACGCCCTACACCTTCTAAAGCATCTGGCAGTGAACCTAAACGTCAGAAAAAGGTTATGATTCTCCATGAGAAGGTACAACTGCTGGGTATGCTCCAGGAAGGTAAAAGTTATGCTGTAGCAAGTCGCTGTTATGATGTCAACAAAAGCACTATACACTACATAAAGAAGAACAGGCTAACGATCAGGTCTACCCTAGCAATAAGTTTCTGTGAAAGTGCCAAAAAGATAACGACAGTGAGAAATAAGCACTTTGTCAGGATGGAATCTACCTTGGCATTGTGGATCAGTAACTGCAAGAAGTAAAGCATTCCCTTGAGTGGTAACATCATCCGTGAGAAAGCACAGAAATTATACCAACATTTTGACAGAAGAGACGGAGCAGAAGGCATTGAAGAACTGCCACCAAGACCACTGACAGCATTGGAGCCCAAAGATTTTCAAGCCAGCAAGGGATGGTTTGACCGTTTCCAGAAACAGTTTAAAATAAAGTGTTTCCCTGCATAGAGAGATAGCATCAGCCAACAAAGAAGCCACGGAGAATTTCCTTGAGACCTTCAGACAGATCATCGAGGAGAAGGGATACAAGCTGGAACAGGTTTTCAATATGGATGAGACTGGTTTGTTCTGGTAGAAGATGCCTTCCAGAACGTACATCATGAAGGATGAAGTCAGTGCCCCAGGATTTAAGGCACAGAAGGACAGTGATGCTAATTATGTGTGGCAATGCTGCTGGCTTCATGATAAAACCAGGACTTCTCTACAAGTCCACAAACCTGAGGGCCTTCAAAAATAAGAATAAAAACCTGCTGCCTGTCCACTGGATGCTCAACCTCAAGGCCTGGATTACTAAAAGTCTAACTTTGAATTGGTTTCACTAATGCTTCATTCCTCAAGCCAAGGAATACCTCCAAAATGTATGCATGGAATTCAAGGTGTTGCTTGTTATGGATAATCACAAGGAAGTCCAAGTCGAGTTCCTCCCTGCTGACACCACCTCCCTCATCTAGCCTATGGATCAAGGCACTTTACACTCGGAACTCTCTCCAACACCTTGTGGACACAATGGATTCAGATAAAGCAGTACTGGCATAACCTCACGATTGCAACATGCCTGTCAGTCATCCACTCTTAAGACATCATCATCATCATTTAACGTCCGCTTTCCATGCTAGCATGGGTTGGACGATTTGACTGAGGACTGGTGAAACCGGATGGCAACACCAGCCTCCAATCTGATTTGGCAGAGTTTCTACAGCTGGATGCCCTTCCTAACACCAACCACTCCGAGAGTGTAATGGGTGCTTTTACGTGTCATGACATCCCCTAAAACACCTGAGGAGCTTTAAATCTTCTTTGGTGTGCAGTCATTACCTTCATTATTTTCATCATCATCATCTTAAATCAATATCATTCATTATTGGTGAGTAACCATACATTTTACTTAATTTTTTAT
>NC_068989.1:31772224-31779372 GCF_001194135.2 Octopus bimaculoides | reverse complement strand
ATGCACACACAAGGAGACAGAGGTACATACATACATATACACACATGCACACACATACATAAAAAACACACAAACACAGGAATATGCTGAATATGTATGTATGTATATACATACATGCAAGCACACACACATACATACATATATACACATATATACACACATACATATATACACACATACATACATATATACATACATACACACACATACATACATATATACATATGCACACACACACAGACATACATACACACACATGCACACATACATACACACACACTGAGACACACACATGCACAAAAACAAACAAAAGCAAAAAAGAACGCAACGTAAATAACGGACTGTCAAGACTATTGATAAGGTTGCAAAACGCAATGAAAATTTTAGGAAAATAAAAATAAAAATAAGTGGAAATTTTACCGGTGAGTGTGTTAAATTTTAAGGCACAATAAGAAAATGACTCTCCCCAGACACAACAGAATAGGCTTCAACACACGAAATCACATAAAAAATCTTGCAAACCAAATCCAAAAACGAAATATATATATATATATATTCTTTTATATGTTTGAGCCTTGTGGCTGTGGCCATACTGGGGCCCCATCAATGTAATCACCTTTTAATTGGCCAATGCTGCCCTCTTTTGAGTTTCCTACCTTGATATTGGTTCATCTGGGATCTTGGAAAGCAAGTGGTCAAGTTATTTCTTGAAAACATCTACTCCCACTCTACGGAGATTCCTCGGATGTTTTGGCAAAGAGTTAAATAGCTGTGGGCCCTTGAATCTCAAGCTATTGCAGTACATGGTCCTTGCCTTAGATGAGACAGCTGGGACTTCTAGAACAGTGCAGTGATGTCCATTTCAAAGTCTGGTATAACTCTCAATTCCAAAGTTTGGTGCCAGTCCCTCCAGTATCTTCCTCTCTTATATCACTCCGTACCTTTCTCATCTTCACTCCAGAGAGTAGAGTTGTAGCTCTTTCAGTCTCTCCTAGTAGCTCAGCTTCTCCATTGAAGGAATCTTCCACATGTAGTATCGCTGAACCTCGACTTCTGCTATTAATCCTACAGTGTAAGGTGACCACAGTTGAGAGCAATAGTCCAGACAGCTGTGGAAAATGTCCTCCACAGGACTAGTATAGTTTCCTGGGCCCTTGTTCTGAAGGTTTTCAAAATTTATCTGGCCATTTGCCTGCACACTGCCACCATTTTGGTGACATGCATGTGAAATGTGGCATCATTCATATCAATCCAAGATTACACACCGTATTTGATTCTTGGATTGCCGCTACTTTTGGTCCAAAGTATCATTGTTGTGACTTCTGAGCACCAATTAGCTGGTAGCTGAGGGCTCAGAATTTGCCTTCATTAGATTCATATATGGCATCTAGGTCTTTCTGTAGAAGATTAGCATCAGAAGGTTCCTTGACTGCTTGTACTACTAAAGTAGTGTTGTCAGTATAGCTAGTAATTGTGGCTATCTGTGTAACTGATGGCATGTCTGAAAGAGTCAGTATGAACAGCAGTGGCCCCAATAGAGTTCCCTGAGGCACTCCACTTCCTATTAATATCTCTGTGGAGAGAGCTCTGTTGGCTGCACCAGCCTGGCTTTTGTCTTTTAAGAAGTCATGCAACCACTCTCCGATTTTCCCAGTTATGCCAAGTCTCCATAGTTTGTGCCATATCATCCCATGATCAACCTCATCAAAGGTCTTTGCAAAATTGAGATATATCTCATTTACATTTGAGCGATTTGTTCATTGTTTCAACACCCAGTCATACTGTAAGGCAGTTTCTACCTGAGCGAAAGCCATGCTAGGTGTAAGGAAGCAAGTCATTATCTTCAAGGAATGCAGTTAGTTTCTTCCTGACAATGCATTCCATGCCTCAGGCCATGCAGAGATATACCCAAGAGAAGGTGGTCCTCAGGCCATTTGACATAAGAGAGGTTGAAATCCTCTAAAAAAAGTATGTGCTGGCTGTCATCCAAGTTGGTTAATACGTCTTTCATTTCTTGGAGGCTCTCTTCAAATGAATCCCCATGATTTGGAGCATCTGGTGGACAATACATAGTACATATTACCAGTTTCATCTGTTTAATGTGTACCACCAGAGTGTCACAGATGGAGTTTGAGTGTGACAGCAGACCACAGGCGTGACATCTTCTCGGACGTACATTGCCACTCCATCATGAGTCCTTTCTTTCTTGTCAATTTGAAACACAACATACCCTGGTATATGTATCTCAGTATCTGATATGTCCACATCCAAATGTGTTTCTGTGAGTGACATGCATATTGCTTGATTACATGCCACTAAGTCGCTCAGGTACTGTGTTTTGCATTGTTGGGACGTTACGAGGCCCCTGATGTTCAGCAAAAATACTGGTGTGACATATAGGGTGTTGGTAGTGGCCACTGGTCAGACATGTGCTGAGGTGTTAGAGGTGGCTACTCCAGATCCTTTGTTGATTGAGGTTGTCGTGGGTACTGGTAAGTGTTCTTCATACTGGATGTCTGGTGAAGCTAGGTCAGCTGCCTTACAATCTTCTGTGCTACCTCCAGAAAAGCCTGTTGTTCAGTAGCCACTATCTGCACTGCATTGATAGTTTGTTTCCTCCTAGGAACAGAGTGTGCACAAACCACACATTTCCATGGTGGTGGAATTGTATTGTGTGATCTGATGCTGTGTTGTTTAAGGCTATGTTATATAATTGTAGAACGCGTATAAATTGTAGATTGTTGTTGTTGAGCGAGATTGCAAAGCGTTTAGAGTGGAGTAAAAGTCTACAGAATTGGTCCCTAGAGCAGTGGAAGAATGTTATTTTCTTAGATGAGTCATCCTTTACCCTAACTTGTTGTTTATATCAATTTTGTGCATATATATTAGCAAATCGCTAAATCATCCATTAATTTGGATGATGATAACATAAACTATTAGAGAAACAGATCTGGAAGAAGCCGAACACCAAGCTGGCTTAACTGATGAGGCAACAGGTATTGCTGAAAATGACATCAGTCTTAAGGATTTTCAGTTGCCATTTTTGGACAATTATGTACCCTGTTAGTGTATATGTTTACATTCATATGTGTTAACTACACCATTAGAGCATTTTAGCTCTTATTTCTAGCAATGCAGGTGTTTTTTAACACCCTAATCACATTTAGTGACAAATATGATTCGCCATTTTGGTGAAACATTGCAATCTGCTGGTTATATTAATTTTATATATATATATATATATATATAAATAAAGATAAATTAAATATAGGGACCGCCTGACTGGCCTTCGTAGGATTTTCGAGCGAGATCGTTGCCAGTGCCCCTGGACTGGCTCTTGTGCGGGTGGCACATAAAAGACACCATTTCGAGCGTGGCCGTTTTCGTGCGGGTGACACGTAAAAGCACCCACTACACTCTCTGAGTAGTTGGCGTTAGGAAGGGCATCCAGCTGTAGAAACTCTGCCAAATCAGATTGGAGCCTGGTGTTGCTATCCGGTTTCATCAGTCCTCAGTCAAATCGTCCAACCCCTGCTAGCATGGAAAGCAGACGTTAAACGATGATGATGATTACAATATTACATTAAATACTATGAATATAATATAACATAACATAATATTATATAACATAAATAATTACAAAAGCCATCAAAGGCCAACAAATTGTTTCGACTTATATATATATTTTCTAAACCACAGCCGGGGCACTGCCATTGTTATTATTATTATTGATAATCATACTCGCACGATTTATGTTTTTCCTTTTTTGCTATCTTATTTCTGGTATTATATTCTCCATCTATTGGTTTAATTCCATTATTGTAATTATCTTGTTTAACATATTTGTTATAATTATGATTATTATTATTGTTTTGGGGTATTTTCATTCCTACTTTGCACAGATTTACTATGTCTTTGTTGGTGTCTACATCTCTAGTTTATCCTTATTATTTTTATTCTTATTTTCATTTTTGATTTTCCATGATACTGCAATTCTTTTTGTACATAATTTCATAATTATATCCTGCCTTCTTGAGTGTCATATTATAATTATTTTTATGCTTATTAAATACTTCTTCATTTGAAGATAGATAATTAATTCTTCTCTCATTATTCATACCAAGGTTCTCAATAATATTATGTGGATGATTACTATTTGCATTTGTATATCTAATGTTAGCGTTAGGTTTTTGATAGGGTTGGTGAAAACCTGTTTTAAGGTTTAAGTTAACGTCAAGAAACAGTGATCTTCCACGATGGTAAATATTGGGCAAAAAAAGATACACCTGATTGTTTTGATATCCCGATGGGTGCAACCGATTTAGTCGGAATCTATCTTCTATATAAATTTAATGAAGAATTTCCTGAAATAGAAGGAGGACTCTATTGTATCGATGTTTTATACTTAATAAGGAACACTACTAATAGAATAATGGAAAAAATTATAAAAAAAAAAGACATTTTTTAAGAACCATGGTCTATCAATTTCAGTTGAAAAAGAAAATAACTCAGTAAACAATAATAATAGTGTATATATGTGTATATTCCTACACACATAAGAATATATATGGCCCATTTTTGGGGTGTATGTGTAGATTCAAGTGGCAAATACACAATTATAATTTCTATATAGCCGGATTTATACATGTAGAATATATTGTTTTCAGGCAAAGGTGTAGTTAGGAGAGAATCTTTTACCCTATGTATTTGCTTTTTCATTTTTTATATGTATGTGTGTATATATTTATAAATGTGCATGTTATCTGTATGTGTATATGTATATATGTGTGTATATATATATATGTGTGTGTGTGTGTAAGTATACTTTAGTATATAAGTTTTTTTATTATTATATTTGGAAATTATTAATTTTTCTCTTGATACATCCATAGACAGGAATATTAATATCCCCTTGTAATTTTTATAGAATTTATTTTTAATTGCATTATATGTTATTTAAGATGTATATGCCTGTATGAGTATATATTTAACTTGTATATCTATTTATCTGTATTTGGATGTGTATGTATGTGTATATGCATGGAGATATGTATGTATGCAGGTTTTCTGTTTTAATGTATGTATATATGCATGTATGTGTATATATGTTTATATATATGTATTTGCATGTGTGTGTACATCTATTTTGAATGTATATATGTGTGTATATATGTGTGTATATATATATATATATATATATATATATATTTTTTATTCATCAGTATGGATATATATCTACATGTATGAGTTTGTGTGTGTGCGTGTATGTATATATGTGTGTGTGTATATATATATGTATATATATATGAGAAAAACATGTTATACTATTCCACATATACAAAAACACCCATACCAACAAGTCAACATACCTCCATCATCAGCTGCCTCACAAATATCATTATAGTTTTGACACCTGGGCAGTACCATTTAATCTGGGTGGTGTCAACAGCAGTAAAATAAGTGTTGTTTGGGATATATATGTATATCTTGAGTACATTATTAGTACATGAAATAGACATATTGTGTTTTGAAAGTAATCTTTATCATACTCCTTTTGTATAAATATAAGTATATGTATGTATGCATTTATAAGTAAAATGTAGCTAGTAAATAAGGTTTTTCAAATGTTGTCTCCCCTGCATTGCTTATAAATATATACCATATGTTTTTTAGATTTCCTCTTTAGAAAAAACAATATTTTTGCTATAAACAAAATATATCGAGGAAATATTCATTTTTGTTTTAAAACTCTTCTTCGATACAAAATCGGCTCAATATCACATTTATTACATTTTACAACAGTCACATAAGTGGTCCCCTTTAAATACATCTTTACTCAAGTTTGTATGTATTTCGTAAGGTTCATTTAAAAAAAATTATCCAGCTGTTTTTAGATAATTAATGCAACATCTAATACCTATATTGCCTATTTATTATTGACTTTTATGAAATACTTAAAAATAAATCTACATCAACTATTAATCAATCTCACATGGTAGTTCTAACTTCCTATTTACTTAAAAGTATAGTAAAAATCATAGATGATAGTTAAGAAATTTTTAAATACATGCTGAGACCTCTAGAGATATGCTGTGATTGAAAAGACTTGGCAAGTAAAGTGAGATCACAGCTGTAGCCTACATTAGTGTCACATAACCAGCCCATTTAAAAAGTACCTTTGAATTGTCAGGCAACATGCCATGCTTGAGAAGATTTATTAAGTCAAGTAAAATCAAAATCAAAATCAAATCAAATCACAATCAAATGGAAATTGTAATTGTGGCCGATGCCAGTGCAGCCTTCCTGGTTCCCATGCTGGTGGCATGTAATGAGCACCATTGATGTATGGGTCGTTACCAGTGCCGCTTGACTGGCTCCCCATGCCAGTGGCACCATCCAAATGTTGTTGATGCCAGCCCCCCTGCCCCGACTGGCCCCTGTGCTGGCAGCATGTAAACACCATTCAAATGTGGCCTATGCCAGTGCCGCCTGACTGGCTCCCATGCTGGTGGCACATAAAAAGCACCCACTACACTCTTGGAGTGGTTGGCATTAGGAAGGGTATCCAGCTGTAGAAACATTGCCAGATCAGATTGGAGCCTGGTGCGGCCTCCTGGCTTGCCAGTCCCCAATCAAACCGTCCAACTCATGCCAGCATGGAAAACAGATGTTAAACCATGATGATGATGAAATAACATATAGCTCCTTATTTGGTATTACTGAATGTACATACACATACATCAGTATTTTCTTTAGGGAGGTTTTTTAAATAGATATATATTGGATTTCATAGTGAGGAAGTCAAGAATTAAATATTAGGTATTTAAACAGCCAAGTCCTTTAATGTTTTAGTCTCGATTCAAATAATCGTGAGTGGAAGAATGAATATACAAATACCTAAATAATAATGATAATTAAGAAAAAATTCTATGTATATTTTAAATGTCTTTTTGTTTATTTTTCTTTAAATCTCATCTACTGAAGAGTACAGATTCGACCTTTGGGATGTTCTCTTTATGGAAATCTTGGTTCTTTTGTCAGAAACAATTGTCTGGGAATATGAAATAAAAGGATAATCCATTTTAACATCCAATCTGCTTATTTGATGAGATTTATTGAACTTTGTTTAATAAATTAAGTCTTGTATT
>NC_068989.1:31763249-31770526 GCF_001194135.2 Octopus bimaculoides | reverse complement strand
GTACTTATTCTATTAGTGTCTTTTGCCAAACTGGTAAGTTAAGGAGACATAAACACATCAGCATGCATTGTCAAGTGGTGGCAGGGGATAAACACACGCACGCACGCACGCACACACACACACACACACACACACACACACACACACACACGGACGTTAAACGATGATGATATACATACACACATTATATCTATATATCTATCTGTGCAACATCGTTATTCCTCCCTGTGCCTGTGAAATCTTGTATCCCTGCCATAAGGCCTTATTTCCGCACATGCCAGCTTAATTTAATTCGTTCTTAGTCGAAAGACATCTGTTGTTATGTCCCGTTATTTTTATTGTATTTGTGTAACATTGTTCGTTTTTTTTCCATCCCTGTTTTTGTATACATTCTCTGCTTTCTTCCAAGGAATCTAATGCTCTTAGCTTAGTTTTTCCTTGGGGCTGGCCAGATTGGAACAATATCGAGAATAACCAGCCGAAATTGCAAGGATAATCTGGATCTCGACTGAGGAAAGAAAACTCTGAATGACCTGTCCGTGTTTTCTTTGTATCATCTATCTGGATGTTTTGTCCCTTCCTTGTATCACCTAACTGTCTGGATGTTTTGCGTTCTTGTCCCATTCTGTATTATATATATATATATATATATATGTATATATATATATATGTATGTATATGTATGTAGCCATGTACCTGCATCTCTATGTTTAACCTATATATGTATGTTATAGATTGTTTGGTACTTGTATATACTGCTAAATGTATATGTAATCTAGTGTGAAAAGTTTTTTAAATGGATATATCTTTTAATTTATTAATATTTTACAGCTAATTATTTACCCTGGGTAGTCAGGCCTTTTCCTTCTTTATAAGCTAATTTTGATTTAAGGTTTTCTTCGATTTTTATAACAATATGATTTTAAACCACAATTTGTTATTGCATGAAAAGACTGTTAGTTAATTGGTCCAATGAAACAAAACCATTTTCAAATGTGTATCTATCAAACTAATTGTATATTTATAAATATAACCTTATTTTAGTTCCATTCTAAACAAAACTGTTTGACAAATGGAAACATGAAACTCTGAGTAACAGTTTTTGTGATATTTTTGCTGCTTTTTAATAAAGCATATTATTCTGCCTCTGGTATTCAAGTACTATTTTTTTTCCACCTTGTTTTGCATTTATGTGCTTACTCTGGTGTAACCTGCTCCTTTTTTAGAAAGTTTGGGTGACTTTCCACAAGTAGGAAGAAGAAACAGCTGAAAGAAATGGAACTTACCCATTGGATCTTTCTCTAAAAAATATACCCATACCTCAAGAGTCTTATTGCAGAAATAGAGGAGTTTCTTTGAAGAATGAGACGGAAAGCCGTCTTCTTTGATACAAAGCAGAAATCTAATGAAAACGAATAAGGACTTAAATCTTCCAAAAATCCACCACCTATCTCGGAATTGGAAACCTTTGAAAAAGACCTTTTCGGGCTTATTAGAAAAGTTAAATTCTGCAAATTCAACAACCAACTCCAGAAAGATATGAAGGAAAAAATTAGAGACATAAAGAACTCAGATAAGATCTTCGTAAACTCCGACAAGACAAAAAACTTATACGCAGTTGACAAAGATGTTTATAAACATCTACATTCAAACAGCATTACAGACACCTACAAGAAAGATAACACAAATTTATATAAAGAGGCAAATTTGGAAGCAAGAAGAATTGCTAACAACCTTAAAGTTAGTGATAGGATAGAATACATCCCCCCTTATGCCAACCCTTTATTACCCTAAAAGACCACAAAGCTAATTTTAATAGAAACCCTAAATGTAGACGAATTAACCCAGCTAAAACTGAAATAGGTATTATTAGCAAATATATTTTAGATCATATTTTAAGCAAGTTGAATAATGAATTAAATTTATAGATTTGTAAAATAGCAAATCAGTGATAGATTGGTTTAAAGGGATTAGCCATAAACATAACTGCAAATTTTCACAGTTTGATATTGTCGATTTTTACCCATCAATATCTAGGCCTTTGCTTCTAAAAGCATTAGACTTCACCAAGCAGTATGTCACTATTGATAGCTTGGAAATAGATATCCTGTATGCAAGGAAATCCCTTCTTTTTTATGATGATTCCACATGGGCCAAAAAGTGTAAGGATTCTCTTTCCGATGTACCAATGGGGGCATATGGTGGGGTGGACTTGTGTATGCTTATAGGAACTTATATTTTGCATAATCTGCATCTAGAATTCCCTTTTATAGATGCAAGATTATACAGGGATGATGGTCTTATAGTCACTCATAATTTAAATGGTCATGAGTTAGGTAAACTTAGGAAGAATCTGATTACTTTCTTCCAAAGAATGGGCTTACGGATTACGATAGAAAGTAACCTTAATAACGTAGGTTTTTTAGATATCTACTTAGATTTGCAATTTGATAAATTTAAACTCTACTGTAAGCCAAATGAAAAGCTATGTTATATTAGCAAAGAATCTAATCATCCACCCGTAATTCTTAAGAACCTAGTTAGTAATGTAGGAAGGTGAATATCATCAATTTCTTCAGATAAGACAGCAGTTCAACATGCTGTGCTATATTACAATAATGCATTAAGGAAAAGTGGATTCTCGGAGAAGATCCAGTATAGTCAAGTTAATTCTAACAATAATAGACCACATAGAACTAGAACTAGGAAAGTTTTGTGGTTTAACCCCGCATTTAATATTGCCGTAAAAACTAATATAGGTAGGGAATTCTTAAAATTAGTTTCGAAACATTTTCAATCTAGCCATAAGTTCTATAGAATATTTCATAGAACACTGAAGGTTAGCTATTCTTCTTACAAAAACTTCACCTCTTTTATTAACCAAGATAACACAAAAATTATTACAAACAACTACAGTGCAAAATCTAATCTGAGGAACTGCAACTTCAAAGATAAGATTTGGCTGTCCATTGGAAGGTAAATGTCTTGAAAAAGGAACTGTTTATAGAGCCAAAGTGCAAGTAGATAGCTCACAAGAATATAAAACATATACAGGGGCTTCAGAAAATTCATTCAAGACTCAATTCTATTCCCACTGAAATTCTTTCTGATACCCCGAGAATAGGACAGCAACTAGTCTTGCAAAGCATGTCTGAGAACTGAAGGAGAATGACACCCGTCCTTTCAATGTAACCTAGAACATTCTAGAAAAAAGCATCATCATACAGACATGGAGCTTATAAAAGACCTGTAAAATGTAATCTTTGCCTCTCAGAAAAGTTCTTCATCCTGTTCCAGGATAAACATGCTTTGAACCAGAGATGCGAGCTCTTAAATTCCTACAGGCATGCTGCGATGTTTAAAATGTCAACCGATAAAATATCGTATGGGTAAAATGTTTTGACTTTCGGAAAATTTTGACTGTCACATTTGAATTTGACTTTACACATTATAATTATTTTGCATTACAATGTTAGTGCATATTTCGACTTCACTTTTAAGAAAGCCTTCGACTGTTTTACAAATTTAAGATTAAACTTTGCTGAGGTTTATTTTTAATGTTTACTCACGCATTTAATTATGTTATATCTAATTAATGTGCAATTTCCTTATTTTAACATTTTAATATTATATATAACAGACAGTCCTGTTTTAAATTGTTTGCGTATATATGTTATGATGTATATATTTATCTAAATGTGAAGATATATCTCTATATATTTATGTGTATGTATGTATTGTAGGTATGTGTATGTATATGTATATATGTGTGTATGTATATATATATGTGTGTATATTCATATATATATATATATATATATATATATATACACATACATACATACATATATATGTGTTTGTATGTGTGTATATACTTTTATGTATGTGGGCATGTATTTGCATACATATTTTTTGTATATTTGTTTGCATATCTACATGTGTATGTATTTGTATGTATGTTTGTATTTATGTAGATATACATGTAATTTTATGTGTGCATTTTTATATATGTTCATTTCGAAAGCTAAACAAAGTATCTAACCTTCTTTAGATATTTTATGAACTCCATCATTTTACACTCTCTACCCTTATCTATTTTTTCCCTTTCTCTCTCTAATTTTCTGTTTCTCTTTCTTTTATTTCTTTATCTTCTTTTCCACTGTTTTTTTTAAATTATTATTATCTGATTTTTTCCTTCTCTTTCTTTCGCCTGTAACATCTAACTTGTATACGCATATGCCAGGAGATTTTGTGCGCATGTGTGTGTGTGTGCATGCATACACATATATATGCATTTGTATATATTTATGTCTTGCCTATATATGTCTGTATATGTATGTAACCATGTTCATGCATGTGTATGTTTAGTGTTTATATGTATATTATAGATTGTTTGGTACATGTATATACTGCTGAATGTATATGTAATCTAGCGTGAAAATTTTTTTTAAACAGATATATCTTTTAATTTATTAATATTTTACAGCTAATTATTTACTCTGGGTATTTAGGCCTTTTCCTTCTTTATAAGCTAATTTTGATTTAAGGTTTTCTTCAATTTTTATAATAATATGATTTTAAACTGCAATTTGTTATTGCATGCAACTTTTTATTGAAAAGATTGTTAGTTGAAAGGACCAATGAAACAAAACCATTTTAAAATGTTTATCTATCAAACTATTTATTCATATAACCCTGTTTTTGTTCCATTCTAAACAAAACTATCCGATGAACGGCAGCGTGAAACTGAGTAACAGTTTTTGTGATATTTTTACTGCTTTTTAGAGATGGTTTTAGACTCTTAAAATTTTTCATATAATGAGTAATGGGTCCTCTGGGGGCAGAAACCCCCTTTCCTGGGGTATGTACAACTATTGTGGAGAAGAGAGGTAACTCTTTGTGAAGTAACTCTCAGAAATTGGTTGTCTCTTTTACATCCAACACAATTAATCCACTTAGGCATGTTACTTGGTAAAACTTTTTCTATTGAACATTTTTCATCTTCTTGAAATATCAATATTAATTTAAGTTTGTTATAGACATTTACTTATTAACATAAGTATTGTCTCAATTCATTGTATGTATTTCTTTAAACTTGCTAAGATATTGATATTATTTACCCTTTTTTATTGACATTTCGTTATTAACGTACAGTTGTTATCTTAGTTTATTACATCATATTTCTTGATATAATGTCTCCAAAGAAGAGATCCTCCATTGGTCGAAAAACAGTGGTAGCAGAGAAATTGAAAAGAAGGGGAGCAAATAAATTGAAAAGAAGGAGAGCGAATGAATTGAAAAAAAGGAGAGCATGAGACTTCAAGGAGACAATCACTAAATGCTGCATGTACAGCTACTGTGAGAGCAATGGAAAGTGATGAGCAGTGTAGTATTCGCCTGACCAGGAATGCTGCATTAACAATTTCAGCACATGCTGGACAAAGTCAAGGACAGTGTGTTATCAGGACTACCCACAAGGTTTACTCATTGCTTCTGTTCAAACTGGTAAAAACAGCTACTGAAATGATTTAAGTAGGTTGTATTAAATGAATGAATCAATGTCGACTTCAGACTGCATTGTCTAAGTGGTAGCAATTATTGCCTGTTCCCGTAGTACCATAGGTAGCAATTTGTTTGAATAAAAATCATTTAGAATGCACTATGTTTATTATGAAAAATATGCTAAAATATGTTAAATCCTGAGTAACTATTCAGCTATTTTCTTTTAGCTTCAGTATCAAAGT
The DNA here is from genome assembly GCF_001194135.2 of Octopus bimaculoides. NCBI lineage: Eukaryota > Metazoa > Mollusca > Cephalopoda > Octopoda > Octopodidae > Octopus > Octopus bimaculoides. The sequence goes on along the minus strand of NC_068989.1, from coordinate 31,764,782 downwards.
TTTCTTTCTAAGCATAGATGAAGCCCATACAAATATTCTTCAGCTATTGAATACGGACCAAAATATTGCATGTACATTAACCTACTAATTTATGGTGTCTAAGACCCAACCACGTTAGTTAAAGACTGTGTCCTTAATGTGACCTTGTGTGCCAGGACACTGCATGCAGAATTGTTTTCGTTTGAGAGCTGAGTTGTCCTTACAATGGTCGCATGCTGTTTACGTGAAGGAGTGGACTGTTGAGCCACGACTGTTGATTCCAAACTGAAATATTGTATGACAGTGTTGTTTTCAAGCGCTTCCTTGCCAATCTGCACCCCTCTTACCACATCATTTCTTTCATGTAGATTTCTCTCATGTGGTGCTGTTGAGCTTGCCCACAGGCTTAATTTATCACATAGATGTAGTTCTTGTGTCTGCTGATTGTTCAGCATGGTAGCGGTACTGCCGACAGCCACAAAGGAGAGTATATCCACTGAGAGCTTTTTGATGTGTTCAAAAATAACATACTCCCCACCCACTTTTCCATGACAAGGTTAGGAACTGGAATCTTCCAAACAGATGCATGACATATCACTTAGTCGAATTAGCCCTTCATTTGCTCCACAGATATTTTGTTGTCAATGCTGCACTTCCCCATATCATATGTTTCAACTTAACTGTGCCATTTAAATCCCAAGCAATGCCAGGTATGTCTGCTAGTATATATACAAATATACTTACAAGGGGTTGAAGCAATGCATCGATCGAGATGCATTTTCCACTGTTGGAAGCCATGATGGAACTCTTGTGAAGTGATCTCTTTTAATGCTTCCGTTGTTTTTTTCTTCACCTCTTCCACATTTACATATTCCATAGCACCAACTTTCATCACCAGTTTTGACTTCTGAAAATAGGTTCGGGTCAACTTTCAACTGTTCTTTCAGTTCACAACATGCATTCAGTTGTGACTACTTTTGATTTTCCATGAGCAAGTGAAGCACAAATTTTGCTGCAACTCTTTCATTTGAAATTCTTCACTTAAAATTCGTTGCTATGAGCTCCAGGACACACCAGTCAAGAAGTTCATCAATTGTTTGGTGACAGTCCTTCAAGACCATTTCATAAATTTTCATGATGTTTTCACTCATTTGGGAGTCTGACAGTTGCCCTGAATAATGCTGGTCCTCAAGTGACAAGTGATCATTCCTAAAGTGTGAAAACCACTTGTAAACTTGTGATTTGCTCATGGCAGCATCCTTGTAAGCTGTTTGAAGCATAACAACTGTTTCCACTGCCGTTTTCCCCAGCAGAAAACAGAATTTTATGGAAGCACGCTGTTCCTTTGTTTCAGCAATTGCAAAAATCAACAAACAAGGGAGAAGCACTGCAAAACAAAGATGCACCACGTGGCAGTATGACCTCAGTGGACAACGCCAGTCAGTAGACTAATGCCTGAAGGTCACGTCAAGTGTATTCTAGTGGTGGAGGCCTGAACTACAATGGGCTTGTACCACAGAACATTTCTGGTTACTTTTGGGCACCACCTCATAT
>NC_068989.1:31759643-31763068 GCF_001194135.2 Octopus bimaculoides | reverse complement strand
TATATATATATATATATATATATATATGATGGCAATACTTCGTGTCCAAAGATTAAAGAGAAGAGTAGCACACTCTGAAGTTGCTATGTAAACCAATCCATGGAAAATAGACTCTGGTGCACTTGGGGCAAATAGGACCTTTCTTCCTACTTGCCCTTTGCAGTTTTAAAGTGAGAGTTGACCCAAGCAATCTGATCCCACGCTTTAGATTTGGCAGTCTGACTTCAGTAGCTCAGTAGCCTATCACTGCGCTGGTGATCAAAAAGCTGTAGGTTTTACATGAAAGTGGCCTCCTCCTTGGTGAATTGCTTTACAAGCTTGGAGAGCTGCACCCACCCTAAGTTTCCTGAAGGGTGTCAAAAGGACCATAAGACTGCTTGTGGGCCTCCACTCCTTGATTTGCTGTCAAGGTTGACCCCTCTTTCCCGAAGTGCTAACAAGGTAGTGGTGTGGTTTGTGTTTAGATTCCCTTTCATAACATGTTAATGAACCTATAACTGGGACCCTAACAGGTGCTTCTACTCTGGGTTAGAGTAGACCTGAGAACAATAGTGGCTAATGGTGGTTCCATACTCCTCAAAACCCTGGAAGTCCTGAACCAGGGCTCCATTATTGGATGCAGTTTCAATTCATACTCAGGACATGCATGCATGCATGCATCCATCCATCCATACATACGTACATACGTACATACATACATACATACATACATACATCACAATCATTTAAGTCTGTTTTCCATGCTGGCATGGGTTGGATGGTTTGACAGGAGCTGACTTGTAGGAGAGCTGTTCGGTTGTCTGTTTTGTTATGGTTTCTATGGCTGGATGCCCATCATTATGCCAACCACTTTACAGAGTGTGCTAAGTGCTTTTTATATGCCACTGGCATGAGTGCATCTTATGTGGAACCAACACAAGTGCATTTTACATGGCACCAGTATGAATGCATTGAACATAGATCTGACACAAGTGCATTTTATGTATATGTGTGGTAAGATGTTTGCTTCCCAAACACATACTTCCAGATTCAGTCCTACTGCATGTCACCTTGGGCAATTGTTTTCTACTATAGCCACAAGCTGACCATCAATGAATTCCATTTGACTCACGCATTGGATGTTAGAACAGTGATGATGGTTATATATATGTCTGAGTTATATTTCAAAGCACATAAAGCTATAAATAATAGCATGTAAATATTGGGTTGAGAAACCCTTTTGGAGAAAGAAATGTCAACAATATTTTAATGTCTACATTCCCATGTTTGTATGAGTCAGGCATAATTTATTGAGGCAGAATTCAACAATCCTCCAAATGTTTCTTGTTGCCAAATCTCACCTGCTTCCTCAAAAACTGTTTTTCCATGGCCAGTTATGTTTGCATGGAAGATTAGAAACAAATGATACCACTTGCATAAGAATGCAATATTTCATCATCTTAGATTAACCAATCAAGTTTTGTCTGATGAAATAGGTATTTCAAACATCTCAAATTGTCCAGTCATAATTGGTCTGATGAAATATTTCATCACCTCAAATTCAATATAAGTATAACTGTTTGTATCTATTTCCTTACTTGTTTTACAGTGTTAACAATTTTGAGACAGTGTAGAAATTGTCCTGATGTATTTTGTTATGTCTGTGGACAATTTATTGTGAAAACTAAAAAATGCACAATAACACCAGAGATTAAGAAGATTTATAAACTATACTTTGACTGTCCTCTTAGAGATCAGGATAAATTATGGGCACTACATTTTATCTGCTCAGCTTGCTCAAATGGCTAATGTGACTGGTTCAATAATAATAATAATAATAATAAGTCCATGCCTTTTGCCATTCCAATGATATGGAGGGAGCTGAAAGACCATTTTAATGACTGTTATTTTTGCAAAGTAAATGTCATGGGATTTTCTATGAAGAATAAACACAAAATTGTATATCCCAATTTGGATTTTGCAATGAGACCTGTGCCACAATAGAAGTCTGCTAATTCCAGTTCCACCAGATGATGGTATTGAAACATCAGATGATGATGCTGACTGTCATGATAGTGCTGCTGAAGAAGGTTACTTGGCTGATGACAATAGCTTTGAACCACAGAAATTTTACCCAAGCTGAACTGAATGACCTTGTCAGATCTCTATCCCTCTCAAAAGATAAAGCAGAAGTGTTGGCATCAAGACTGAAGAAGAAGTATCTGCTAGAGCATGGTGTTAGTACAACTTATTTTTGGCAGAGAAATGTAGTTCTACATGCGTATTTTTCTGTTGAAGGCCTGTTTTGCTTTTGTGGTAACATCGATGGACTCATCGAATGTTTATTACAAAATCATGATCCTGCAGAGTGGCATTTGTTTATTGACTCTTCAAAACAAAGTTTAAAAGCTGTACTTCTACATAATGGTAATTTGAAGCCCTCCATTCCTATTGCACACTCTATTCATCTTTATGAATCATATGAGAATATGGAACTTTTACTTAATGCCATTGTCTATGAAAGCTACTCATGGAAAATATGTAGAGACTTAAAAGTCATTGGGATGTTAATGGAAATGCAGTCAAGTTTCACAAAATATTGTTGTTTCACGTGTCTATAGGATAGTCGGGCAAATGACAGACATTATTCGGAATCAAACTAGCAGACAAGAACATCATACCAACTAGGACTGTCTAGCATCACCAGTACACCTCTTGTAGATCTATGTAATGTCCTATTGCCTCCTTTGCATATAAAGCTTGGATTGATGAAACAGTTTGTAAAGACACTAGGGAAGAGAAATGTCAGAGGGTATGAGTATATTGTAGAAAGGTTTCCCAAAATCACACAGGCAAAGTTGAAAGAGTGTATCTTTGTTGGACCCCAAAATTAGAGAAGTACTCAAAGAGGTCAACTTCAAGACAACACTGGATGAACTGGAACTGCCTGCCCAGAATGCTTTCAATTGGATCTGTGAGAATTTCTTGGGCAACATGAAGGCAATGGCATCAAGAATATTCAGAAATGTTACTCAACAATGGGTTGTTGCATGTCACTGAAAGTTCACTTCTTGGACTCCCATCTGGATTTCTTCACAGCTAACCTTGGAGCAGTGTCTGATGAACAGGGTGAAAGATTTCACCAGGACATTAGTGCTGGAATGACAGTATGCTGGCTGACTACTGCTGGACACTTTACCATGATCAACCAGATCAGGAACACTGCAGAAAATACAAATCACAATGTTTCTAACTCTGTTGTTCCAAACTTTGTCTGTTTTGTCTGACCCATTTTTTGTGTATTCACTCTTTGTAGAATGATAGTAATGATTTTCAACTCAATAAATTCATTTACTTTCTAAAAATAATGTCCTTATTTATTACATTAATGATTTCATATATACAAATATGTAAATATTTGCATATATATACTGAAAAACTGATAT
>NC_068989.1:31740165-31759364 GCF_001194135.2 Octopus bimaculoides | reverse complement strand
CATATATATATATATATATATATATATATATATATATATTCCATGTGTAACACAGAATTAAAATGGTACCACATATTCCAGCCATTGTTTCAATCTATATAATAATTTGCTTGTTTGTTCGCCCATTATACTTTAGTTAGTTAGTGAGGCGGAGTTGGAGTGAGAGAGAGGTGGAGTAAAAGTGTCTGTGTATGAGGGAGAGAGAGAGAGAGAGAGAGAGAAAAAGAGGAACATGAAGAGTGTGAGTAGAGAAGAAAGAAGTGAGGAAGAAGTAGAGAGAGGTATAATAAGGCCAAATGCATCACATGGTTAGTTGAAGGGAGAGGTGAAGAGTGAGAGAACAAGAGGGTGAGAGAAGTGTTAACAACATGCTGTAGAGTGGGGAGGAAAAGGTAAAGAGAAAGATGTATGTTTAGGATACAATATTTAGCAGAGCGTAATGTTCTGGTGGTGAGGTTAAAGTGAGATGGGCAGTTACATTAAGAGAGAGATAGAGTGAGAGTTAGTCAAAGTGACAGGTTAAGATAAAGAGAAAAATGTTAAAGATATGAAGATGGGAATTACATGGTTAAAAAGTTTGTTGAAGAAGTAGTGCTTACTATTAGACAAGCCTCTCTGGTGTTTTAGAACATGACCTTTAAGCCAAGTATTGAGAAAAAAACCCTTCAAACCAAGTAAAATCGTATTCGTGGCAGATACTGGTGTCACAAATAGCACGTAAAAGCAAACACTACACTTTTAGAGTGGTTGGTGTTAGGTAGGGCATCCAGCTATAGAAACCATGCCAAATCAGACTGGAGTCTGGTGCAGCCTTCCAGCGTGCCAGCCTTAGTCAAACTGTCCAACCCATGCCAGCATTGACAATGGACATTAAATGATGATGAGGAATATATTATTGTGACTGGAAGTGAAATACTTAGCAAAATAAAAATGCGAATCATCCTTTCTATCTTAAATAGCTTCTCTTAATCTTTTTCATTCTGTGGAATTTCTATGGGTCTCCCTAGTATATATTTACTCTGTAATTATTATATTTCACCAGGAATTTCAAGTTATATGTATGATTTTTTCATTTAAAACACTGGGCAACAAAAAAAAAATTTTATCTGGTGCCTGGAATATTTCAATGAATTCTTAAATGATTTTGCCTGCTAAATTCAAAAATAACTTCTGTTTTTCTCTATCAGGTCTAGTTTTCTGACTAAACCTGATAAAGTATTTTATTCATACAAAGGCATATAGTATGAATCAATAAAAGAGCGTAACACAAACCAAAACAAAGTACAAATAAAAATTCAAAATTGAAAATGCACACTGGTTAAGATTTTTGGTAGAAAATTCAAGGAATAAACTTGAACTTCTTTGTGCACCGTGAATGTTGAGCAACAGGAGTATCTCGTTTTAAACACCAGCTATAGTCTGCCATCATCACAGCATCCCAACATCCTTGGTACCAAGTTTCCATCTCCTTGATATCCTGATGGAATTGTTTGCCTTGTTCATCACTAACATCTCCGAGATTTTCAGGAAAACAGTCAAGATAACTAAAAAGATAATGCATTTCGATCCTCATATTCACGCCAATATCATGAAAAGTTGATATCAAGTTGGTAACAAGGTCTCAAGGAAATTTTGCACTACTTCTGCAAAGGCTAGCCAAGCCGATGCTGCATTTTTGCTCACTACTTCCATGAAATTTGTCCTTCAAGAGTTTATGGATCTGTGGTCCATTTTTCAATTGTCAAGTTTAGAAATACACTGCAGATATACTTGAAGCATTCCCCATTTTTGTCAAGAGCTTTGATGAATTGCTTGATCAATCTGTGTTTGATGTACAAAGTGGGCGGGGGGTGATCTTATCTCACTCAACTAAAGGTTCTTCCAATAACCATATTTGTTTGAGGTGGCCAGTCTTTCTTAACATGGTGGTTTCCTTGGTCTCTACTGTCCCACATGCAAAAAATGCATAGGCATTTGGTATAACCAGATTGCTGTCCCATGAGAAAATTCACCATCTTTAAATCAATGCAGATGACTCATTTATGGTCATGATACAGTATCTTCTCTAAAACCAACTTAATTTCTTCATATTTTTCCTTCAGAGTTGCTGAGTGGGACAGAGCCATACACATTCCTGTTGTACAATACACATTTTAAACTACGCTTAGAGCGGTCTATGAAAAGACGCCATTCCTCTGATTTGTATTCCTCAATGCTAGGTTTATTAAGAAGCCCACTGATATCTCTGCATTAAACCAGCTCTTCCTCTTTTGTGAAGAAAGAAAGGAGCTCTTCATGCCAACTCCGATAAAATATTATACGGACACCATTCTCTAGAAGATTCTTCTCTTTCAGTCGAGAAGCAACAGTTCTGCAGAATTTTTTGGGAGGTTCAAGTCACAAACTAGATCATTCAACTGTACCTGGGAGAATAGCTGAGGTAAAGTCTCAACTGAAAAGTCTTGATCTCTAGTGTCTTCTTCAGGTGATGAATCTTCTTTGGTTGAGGGTAAAGTTATCTGAGGCAAGACATTGAAGACAGGAGCAGGAAGCTCTTTACTGTATGGAGCTGGTCTAATAGCAGAGGCAAGATCAGGATAAACAAGTGTTTGTCGATTTTTCCAGTTAATATCCTTTAAATTTAGGTTACAAAAGTAGCAGTCGTCCAAGTGATTATAAGGCTCCCACCATACCATTGGTATAGTAAACCTCATACTTTTCCTTGTCCCTTTAGTCCATTGTCGCAAATGTTCTGTACATCATTTGCAGACACTATGCAGTGCCCAATATTTATCTTGGCCTCCCAGTTTGATCCCAAAATATGCCATATATGCTCTTTCAACAAAATCAGTTATGTTTTTTCGATTTTCAGGTAATGCTTATTCTCCACAAACATAAAATACATTTGGAGAATTAATGCAACATTTTCTTGAAGAAGACATCTTGCTCATTTTCTATTGCTTAGTTCACCACAAGATCTAAAATGTATGGAAAAAGAAAAAAAATTCCATATATATATATATATATATATACACATATATGTATGTATGTATATGAAGCTATCACAGTAAGCTTCTCGTAAAGACTCAGCTATCAATCCACATAGTAATCATTACAAAATAGTGTAATGTAAAATATCCATGTTTGAAATCTATCTCTTATAAGCAAATACTATTTGGTAACATGTAACATGCTTTTTGTAATTGTTTTAGATGCCTCTATGCTCATGTGTTGACTTGGACTCTGTTTCATCCTCACTACTTTTGACCCAGCTGAACATTAGTATTGTAACTGCTGGAAGGAAAGAGGGTTGCACCATTGCTATGCTTAGTACTTATTTTTAGCACTGTGGAGTGTTGTAGTTTGAAATGAACTGCTTTGCTCAAGGACACTATTTGCCTCCTGTTTTAGGAATCGAATTTATATCCTTGTGATCATGAGCCCAACACCCTAACCCCTAATCTCAATATATGTGTGTATGTTTGAATATGTGTATGTGTGTGTGTGTGTATATATATATATATATATATATATATATATCAGGTGCATTCCAGAAGTTTTGAGACTTGTTCAAGAGAGACAAAGTACAAAATTTATCTTCAAAGTAGGATCCTCTGATTTCAACTTCTCTTGTTGTAGCTCTCTAGCCACTTCATGAAGAGCATATAGAAGTTCACCAAAGTGAAGGTGTCCAGGACCCTTGTCACAGCCTCCTTCATCTTCTTCTGCTTGGAAAACAACCAAAAGTAACGGAGCAAGGTCTGGACTATAGGGGAGGTGAGGGACAGTTTTGATGCTCATCTCTGTCACATGGTTGGTTACCAGGATAGAATTGTAGACAGGTGCATTGTCCTGGTGCAGGTGTTCTGGCCTTTTGCAATGAAATCTCTTCCTAAACTCCCTCAAAACTTTCACAAAGTATTCTTTGTTGACTGCCTGGTCAGAGGGAACCCAGTGAACCTTACTGTTGAAGAAGAGGATAATCACAAACTTCCCTGTGGATTTGCTTTGCCTAGCCTCTTGTGCCAGTGAAAAACAAATGCTTGGCTCATACAAGTTAATCCATAAGCAGTCTGGAGTGTTTCATAAGTTTCTGTTGTATGGTAATATTCCAGATTGTCTTCACGTCTTAACTGCATTCTGCAAAATAGCTGTGACAAGCAGTGTTTAGCAGAGTGTATTCAAAGAGCCATTACAGCTATCTCTTTCGATCTGGAATAAAAGAACTTAGCAGGTCAGCTTATTAGATGTATAGCAATGATATACTAAAATTACTGTAATCTTAGACAGTTATAGCTGCCCCTCCTTAAAAAAGTCTCAAAACTTCTGGAATGCACCTTGTATGTATGTATGTATATGTGTATATATATATATATATATATATATATATATATATATATATATATATATATATATATGTAAAAATACATACACATATTCTTTTATTCTTTTGTATGTTTCAGCCTTTGGGGCATGAGCACACACATAAATGGGGCATTTATGAACACATAAGTCCTGGGGTCGATTTCTTCGACTAAGGATAGTGCTCCTGCATGGCTGCAGTCAAATGACTGAAACAAATAAAAGAATATAATGATAAAGTCTCTTTGTAAAGAGTTTAGCAAGAAACAAAAGAACACTGAAATAGAATGAAACTAGAATTTTTTTCTATTTTCACTGTTCTCTTTATTAAACTGTAACACTAGGAAATATTCTCGTTATAACTATAAAATAATTTTTTTGTCAGTACTATCATATCCTTCCATCTTTTGTCTTTAATTGCCATATAATTTGATGACATATATTGGAATGACTATTGCGTATTGCAGAAAACACCTTAAATATATTGTAAAATAACTGAATTTTTTTTTTTTTTGCAGAATGTTTCCTTAAGCAATACAGATAATGTGAGTGCAGAGTCACCAACAGGAAATGTGGATGAACCTATAGACACTGCATCAGTCAAAACTGATGAAGTTACTGTAACCAATAATGTCTCATTGGATACAGCCAACTCAGTTAGCTCACCCAGTTCACCTACCATGGGGATGTTGATTGACATACCACTCAATGATGGTTCTCTTATTGAATCAAGTGCAGTAAGTGCTTTGTTACTTTTCTACATCAATTATGCTACACCACTGCTATGTTCCAACAATCTGGATGCAAAGCAATCTTCAGATCCAGCAATAATACTACATATATTGTGGCAAACCTCAAATATCTACCATATTTCTGATTCTACTAATCCTTATCCATATTTTATCAAAGATGGGTTTTGTTGTTTACACATCTTTTGTTTTTTTTTGTTTTTTTTTTTGCCTTTGGTTTTTTGATTATAGCTCCTTTTTGTTATGTCTCCTTCTCCCTCCTTCATGCCTTCTCATTATTTCACCTTTAGTCTTCTATCTTTTTTATGTTGTCTTTTTGTTCTTTTCTTTCCTCTTCTTTTTCTTATTTATTTTCTGTCTTCTCTCTCTTTTTTTTTTTGTCTTCTCTCCCTCTCTATTATCTCATTATCTTCTTATTCATTATTCTTTGCAGCCTTCCTTCAATTTTTTTTTATTGTTAATCAATATTTCAGATACCCAATGAAATGTAAGTTGTCCTTGTAAGAGAGTAGTATGTAATAATTGCTGTGATAAATCTGCTTGTTGCATTTCTCTTTCAAAGTATCTAATGTTTGTTAGATGTTTGCATCCTTCTTCCTCTGAATAATTTTATTTTTTGTTTTATACAACAACTTTGTAGGAAGAATTTGCTGCTGTTGATGATGTATCATTATTAGGAAAGCAGCAAGAACAACCAAATAGCGGCATGTCTGTTATATCCCTTGGAGCAATGTCACCAAATACTTCTGCTAGCTCTACATATGAAACGCCTTTTCAATCACCCTTGCCTCCAATACATTACCAAATGCCGTCCGATATTGAAAGTGAAATTGAAGAAAGTGCTTTCAATGTAGATATTCTCTCTAAAGAAGAACTTTACACTTTGGTAAAGAAGTATGAACACCGAGCCAGACGCTACAAGTCCAAATTCAATGAAGTAAGTACAGTAATCCCTTGACTATCGCGGGTGTTACATTCCAAAACCTCCTGTGATAGGTGGAAATCTGCGCAGTAGAAACAGTACTGTACTGTATGTATTTTTTTATTATTTTAATAATTTGTATGTATTTATTTTATTATAAATGCAAAGCAACACTAAACACTCACATCCCAAGTTTCATTTTCCATACAATATGTGTGATTCTTTGTTTACTCATTTATGGTACACTACATATTTTCTTTTAATATATTTTAATTAATGTGTTATACTGTGCAGTACTGCTCTGTATTTTGATTTATTGAATTTTAAGCATGAAAATGCTTATTTTACCACAGAAATAATTAAAATATAAAAAAATATAAATACCAATCAGCTGCAGAAATCTGTGATATACTGGTGAGCCCATGATATAAAGTTACATCTATTAGCTAGAAAAATCTGGGATGTACTGAGGGTGCGAGTGATTACTGTAGTACTTTTTGAAATGATACCATGATGAAATGCTTACTTGGAGATGGTTGCTGAAATGAGAGGTTTTAAGATTTTGACCTACCAGTTTCCCTTGTAATTCATATTTAAATTGTAATAGACCCACTTGCATATAAATTGGTATTGTAGAGGGTGTAGCTCATCACTGCAACAACGATACTTTGCAACTATGTTTTGCCATATTAAATAACTAACTTCATTTATCCCTTGAGCAAACCTTATGATTGACTCGCACCTTGTCCAAGGAAAGATTCTCTAAACTGTTTAACTCTTTGAAAACAAGTGTAAGTCACACTGTACTGCAACATTTCTTTTTTGTAACAGAAGTAATATAACAGTTAAAATCAAAAACACAGAACACTTTGATATTTGATCCTTTTTTAATTTTCTTAGTGTTTACAGAAGTATCCAGTTGTAACATCTTTTCTCCAGTTGCACATAGTTACATATAACATTGTCACCACATCTACTGATTCTTTGGTGAAAGAGTAACCTGATGATATCATCATTATCATCATTATTATAATGTACACTTTTCCATACTTACAAGAAATCTTGTTGAGGCAGATTTTCTATGATTGGATGCCATTCCTGTCATCAACTCTCACATGTTTCCAAGTAATATATTTCCCCTTAACCTCACATTTCCGAAGAAGACTGGAAACAAATGACACCACTTGTATGATGGTGACACTTGCTTACAGCTATCATTTGATATCAAGATAATGACACACACATACACTACTACTACTACTACTACTACTACTTTGCTCTGAATGTTTGAGGATTTGGACATACAGTGGCTCTGTTGAGCAGTTACATTGATATTAATATATCTGATAATGTGCAAGAGCAGTTTTCTTGCAGGTAAATGTTCCCACAAACCTTCTTTTCAGATTTTGAAAGCTGTCCCCCATCCTCCAGCTCCCCCACACACTCTTTCTGTCAAGTTTGCAACTTTAGGGTAACCAGATAATGGTACACTTATACCTAGTAATTCGGAAAAGAAAGAGACATAGAAGTACTCCTATGAAAGGCTTCTAAACATGGAAAATGCATAAGAGAAATAGAGCCTTCCAAATGTAAAGCCAAAAGTGGAACCAGCCATTATAGTTGACAGCAGTAAGATAGAAAAAGCAATTAAGGATATGAAGGAAGGAAAGTCTCTGTTCCATCAGGAATTACTGTCAAAATGTTTAAAATACCTGGCAGAGTGAGATACGGCTTAGTCTCCTATATAGTTAATCAGGTTGTACAGAAAGGGATCATATCCAACAACTAGTGTAGCAACATTCTTGTCAACCTTTACAAGAGTAATGGTTCTATCTTAAAGAGGAGTAATTGCAGAGGTATCAAATTGCTAGACCAAGTCATGAAAGTTACAGAATGAGTTGTAGCTCAACTGGTTAGGAAGAAGTTAGACTAGGTGTGGTGCAATTTGGTTTTGTGCCATGTAGAAGAGTTATTGAGGCTCCCTTTCTAGTAAGACAGCTGCGAGAGAAGTTTATAGTCAAAAGTGATTAGTTTGGAAAGAAGTGTTCTACAATGGTTGTAAAAGCTTTTGAAATACAGAGAATCAAACAATACATTTTGAAACAAGAACTTTGTTAACAGGACTTAACACCAATCCCAGAAAATGTTTGTAACATCTGCAGTAGGGTATGTTTGTCCCAAACTGGACTTGCTAGTCATATGAAGTTTCATGATGGTATTTAGTATTAGAAATGATGGTCATCTTCTGTAAAGAAATGACAATCACCATGTGTGTGTGTGTGTATGTGTGTGTGTGTGTGTGTGTGTGTTTGTGTTTGTGTGTGTGTGATCACCATTTAACTGCTGGCATGAATTGGACAGTTTGACAGGAGCTGGTGAGTCAGAGGTCTGTGCCAAACTCTATCTGTTTTTGCATGGTTTCTATGTCTTGATGCCCTTCCCAACACTAACTACTTTATAGGGGAGTGTAGTTGGTATTTTTTAGTGGCACTGACTTCAGTAAGGTCACCAGATAGCATGCAAGTCAAAGACTCCTCAGTTGAGAGGGGAGTAGTATTGAGAGAGGTGACTTTGTGCCAGGTGATGAGAGTTAAGGTAAGAGGGACAGAAATAGCTCTCTCTCTCTCTCTCTCTCTATATATATATATATATATATATATATATATGTGTGTGTGTGTGTGTATAGACACATGCATACATATACATGTACACACACAAAAGAAGCTTCTTTCAGTTTCTGTCAACAAAATCCCTTCACACTCACTGGATCAGCTTGGAGGTATAGTAGAATACACATACTCCAGATGCCACACATCTCTATTTAGTTTCTAAATACAGAGTGGTTTGTGTAAAGGAAAGGTCACTACAAATCTAAAAATATATGGGCTTTTCCAATTTGTCCAATTAACACAAAAACTGTTCTCTTTTTGTTGTGGTGAGAGTCATTGACATCCCTGGGGGATTGGAAGAATGGACTAGCCAAACTCTTGTAAAGAGTAGCGTATTGGTTGACTAAGAGGTCGCTAGGACTTACTGAGAAGGTGTTTTGGAGTCTCATGAAGTACGTCATGTGAACACATAGATTTTACCTCCCCTCCATTAATTATATATCCAACATTTGTCAAGGATATTAAAGTGGTGACGAGATAGTTGAAGCTTGCGTCAGACGTTAAAGTTTTATTTTGGTATGAAATCAATGAAAATGTCATTAATATGGAAGTCATTAACAAGTCATTAACATGGAAGTCATTAAAAGTCATTAACATGCATGGTGCAGTTGCAATAGCAACAACAGCAGTTACAACAGCAACTACAACAGCAGCAACAATGCCAACAGTTACTGGAAGTAATGTTGAAGAAGTCTGAAAATACTTCTGGTTCATTCTCATCAAACAGCATAACAAACGCAATTGGAGAATTTATTTTATAACCCAGAAGAAGGTACTACTTTTTCTGCATATTTTAGATGATATGAAGAAATCTTCAAAGAAGAATGTAAAAATTGGAATGACATGAAGAAGGTGCAACTACTTTTATGTAAGTTATCTCCTGCCAAACACGAAAAATACTGTAATTGTATTCTGCTGAAGAAACCAGGTGAGATTTGTTTCTATGAAACAAATTTAGTTAAATTTAGTTAAAAAAGATGAAGATTTCATCACCTATGCTGGAGTTGTTAACAGAAAGTGTGAAAAATTCAAATTATAAAATTAACTCCAGATTTGTTCAGATGTCTAATTTTTGTTCAAGTGTTAGCTGCAAGAAAAGATGCTGATATACATTTCTGTATATTAACAAAATTAGAACAGGACCAAATATTAACTCTACAGGCAGTGGCGAAGAAGCCGGAGGATTATAAATTTAAGATTATAAACTTAAGACATGACACGAAAAAGGTTGCTCGCAGATACATGCATGTCAACCTGAAATGAATATGAAAAAAGAAAAATGAAAGTCAAGACTAAATCCATGCTATGGTTGCAGAGGTTTACATTTTAGAAGTAATTGCCCTTTTAAAAATCGAAAATGTTTTGATTGTGGAAAAATTGGACAAAAAACTTACATTGTATAGCAAAACAAAAAAACAGGTCAAACAAAAAAAAAATTTGAGAAAGAATGTATTGTTAACAAAAATTCTAAGTGAGGCTCAGGAAAGAAAATTTGTGTCCTTAAAAATGAATAATGTAAATATCAAGTTACAATTGGATATGGGCAGTAATATCACAATTAAAACAGATACATGGAGAAAAATAGAGAAACCGAGATTAACCCTTTAGTGTTCAGATTACTCTGTTAAATGTAATACTTTTTCACTCAAATTGTTTTGAATTAACCATGCATTATCTTATAGCTTTGAGGTTTCAATGATGCGATTGGTTATTTTTAGAATGTCAATGTAGGTTAGGTATGAGAGGCTAGATATTGCCAGTTTGAATATAAAACATGTAGAATATATTGGGCCGGATATGGCTGGTTTAAACACTAAAGGGTTAAGTAAACTTTGAAAATTGCATGAGGTGTTTCAGGAAAAAAATTGCATTTTATGGGCAAAATAATAAGTGATGTTACATTTCATGGAAAAACCTTGAAAGCCAAAGTTTTTGTGTTGAAAAATACAACAAATTTATTTGGAAAAGACTGGATGGAACTGTTTAACTTATGGAAAAATCAGACATAACTATTTTTTGTAAAGATGTGAATGGTTCTTCTGCCAGTACAAATAAGGAGTTGGAGGATTTAAGAAAAAAAGAAAAAAATTTCCTGAAGCTTTTTCTGATGAATTGGGTCTTTGCACCAAAACTGGGGTGAAGTTTCAAGTGAAAGAAAACACTATACTGGTAAAAAAACAAAACAAAAAAAAAACTTTACCTTTCACAGTATTGAAAGAAGTTAAGGAAGAATTGGATAGACTTGAAAAGCTTGGCATTATTGATAAAATTGATTATACAAAATGGGTGTCCCCAACAGTTTATGTCAAGAAAATAAATAATAAAATCTGAGTATGTGCTGATTTTTCAACAGGGTTAAATGAATGTTTGATGCCTTATAATTACCCGTTATCAAGTTCAGAGGAAATTTTCACAAAGTTGAATGGAGGAAAAGTTTTCTCAGAGTTGGACCTATCTGAAGCATATTTGCAGGTAAAAGTCAATGAGGAAATGTTCAAAATTATTGACAATAAATACCCATAAAGAGTTGTATGAATTTAATCGACTTCCCCTTGGTATAAAGGTAGCATCTGGCATTTTCCAACAAGTTATGGACATTATGCTCGCAGGTTCAGATTTCACTGTAGCTTACCTTGACTAAGTGAATCTCAGGGTCAGCATGCTGAGCATGTTAAAAAGGTCTTTGAAAGACTAAAAGATTATGGGTTTAAGCTCAGTGAGGAAAAGTGTGAATTGCTAAGAATAAAATATCTAGGGCAGATTATTGATGAAAACAGACGCAGACCAGACCTGTCTAGGGTGAGTGCAATAAAAAATATGCCTTCTCCAACAAACATTACAATATTACAAGCATTTTTGGGGCTTGCAAATTACTACCAGGTACACATACTGAATATGCATGATTTAAGAGCACCCTTGAATAACTTATTGAAAAAAAGACATTAAGTGGAACTGGTCAGACTTCGTTTGTTTGTTTACTTTCATTGTAATTTGAATTTTAAAATGTCTTAATATCGGAATTGTCGTTATCACATTTTGATCTGAATTTAGAAATAGTAGTGGCAGCAGATGCTAGTAAAAGTGATATTGGAGCTGTGATTTTACACAAATATGAAGCTGGTAGCCTGAAAGCAGTAGCTCATGCTTCATGCTCATTATTGTTAGCTGAGAAAAGTTACAGTCAAATGACTGTAACTTTTCTCAGCCAGCAATAATGAACGCGAAGCATGAGCTACTGCTTTCACGCTACCAGCTTCATTCATATTTGTGTAAAATCAGAAAAAGAGGCATTAGTCATCATATCTGCGGTAAAAAAATTCCATAAATTTATACATGGAAGAAGGCTCTGCCTGCAGACAGACCACAGCCCATTATTGTCAATCTATGGATCAAAAAAGGGTATCCCTCACATACAGCCAACAGATTGCAGTGCTGGAGAATGAAACTACTGAATTACGACTTCAAAATGTAGTATTTGTCATCAAAAAAGTTGGGACATGCAGATGGTTTGTCAAGGTTAATACCAAAATAGAGTGAACCACTAGAAGACACAGCGATAGTTATGTTAAAAGCTGAAAATGAAATAAAAAATATATTGTGCAATGTTGTGTATGGATTGCCAGTGACATTGGAGGAAATAAAAGTTAAGGCAGAGACGGACGAGTTTATCATAAAAATGACAAAAATAGTGACATCAGAAGAAACAAATAAAAAAATATGTATGGCTGGATGCGACACAGTTTCAAATTTGTATTCTATATATGATAATGTGCTTATGTATGCACAGAGGGCCGTAATGTCTACCTCACTATAAGGTCAAATGTTAAAGGAATTCTGCACTGGACATCCAGGAATTTCTAGGATGAAGCCATTTACGAGTAGTTATGTTTACTGGCCAAAAATGAATCTAGATACCATAGTCTCTGATAACAGTACACAATTCACGGTGAATGAATTTAAGAATTTTTGAAAGATGTACTCAATTGAACATATCACTACTCCTCTGTATCACCCAAGATCAAACGGGCAAGGGGAAAGGTTCATGGATACATTTAAAAGAGCATTAAAGAAATCAAGAAACGAGCTAGTTGATGACACAGTATTGACACAATTCTTGAGGGTTTATAGGATAACACCAAACCCAAACACTTTTTCAGGCAAGTCGCCTGTGGAACTAATGTTTGTTTGAAAAATAAAGTCAGTTTTTGACAAGTTGCTACCCGTAAGAAAAACAAATAGGGAAAACTCTAAATATATGACAAAGCATTTCAATATCAGTGACAAGGTGTTTTTCAAAATATATAAAAATGGAACACAAGGCTGGGAAGACTGAGTAGTAACAAAAGGAATAGGCAAAATGACATATATGATAAGAGGCAAAAAATGGGAACACAAAAGACATTTAAACCAGTTAAAAAATAGATATACGAAAAAAAAAAAAAAGAAATACTCATGGAAGTGTTCTACGACACTTTTGATGTTCCAATGCCACAAGAAATCGTACCTAGCAGCACAAGAAAGAGGAAACAAACAGAACAGTTGGAAGTAGTGCCTAAACAGGAAAAATATTAAACTTTCCTAGGTGGAAAATCTCAAAAAGGGAGATGTGATGAAAGAAAAATAGATAAATAAAAGTAATGATATTAACTTCCAATGGAAGTCAATTTCAAAGGGGGAGATGTTGTGGTGAGAGTCATTGACACCCCTAGGGGATTGGAAGAATGGGCTAGCTGAACTCTTATAAAGAGTAGCATATTGGTTGACAAAGAGGTTGATAGGAGTTGTTGAGAGGGCATTTTGGAGTCTTGTGAAGTACATCATGTGATCACATTGGTTTTACCTCCACATCGTTAAATTACATATCCAACATTTGTCAAGGATATAAAATTTTTCCTATTCCCAAGAATATATTACAGTCTAACATTGTGAAAATAGTTCAAAATATAGGATTGAAATAGGTATTGCACAGTATCCTATTTGGTTATTTGGCTGGAAAATAAGAGCCTCTGTTTTGTTGTTTAATGTTTACTTGTATAAAGAGCAACTCATTTTCTGAAAGTATTCTTCTCAAAAAGTATCCAAAATGTGTCTTAAATGGTAATACATTTGTAAGTCATTTTGATGAGAACTGTCAAAATTAACACTTTACTTAAAATAAAATAAATTTATGAAAACAATTTATAAGCATCAAACATTAAGTTTTTGCTTTTACTTTTAGATAGTTCTTACTTTCAAAGAACTTTTGCAAGAACAAGAGAAATTAAAGGTAAGTAATCCGGAAAAGTTTTTTGATTCTATGACAAAAATCTCTTATTTTTAACCTTTTATGAAATTTCTATTTAAATTACATTCTTTCAGTTGATTTATAAAATTTAATCTGGTTTCATAAAACAAATATTTTAAAAATATACTAATTGTCACAATGAATTGTTGTTGCGATGATTTGTAGAAAGGTCTCATACCAGCAGTTTTCTTGTTCTTTTGTTTGTCCTACCTGTAGGGCATATACAGAGATAAAAATTGCTGAGTTGCCTATAGCTTCTCTCATCTTAATTATTCTGTTGCATGCTCTGACTACCCAAAGTACTTTATCCATTTCTCCACTGGTAGACTGCCTACCCTAAACTCCAATATTTCTGTGGCATGGTTTATATGGCTGAGTGACCTTCCTAACACCAACATCTTTACAGAGTCTATTGGATGCTTTTTATATGGCACCAACAGCAGTGAGGTCACCAAGTAACTTGCAAGACAAGACAAAACTGCTTCTACTGAGGGCAAGGAGAGTAGTATTGAGGGAGGAGGCTTAGTGCCAGGTGATGAGAAATTATAGTATCAATAGAAGGACAGAAATAGGTATCTTGCATTAGAGGAGATACAAGACTACCTCAGTTGGATAGAGAATAGTGAGGATTGTGTGTGTGTGAGAGAGATAAATTGGTGAAAATGTGACAGGGTATACATCCAAGTTACAGGGAGGTGTGTATTGTGAAGCATACCTGGAATTGGGTAGAGAGAGTGGGTGGGTAAGTTCATGAGGTTGCAAAAGATGAGTGAGAGATGGAAGAGAGGGTAACATGAATAGACACAAATAGAGGGAGCAGGTGTTTGGAAGATATGTTGTGGCTAAGAGATTTGATAGGGACACATTATGTGCAGGTAGTTTCACAAGTGAGAGTGTGAGATAGAGGTGAGGAGAATATGAGAGTAGAATATGAGTGTGGGAGGTGTTGGAAAGATGGGCTGTTGGGGTAGAGGTTTTTCAGGGACAGACTGTGTGCAGGAGCATGGACATAAAGGTCACACCATTTTGGCTGTGATCTTACTCAGCTGGGCATATCTTGTCAAGCACAGCAAATTGCCAATTGTCTTGGTCCTTTGTCATCTCCTCCACAAGGCTCAACAACTGAAAATCGTTTTTCAAAACTTCATCCCACATCTTCCTAGATCTTCCTCTTCCACAGGTTCCCTCCACATTTGGAGAATGGAACATCTTCATGCAACTGTCTTCATTTACATGCACCACATGACCATACCAGAGCAGTCTTCTCTCTTGCACACTACGTCTGATGCCCATTTTCACAGTTAAAATTTGCATATCTCAACATCAAATGTGCAACAATATCTTGTGCTTTCATCTGGAAAATCTACAAGTTCAAAATATCAAAAGCAACATTGATACATTTGAACACTTTTTATATAGTTCCAAAATATTTCAATGGTTAGCAGATATGGATTCTATTCATTCTATGCAATTCTGTCATCGATGAAAAGTAATGTGTACATATATTACACACACACACACACACACACACACACACACATACACCCACACACACATACACTCACACATTAATATCAAACAATGAGAATGAGTGCGGAACACTGCATTGGTGAATAAAAATTCTTTATTGGAGACAAACACTGATATTTCATATGGTAGGCTTTATAATTGTTAAGGGATTTCTCTCTTAACATGAAACCAATGGTAGCCTTGATCCATAAAGTGTGTGTGTATACACACACACACATATATGTATGTATGTATATATATGTGTGTGTGTGTGTGTGTGCAGAAATAAATGGTCATGTAGACTTGTATATGTATTATTATGAAGTTTCTATACTATTAATTTAGTATTTATTAATTCTTTTGATACCAGCCAACCTGAGACCAACCTTGGTTCTATGATACCAACTTCCTGTTTCAGAGTGAACTAGATTTGAATCTTCCATCAAAATTTCATGTTAATTTATGTTTTCAAAATTAATTGAAACAATGATAGTGTTTTCTACAGAAATATGGTAGCAAAAGGATTAAACTGTTCTTGAAAGTGGTTACAGGATGAGAGTAAATTTTTTTGTCTTTGAGCTCACTGCCAATCAATTTGTCACCTTTTCGATTATTGTTTTGTTTAGTGATGCATAATGATCATACTGATATGGCTTTTTTTTATTTTTCAATACTCTACATTGAATGCATGTTTTATATGGTGGAAATTAAATTCTAAATTGCATTGAAAAAATTATTATTCCTGTCTGAAAAAGAATTTTCTTGTTCTTAACATTATGAATTTTGTTGTTTTCAAGAAAAACCTTGCACATACACAAGACAAGTCTTTTCGACGTATATCTGAATTAAAAGAGCAGATTAATCTTGATCAGTTGGCTAAACGAGATCTTGAAGAAAATTACCGCCTTATGCTTGATGAGAAAGATGAACAAGTGAATGTCTTAAAAACGCAGGTAAGTATTTTTAATATTTTTTGATAAAATTATTGGTATTTATTTTTTCAGATTAAGATAGGATTCTGTTTATTGTATCTTTAAAAAATGTTTGTGTTTGTAAGGCATAAATAAGGTTGCTCTTAGCTCAAGATGCAATCGGCAACAGAATATTCAAACTTTGGGTCATAGGAATCAGCAAGACTCAACGGTACCCACACATGCACTCTTCCTGAGTTTCTGACCAGAAAGGACAACTTTTCTAAAACGATCCCCGACAACACATCTGTCACATTTGATTCCCCGATGAAGAAAGAGGCTGTTCGAAGACACCACTTCTTGATGTGATGTCACTTCCCCTTGCTTCTGGTCCCATCATCATTTTTCCCTTGTGACCTCCCTTCATACCTCCACACATTGCTTTTGAAATTTTCTATGAATTTAGAAATTTCTTGGCGATGCAGGAGCTTGTATTTTTATTGCTATAAATTGTTTTATGAGTAGAAATCAGACCTGATCAAGTGGACTACATTCTTTTTTAAAAATGGTAAAGTGTAGTTTTAGCTGCTATTTCTCTTTTAGATCCTGTTTAAAATGGTAGAGTGTAGTACTGGGAAAGATTTAGTTGCTATTTCTAGCATTTTTAGTAACCACTTAGAGGCTCACTTCTTGGCTTATGTGCAGAAATGGTTCCAATATTTTAATGAATAAGTTACAATCTATTCTAATGCCGATATTTTTTTTTAATAAATGTAAGTTGATTTTTCAATGGATTACATCCTGTGTCTATGATGAAAAGGGAGCAGGAATTATTAAGTCAGAATGTAGTGTGTCTTGACTAAATTCTGTGCACTAACATTTTTATCTACTCATCAATGTTATTTTTATTCCAATTTTCTTTTTTCAAGTTTTCGAATATGACAGACTATTTTAGTAGTAATGTGTTGGAATTTATCTGTTGAAGTACAGAATTAAATCTATCAATTACTGACTATAAACAGTTTCATCAACATCATCATCATACATCTGTTTTCTATGCTGGTCTGGGTTGGATGGTCTCACTGAAAACTGGTTAGCTGGGGAACTGCATCAGGTTCCAATCTAATTTGGCATGATTTCTACAGCTGGATGCCCTTCCTAATGCCAATCACTCCAAGAGTATAGTGGGTGCTTTTTATGTGCCACTGGCAGTTACGCAATACCGGCATTGGCCTTGATTATAATCTCACTTGGTTTGACAGATCTTCTCAAGCATGGTATATCACCAAAGGTCTCTGTCATTTGTTACTGACTCTATGAGGCCCAATGTTCCAATGGTGTTTTTTACATGCCACTGGCATGGATGCCAGTTATGTGATACTGGCATCGGCCACTACTATGATTTCATTTGGCTTGACAGGTCTTCTCAAGCATGGCATATCGCCAAAGGTCTTGGTCACTTGTCATTGCCTCCATAAGACCCAACATTCGAAGATCATGCTTCACCACCTCATCCCGTGTCTTCCTGGGTCTACCTCTTCCATAGGTTCCCTCCACTGTCCTTGTCCATATGCACCACATAACTATACCAGTCCAGTTGTCTCTCTTGCACACTACATCTGGTGCTTCTTATACCCAACTTTTCTGTCAAGACGCTTACACTCTGTTGTGCATGCACACTCACATTACACATCCAGCAAAGCATACTAGCTTCATTTCTTCCAAGCCTATACATGTCCTTAGTGGTCACAGCCCACGTTTCTCTGCCATGTAGCATGGCTGTTTGTACACAGGCATCATATGATCTACCTTTCACTCTGAGAGAGAGGCCCTTTGTTACCAACAGAGGTAGGAGCTCTCTGACCTTGGTCCAGCTTATTCTTATTCTAGCAGCTATTCACTTGGAGCATCCACCTCCACTACTGACTTGGTCACCTAGGTAACAAAAGCTGTCAACTATTTCTAGTTTCCCCCACTGACATTTGATGGAGTCTATTTTCTGTACATTTTTAGTGTTACTAGTACCTGTGAACCTTCCACACACAAAAATTATTTTCCCTGTCAACCTCCCTTTGATTTTGCTGCACCTTTTGTGTGACCATAACATACACTGGGTATATCTTATGGAGTTTTTATCTATGCCTTTTCTACATATCGAGCAGGGCCATCTACCTGAAGGGATTTGTGATTTGTCTGCTCTCCTACTTACTAAGACTTCAGTTTTGCTAGATTAACTCTGAGGCCCTTTGATTCTAGGCCTTGTTTCTGCATCTGAAATTTCTTCTCTAGTTCTGGTAGTGATTTGGCTATAAGAACAAGGTCATCAGCATAGAAGAGTTCTCAGGGGCAACTTGTCTTAAATTCCTCTGTTATTGCCTGGAGGACTATGATGAACAAGCAGGGGCTAAAAACTGATCCTTGGTGAACCCCTGCTTGTACACAAAATTCATTGCTATACTCCTTGCTGATCTTCACCCTTCTAACAGCATCCCTGTACGTGGCTTGTACAACTGTTGCAAACTACTTGTCTATCCCTAGCTGCTACATTGACCACCAGATAAGGGAGTGGGAGACTCTGTCAAAGGCTTTCTCCATGTCAACAAAAGCCAGGTACAGGGGTTTATTTTTGGCTAGATATTTCTCCTGCAGTTGCTTAACCAGGAATATAGCATCAGTTGTGCTCCTGCCTGCACAAATCTGAACTGCATCTTATCTACATTAACTTTCATCATCATCATCATCATCATCATCATCATCATCATCATCATCATCATCATCATCATCATCATCATC
>NC_068989.1:31729634-31739920 GCF_001194135.2 Octopus bimaculoides | reverse complement strand
GTATTGGGTGCTTTTTACATGCCACCGGCATAAGGGCCAGTCAGGCAGTACTGGCATCGATTATACTTGAATGGTACTTTTTACATGCCACCAGCATGGGAGCCAGTCAGGTGGCACTGACAACAACATGCCTGATTGATGCTTTTTACATTCCACCAGCACAGGAGCCAGTCAGGTGGCACTGGCATCAACCATGCTTGAATGGCGCTTTTTACGTACTACCAGCACGGGTGCCAATTAGTTGGTACTGGCATTGGCCATGACAATGACTTCACTTGACTCAACAGGTCTTCGCAAGCGCAGTTTATCACCCAATGATTGAAGGGTACTCTTAAATGGGCAGGTTATGCTGCACTAGCATAGGCCACAGTTACAGTCTCACTTGGCTTGCCGGGTTTTCTCAAGCACAGCATATCTCTAAAGGTCTCGGTCACTTGTCATTGCCTCTGTGAGGCTCCACGTTCAAAGGTCAGGCTTTACCACCTCATCCCAGGTCTTCCTGGGTCTACCTCTTCCACAGGTTCCCTCTACTGCTGGGGTATGACATTTTTTCACATAGCTGTCCTCATCCATACACAACACATGACCATACCAGCGCAGTCGTCTCTCTTGCACACCACATCTGATGTTTCTTATGTCCAACTTTTCTGTCATGGCACTTACACTCTGTCATGCATGCACACTGACATTACACATCCAGCGGAGCATACTAGCTTCATTTCTTGCAAGCTTATGCATGTTCTCAGCAGTCATGGCCTATGTTTCACTGCCATGTAGCATAGCTGTTTGCACACGTGTCATGCAGTCTGCCTTTCATCCTAAGTGAGAGACCCTTTGTTACCAGCAGAGGTAGGAGCTCTCTTAACTTTGCCCAGGCTATTCTTATTCTAGCAGCTACAGTCTCAGAGCAGCCACCATTGCTACTGACTTGGTCACCTAGGTAACAGAAACTATCAACTACTTCTAGTTTTTTCTCCTTGGCATGTGATGGAAGCTGTTTTCTGCACATTTTCAGTGTTTATTGCCACTGAGCATTTGCCACACACAAAAACTATCTTTCCAGTTAGCCTTCCTTTGATATTGCTGCACATGTGATGTGTCCATAACTTACACTGGGTACATCTTATGGAGTTTCTATCTATGCTTTTTCTACAGATCAAGCAGGGCCATCTACCTGGAGTGGTTTGTGATTTGTCTGCCTTCCTACTTACTAAGACTTTGGTTTTTGCTAGGTTAACCCTAAGGCCCTTCAATTCTAGATCTTGCTTCCACACTCTAAACTTCGTTTCTAGCTCTGGCAGTGACTCGGCTTTTAGAGCAAGGTCATCAGCCTAGAGGAGCTCTCAGGGGCAGCCTGTTTTGAATTCCTCTGTTATTGCTTGGAGGACTGTGATGAATAAGAGAAGGCTGAGGACTGATCTTTGGTGGACCCCTACCCCTACCCATGTTGCAGCATTAATATAATCTTAAGTATTCTATCACAGACTCTGATTACCTTGATTACCTTATCAACCTATTTCTCCACAAGAAGTATACCCACGCCCCCGACCCCATCAGTGTCCCCTGCCCAGAAAATCTTATCCCTATGTTCTTTGCCTGTGAGGAACCTAGCAAAACTTCCTTTCCACCTTACTTCTTGGATGCAGCACAAATCTACACATCTCCATTCAAGCATCTTACCAGACCTACTCTTCAGTGTGCCAACATTAAGTGTGCCAACTCTGAGGGTGTGGGAGGTGTGGGCCCGCGAGGTCCTTGGGATGGGGGACAGCAGCATCATGTACCTGAAAAGAAAGCTCTCATTTGGCAGAGCTCATAAACATACAATAGTTTTCAGCCTGCATACACTACACCATTTTATGTGCTATATGATCACTACATTACATAGGAAATAAACCCTAAGTAGGGATGGGGGAACATTATACCTTTAGAAGTGCTCATGGGAAAGGCATCCGATAAAGGTCAGAGGATAGAAACTTCTGGTACAAGCGGTGGGCGGGCGCACTGTGAAGCAGCAAAAACTCAGGCTCCTGGTGTGAAAGAATAGTAATGATAATAATGAGATAGAATTGGGCAATTGCATTCTTAACTAGAGCTATAACCAAGAGTTTTTGGTTAGCAAAACTGTGACAAAATTAGATAAATGAGTGAATAAATGACAATAATAAATGAGCGTGAAAGAGAGGGAGAAGGAAGAAAGAGTTGGATTGAGTGTAGGGATCTTAAGTTTGTTCCTCTAAACATACGGCATGGAAGACAAAACTGTGTTTACATAGATATTGAAATAGATAGATAATGAAATGAAATAATAAAATAATTATAATTTTCGCTGAAAAAGAGGTTTTAGATGTGTGCTAGGTTGGAAAGTAAAATTGCTAACCTGAACATCTGATTTCTACTCCCTGTGGCAAGGTATTAAAATATGAGGTAGGTTGAATCTGAATGTACTAGTTTATATAAGGTAGGGCTGGGGTGGGGTGGGGGATCATAGGTAAAGTGTTGGAAGAAGCAAGTGGTTAAAGAAACTGGGAGAGAGAAACCAAAGTTAGGCTGGTTGAAGACAGAACACGAGGAGACGGAATTTGGGGAGTTAAGGTGACATAATTGAACGAATGGGTTTAATATTGCTGCTGCTAGTGTGAAAGAATAGTAACAATAATAATGAGATAGAATTGGGCATTTGCATTATTAACTAGAGCTATAACCAAGAGTTTTCAGTCAGCCAAACTGTGACAAAATTAGATAAATGAATGAATAAATGACAATAATAAATCAGTGTGAAAGAGAGGGAGAAGGGAGAAAGAAGGAGAGTTGAACTGAGCATAGGGATCTTAAGTTTTTTTTCTCTAAACATACGGCATGGAAGATGAAACTGTGTTTACATAGATAATGAAATCTCTTCCTAATTAATCATGCTATGGCCCATTCTGTGACCTTCATCACCTGGTCCAGCAATTTGATACCTTTGTTATTATTACTGTCTAAGACATCACCTTTGCCTTTGTAGCAGTTGACTATAATGCTACTACACCAATCCTTGGGTATGACTCTCTTGTGGACAACCTGATTAACTATATGGGTGACTAGGCTATATCCTACTCTGCCAGATTATTTTAAACATTTCAGCAGTAATTCCTGACAAGCAAGGGAACTTTCCCTGTCTTCATATACTTGATTGCTTTATCTACCAAAATATTGTTGATTCAGATAGCTGGCCCTTCATTTGGGTCAACATTTGGCAGACTCTCTTCCCATTCATTCTCCACATTTAGCAGCCTTTCATAATGGCATTTCCAAGCCTCTTTCTTTGCTGTATCATTAAATGCGAATGCACCATCATCCAAGTGGCAACATTTCTCTCCTATGACATCATGATTTACTCTCACACACTGTCTTGCAATCTGAAACACTTCAAGTCTCTTGTCCTCACGTTGCAGAATATAGGCAAACTTCTTATTTTCCTCTTCTTCTCTGGCAAGATATACTTGTCTCCTAGCTTCCCTTCTCGCTATCTGATACAGTTTCCTGCTACCCCAACACTTCCAGTCCTTCTAGGTCTGTTTCTTTGCTCTAATGACCTTATCAATAACATCATTCCACGACCATGTCACCCTTGGTCTGGATGGAACTTTGCTCCAGCTGCATATTTGGTCTGTGGCACTCAGGAAGCTGTCCTGCAAGAATTCTCAGTTGCTCTCTATGTTACAAGTCTGTAGTTTTTCAATTAGTTTATTGGTTACAAATGGTCTTTAGAGTATGAAGCCAGTTATTCAGCTCAACATTCTACTGACTTGTCTGAAACTTGAATCTTAGAGTGTCATAGTTTAGTTGCACTGATGTTATACTCACTATTTATAAAGTTTGCCAAAGAAGTTATGCTATGTTTTGGGGGAATTTGTAAATGTAAGCCTGTCTAACTTAAATTTGGTGCTAATAGTGAGACATATCAGTGGAGTAGTACTTCAGATGATACCCTGATGTAAGGTGGTACTACTTTCCCTCAAGTTATGAAATATGTTACATTATAGGTGGAAATGGTGCTCTCCTGCAAAATAGAGCTGTAGTCATTTATTCAATGAACAATCTTCTTCAAAAAATAATATAATGCTTAATGTTACTTAGACCCAATGACTTATCCACTATTTTATTCCCACATGAAGAATTTATGTTGCATCATGAATTGTAACATAAACAAGAACATGGAATTCATATTTGTAACAAGTTTACTATGCAAGAATGCTATGACCTTCATCTTGCCTTTAGACCAAGATTGTTCAGCAATATTAAGTGGATGCTTGTCAATATGAGAGAGAGAGAGAGGTGTTAGTTTGACATATACAAACTTGATCAGAATGGTAAAATTACAAACAAGCCAGACTTTCAGCAAATTGACTGATAGGGTAGTGGGGGTGGGGGCGGTAAGAAGAACAACAACATGTATCTTAGCTAGTTATTTTAAAGAAACAAAATGTTTCACTATTAATTCCCAGGAGAATTACAGAAATAAAGCTATACAAAATTGGATGGATAAGGAAAAGTAAAGCAAAAAGAATAATAGAGGGAATGGATAAGAAATAAAACTTTCAATAGGAGAGAAAGGGGAAAGAATATGAGAGGTAGAGAGATTGATAATTAAAGTTATTAGATGATTGAGATAATATAATTAGATAAAGATACACTGAATCAAAATAATTATACTTACATGACTGCTTAATACTCTAAAAGTAGACTAAGCTTTGATAAGAGATTGCCAATAAATTTCTTTCTGTGTATTAGATGTAAAATATCAAATAGTTCAGTGTTTTCTTTTAGCTAAGTACACTTAGAGAAACAGAAACATATATAAGCTAACAATCAGCAACTAATAAATCTAAGACTTTAATCACACAGTATTCTTTTAGAGGCTTAGTATCTATCCTTAACATTTGTTAGCTCATCATCCTCCATGTCATTTTGTATTGCTCCAATCTACTCAGCTGGTTGCTGTTGCTACTCTCTCTCTCTCTCTCTCAACATCCTGGATATTCCACTAGGTCAAGAACGAAGGGGTTAAGACAATGTCTATGTCTGTTTGCAACTACATACACACCTAAAACAATTAGTGAAAGTACAGTATATGTTACTAAGCCATACTCAGTCACAAAAGACAGCTGGCTGCACTGAACTGTACACCATTTTCAATTTCCTTAGCTCATCTTTTATCTTATTTTTCATTTGCTACCAGCTTTTGACACACCAAGAATTACCCATTTCAGTGCAATTATTCTTATATGCAATGTCAAATATCTCTAGAATATAATACTATTCTTGTTTGTACTCAGCTAATCACAAGTCCAAGCTAAAAATCTTCTCTTTAAATTATTTTCTTTAGTTTAGATTCATCCAGTTTGAGTTATTTTATTCAATTTGGCTTATTTCCTGGGTGAAGGCACATGGCTTAGTGGGTAAGATATTCAGCTCACAATCATAAGGTCATAAGTTCAATTCCTGGTGACACGTGTCCTTGAGCAAGGCACTTTATTTCATGTTACTCCAGTCCACTCAGCTGGCAAAGATGAGTAGTACCTGTATTTCAAAGGACCAGCTTTGTCACATTCTGTGTCATGCTGAATCTCCCTGAGAACTATGTTTAGTGTACATATGTTCGTGGAGTGTTTAACCACTTGCATGTTAATTTCACAAGTAGACTGTTCTGTTGATCGAATCAGCTGGAACTCTCATTGTATCCGATGGAGTGCTAGTTATTTCTTCAATTGCTTAGTTCTTATCTATCATCATTTCTACAATCTCTCCTCTGATATCACATGTTATTTTCTCCTTTTATCTTATCTTTACACAATCTTTCCCTCATGATGTTTATGGACTACTCATGACCAATTGGACACATTGTGCCTTAATTTATGCTTCATAGTTGATAAACATTTACATTCTCTTTCATTACTACGCCACAACATATCTCATTCTCTCTTTCTTTCATACACATTCACACAGCTACATGAACATAATCTTATAGTGTTTTAATTCATTTTTAACATGAAATCACATGGAAGATGAGTTCTGAACATTTTTATATTTACATATTATTTCCATTTTTGCAGTTGAATTTTGTTATTATTGCTAACTACTTAACAAGAAGTAGGCTTGCCAGTCTCTCAAATTAAGGTATTTAGCTATATCTCTAAACAAGTTTTACAATATAGATAAAATTTAAATTGAATTAATGATTATATAGTAGTAGAGTTGTTGTCAAAAAAGTTTCCTGACTTTATCTTCCAATGCAAGTTGGTAGATAATGTCAGAAAACGTCTTTTGGCAACAGCCAGATCACCTCCAGAATGTAAATTGATACTTTGGACCATGTGAGGAGGATACTCACAGCTGGAATACCTTTAGCTATGCTTAAACTGGAAGGAACAAAAGCAATACAGCATAGATATTATCACTCTAGTAATAGTTAGTTATTATTTCTGTCTACTTATTATGATTTATTTCTGTAGAGTGGACTGTTAAATATGTCATTTCTGTAATTTCTTTACAAGTGATCTGTGTAATTGATGGTGATGATACACTAGTACAATTACAGTGTATGGAACCATAAAAAGAGTAATTACTGTGTTTTTTACAACAGGTCAGGCTGCTTAAAGAAGGAAAAGATATCTCTGTAGAAAATTACAACCAAAGCAAAGAAACTGCTTCTGCTGTAGGTAATGGAAAACCAGTAGAAAGTATTTCAGCACTTCATGAGAAGGTAATATTTTAAATTCTTTACACTGTAATTTAACATTTATTTGACATTTTGTTGCAATTTTTTAATTCTTTGCAGCATTTTTCTCCTGTTAGTATGTGGTTTTGATGGTTCTAGATGTGCAGATAGTTGCATGCTGCTTATTCGCTGCTCTAATATGGAATGTTAACACCTGATGCCAATTTGACTTGATACAATATAACAAAGTTTCAGTTATCTTGTCTTTTCAATTATTTATGGTTACAACTGTTGTGCTGATTATTGACATTACAAACATTCAGAAACATCTCAGTCAAAAACCTTTTTATCATCATTACTCATAATAATTTTGTTTCTCTCTATTGAGAACAAATTATGTCACAATAATGTCATCGCTGGTCTATAAACTATATAGCAGTAAATTTGTTATAGTATTTAGATGTTTTGAATAGCATGCATTAATTATTATCATCATCTTTTGTAGGTTTTTTTTTTATTTGTCTGATTTGTGTAATGTTATACTTAAATGTTTGGCTTATTAATGTGAATGTAATAACTTTTCAGATTAGTAATTAAGAAGTTTTTCAAGTTTAAGAAACAAATTAATATGGCACTTAATGTTGAAAAGTACTGGAGAGAGGAGATATCCTTGTTGAATACCTGTTGTTCTTCTCAAGAATTCTCTGATGTAGTTGTTCAGGAGAACTGCACTGTTTGAGTTTCCATACAGTATTTGGATTACTTTGATGGGGTTGTTGTTGAAGTTGTAATTCTTCATTACCTGCCACAACCCATCATGCCTAACTTGGTCAAAGGCTTTTTTAAAGTTGATGATGTTGTGATAGAGGTCAGATTGATGCTGTAGATGTTTCTTAGCGAGTAGTCTGATGTTAAATATCTGCTCCACAGTACTCCTTTTCAGCTTAAATATTTCCTATTCTTTTGCAAGGATTTTTTCTGCCTTCCCCTTAAGTCTGTTTAGCAGAATTCTTGGCATTTCTTTGCTGGGGTGATTAATTAGACTCATTGTTTTATATATATTGGGTGTTCAACAAGGCTGTTTACTTTTGCCAATGTTTTGCAACATCATCCTGGAGAACATCATGCAGGAGGCACTCCGAGACTTCCATTCTTCTGTTTCCATTGGAGGATGGCCCATTTCCAACCTGCACTTTGCTGATGATATTGATCTGTTAGGGAGTAGTAAATCAGAACTGCAGGAGCTCACTACCAGAGTGAAAAAAGTATCAGGAGCATATGGGATGGAGAGCAGCCCTGAAAAGAGCAAGATCCTGGTCAGTAGTAACAACCAGAACACAGCAGCAATCAACATCTTGATGAACTGGATACCTTCAAGTTCTCAGGATCCACCAGGACCAGGGATGGCAGATCTCAAAAAGAGATAACAACAGGATGCAGTTTGGCCTCTGCTGCCATGATAAAGCTGAATGCCATTATGGAAAAGCTACTCCATTAGTTTTTCCAGTGAGACTCAAAATGTACAAGTCCCTGGTGACTTTGATCCTTTTGTACAGGTGTGAGAATGAAAAAATCTAGGCATTTGAGCTTGGATTCTTCAGAAGGCTATTACACATCCCATACACATAGCTCAAAATGAATAGCTTTCTCAGGCAGAAATATGTTGGCAGATAGGAACCACACCTTGCTTAGTAAAAAGACAAAAAACTTGCCTGGTATAGTCATATATCCCACCATAACTTCCTGTCAGAAACCATCCATCAGGGCACCATTGAGGGAAGGTGAAAGCGAGGTAGAGAGAAAATCTTAGTCTGACAACATCAGGGAGTGGACAGTTCACAACACTGTGACCCTTTTATGCATGACAGAGAACAGAGACAATAGCTGACTGTAAAAGCAGTGCAATGGCTGACTGCAAAAGCATCCAAGTGGGACCCAATGACTAGCTGTATCAGTTAAGGGAACTT
This sequence comes from Octopus bimaculoides, assembly GCF_001194135.2. Classification (NCBI taxonomy): domain Eukaryota; kingdom Metazoa; phylum Mollusca; class Cephalopoda; order Octopoda; family Octopodidae; genus Octopus; species Octopus bimaculoides. The sequence continues at coordinate 31,731,250 of NC_068989.1, read as the reverse complement.
CATGATGATGATGGTACTTATTTGCCATGCGTGTGCTTATTTTGGGTTCACTAGACCATGGTCCCCAAGAGCATTTTTTAATGTCAATTTAAGTTACATTCACACTGACTTTTAGCAGTGGCAGCCATATTAGACTAGACTTTGCACAAGATTTTTGACTGGCTCTTTACTTATGACTATGACTTGCCTCTTTTTTTTTTCATAGTTCCTACTGTGGTTCTTTTACTAAGATGGAAACTTTATACCATAGTATATTCCATAAATGTTCTATTTCTCCTGATTTTGTTGTTTTACTTCTGACTAGAACTTTTTATCATCTTGTTTCCCTCTTGTTATTATTATATGTGCACAAAATTTTTCAATATTTCTATTATAATTCTAATTGTGTGTCTTTAATGCCATTGAGATATTATAGTAATCATGACTCTTAGGATCTTATAAGCATGATCAACTAAAAAAATCTTTAAAATGCTCAATTTCTGAGATGTGTATATATAAAAGAAAAAGACACTATTCATGGAGATATTAAAAAATATATAGCCCCCACATGTAAAAGATTCAATGTAATGAAAATTATTCTAAACTGACTCTTGTGGACTACTTAAACTTTCCAGACCTTTTAAAATTCTTAACATCTTACTTTATTTCATTAGTGCTTATTTCTACCCTTTTTTTCTACCATTTTCTTATTCAGTGTTATCGCAGCCATAACTTAGCATTTCCTTCCTGGATAGGCTTGAAATTTTTATTGTATTTTTTAAAGTTTTTATAATTGACTATGGCATTATTCTAATATTTTTTGGAGGAATTTGATTTAGTATGCTTCTAGAATTATTTTATATATTCTCTAATTAACACCAAAATGACTTTTAATGTTCTACTACTGTTCTATTTTTGATATTTCTGGCATTAGGCACAATTTTAAATTTGGTTTTTGGTTTTTATATCTTAAAAAAAAACAAGCATAGAGCTGTCTGAAGTACATTTTGCCTCAGCTAGACATTTTTTAAGCTCTAATACAGTGCTTCTTAAACTATGGGTTGAATTTCAGTTTATATGTTATTTCACAAGCACACAATATTTAATTGTGATGCACCACGCAAGCGCTGAGGTAATAAAATGCGTGTGGTGCCGTTGCAACTAGTGTAGTTGGTTGATTGTGTTCATCTTAATAAATGTATAAATAACAATACATGTTACTGTTTTATTCAATTGAGGTTGATATTTATTTAAATAATTTCATAATAATAATTTTTTTAAATGTTATTTTATTTATATTTCAAAATAAAAATATTTTTACTCATGGATGAATGGCAGAATATGAGTAACAAAAGTAATGACACAGATGGCTACGCTACAAGGTCTGTTCAAATAGGACCTAGTAATAAGAGAGAAGTAGCTAAGATCATCATCATCATCATCATCGTTTAACGTCCGCTTTCCATGCTAGCATGGGTTGGACGATTTGACTGAGGACTGGTGAAACCGGATGGCAACACCAGGCTCCAGTCTGATTTGGCAGAGTTTCTACAGCTGGATGCCCTTCCTAACGCCAACCACTCAGAGAGTGTAGTGGGTGCTTTTACGTGTCACCCGCACGAAAACGGCCACGCTCG
>NC_068989.1:31722380-31722912 GCF_001194135.2 Octopus bimaculoides | reverse complement strand
GGGAATCCATTTACAAACGCCAGCTGCGCCGCTCTGTCCAGGCCTTCTCCCGTAAACCCAGCCAGTGTGGCCAGTCTTCGCACTTCCGCCGCATACTCATCCACCTGTTCTCCCCACCATCTAGTCGTTCCTAGTTTTACAAAGGCAGCGTACTCGCTCTCCGTATACGCTTCTCTCAACCTCCATTCGACGTTCTCTGCACTTAATCTTTCTTCCTCGTCCATTTCTAGGTAGAGGGTCAGGGCGCTCCCTTCCAAGTATAGAGCCATGAGACTCGCCACATTACTTATTCCTTGCTGCTTGGCAACGAGCCTAATTTTTCGTATCCAAGCCATCACATCTCCTTCGCCATTAAAAGGCCTGATCACATCGCTGGCGATCCTAATCTTGGTGGCTGCCATTGCGGCGAATTTCTGCACGTGGGGCCGTACGAGTAGATGTAATCGCCTTACCTCGGTTTTCCTTTCCTCAACTGCGAGTCTGTCTTGCGGTATCCAATCCTTGAAGCTTGCCCTGACCCAAAGTACACCAG
>NC_068989.1:31719192-31722370 GCF_001194135.2 Octopus bimaculoides | reverse complement strand
GCGGTATCCAATCCTTGAAGCTTGCCCTGACCCAAAGTACACCAGGAATAGCAGCTGCCTCTCCCAAACCTAGACCGTCGCTTAACATGTCTTGTCCTGACCACAATCCCATTCGAAAAGGGCACGAATGCTGATCGAGGCTCCCTCTGCCCTTTTTCCCCTTCCGGTCAACTCGCCCTTCCGGTCAGCCTCCCCAGACACTGACGTCATACCACAAAAAATAGCACTGGAATTAAACGATATGCTTTAGGATATTATCAAAATTATAAACTTTATTAAAAGCTGTGCTCTTAACAGCTGTTTATTTTCAAATCTCTGTAAAGACATGAACTCAGAATGCAAAAACTTATTATTACACACAGAAGTAAAGTGTTTAGAGGGTAAAGTTTAAACAGATTATTGTTATTAAAAGACAAACTTATATTTTTAACCAAACAAAAATCTGATCTTGCTACACTTTTTCAAAATGACTTATGGCTTTCAAATTTATGCTATTTGTCAGATATTTTTGAGAAACTAAATGATCTCAACTTGTCTCTTCAAGGAAAGAAAAGCGATACGTTTACTTCGAATGATAAAATTAAAGGTTTTATTATATGGATCAACATTTAGAAGAATAGGGTGAAAAATGATTCATTCAAAATGTTTCCAGTTATTGATTATTTTATAATTGAAAAGAATAATTTTAAAAATTAAATTGCAACAATTATTATAGACCACTTAAATACCCTAGAAACACAGTTTCACAAATACTTCATATTGAATTTTAATTTCAAAAAGTTATCTTGGATTCAGAAACCATTTTCAATTGACATTGATGATATTAATCATCTGCCATAGCTATCTAATGACTCAAACTTGAAACCTGAATTTACAAAAAAATATTTGACTGAATTCTAAATCGGAGCTAATGCTGAATTTCCCACAATTTCTGAAATGGCATTACATGTTCTTTTGTCATTTAGCACCACATACCTATGTGAATCGAGTTTTTCAGCTTTAACCCTTATTAAAACCAAATATTGTTCAACGCTGAAAAATGTAGAAGATGCTTTACAGCCAACAGTGTCAAATATTACACCAAGGTTTAATTTGTTATGCAGCAAAAAACAAGCACATCTGTCACAAACAAATCCTAAAACTACTTTTATTCTGACAAACAATATAACTACATTATTTAAATGTGTATTGTTTAGTAAAAAAATAAATGATTTATGTATTTATTTGTATGTTTTATTTCATGTTTAATACTTGGGGTCACGAAAAATCTCATGATGAAAAATGGGTTCATGAATGAAAAAAGTTTTAGAAGCACTGCTCTGATACATCTATTCTTTGAAACCTACTAAGAAGGAATTTAGTTTTTTCTGAAGTAATTAATAATAGATTTCAAATACTGAAATCAATTCATTTTAAATATCATTAATTTTCTTCATTGGATGTAAGCAGTCTTAGTTATGTTGGCTAAAATAAAATACTGATTTCTATATCTTTATGAATATTTTCAGGTTAAACGCCTTGAAAATTTGCTGGGTAAATGTCGTGAAACGATAAAAAATAACAAAGAACGTACTATTGTACTCTGCGAAGAAAATGACAATTTGAAAACACAGTTGCAAAAGATTGAAGAAGCCCATTTGATGGTAATAGATATCTCTAAAAATATTTGTCTTGCTTGGGTAAATCTATGTAAATATTAAGTTAAGATGTACTGTTTATAACAGGAAGTGGAAATATATAGATTAGCAACAGTAACCAACCATCATTTACTTATCTGTTTTAAAGAAAATATAGATGGAAAAAATTTCATTTTATTTACTTAACTTATTTGTTAGTTTGAACTTATAACCAAAATCCTTATGAGCAAGGAGCTTGCTTTCTGAATATATTCACTTGAGATATGAAGTATAAAGGGCACTCTGAACTTTTACAAGGGCAGTTGGATACTCTTGCTAAACTGTCTTGGCTCAATGCAAAGATCAGTTATTTGGTCTATTTGCCTTTAACTGTTATCTAACTTACACAAATTTTAATTATTCAGCAGTGTTTATTTCTGTTATTCTTTGATCTGTTTCTGCTTCAATTAGCATTCTTTACAAAGTTGAGAACAATTGACAAACAGGATGCTAAACTTTTGTGGTTATAGATTTATATTTTACTACTGTTATGCTGTTGCTTTTTTTTACAACACTAAGATAGCAATGAATGAGCATCAAGATTGAACGTATATAAGAAAACACTGTCAGAAGTGCTACAATAATTTTATCAACTTTGTACATGTTTCTGTAGGGGCTATTTTTTGTTAGATTAAAATGCTACAGATTTTATTTTTCTGGTTCAATTTGTAATTACGGCCCGAAGAGTGAGAAAATACTTTTAGCTCCAATCAGTTGACTCTCTACAAAGTTTAAGTATTGACTTACATTGAAATACTTCTCAAAGAAGAGGAATATATCCTCCTTTTTCTTTACCTAATGTTTAAGATTGTATTTCTATTCTGCTTTCATTCTCAATTTTCAGATAATAATTGTCTTAGCCATGCAACATAACAATAGTACATATTGTTATGTTAATCATTTATTAATCATCAGTGCACAAATTTCAAAGTTCTAAACTTAAGTGTTTGAGATTTATTGATTGTTTTTGTAAATGTATTTTAATGAGCTCTCTTTTCTTTAGATTATTCCTAGTTGTTAGTTTGAAAAATTTCCTTGATAGAATGCATTTTTATCTTTTGAAGATATATTTTGCTCTACTGGTTGATTTATGTTCTCTGAATATTCTTTTCTACTCTAGGTAGAAGGCCCAAAATTTTGGGGGAGTGGGGGCAGTCGATTAGATCGACCTCAGTATGAAACTTGTATTTAATTTATCGACCACAAAAGGATGAAAAGCAAAGTTGACCTTAGCGGAATTTGAACTCAGAACATAAACACAGCCGAAATACTGCTAAGCATTTCATCTGGTGTGCTAACATTTCTGCCAGCTCGCTGCCTTTATGTTCTCTGAATTTTAAAAAAAACAATGACTGTGTTTAGCTCTAAGCAGTGCTTCATTTTTTTTTTTTAGTTCATTTAAGATCAGTTCACCTCACCATTTAAGATCATGTCACCTTACTATATGAGTTTATAGAATATTTTTAATTTGATACATTCTGTTTTTATTATTGATAAGTTTA
>NC_068989.1:31696512-31718357 GCF_001194135.2 Octopus bimaculoides | reverse complement strand
TTCACCCCCACCTTTATTTTGACAGTCACAATCTTTTTCTGTTTTGATTATAATTATATTACCAACATTCATATTTTGCCACTTTTGACTAATGTACAAATATATTTAGATTTAGAATGTCCCAAACAAGGGTACTGGCAAGAGTACCAACAGAGCAAAAAAATGAAGATGAAATTAAAATACATACAAGCAAACATGCATACATTCATATATACATAGATACACACGTGTGTGTGTGTGTGTGTGTGTGTGTGTGTACAAACATGTTGAAAATGAATGGACTTCCCTCATTTTATATATATTGTTGTTGTTGGCACTCCGTTGCTTACGACGTCGTGGATTCCAGTTAATCCGATCAACGGAACAGCCTGCTCGTGAAATTAACGTGCAAGTGGCTGAGCACTCCACAGACACATGTACCTTTAACGTAGTTCTCGGGGATATTCAGCGTGACATAGTGTGACAAGGCTGACCCTTTGAATTACAGGCACAACAGAAACAGGAAGTAAGAGTGAGAGAAAGTTGTGGTGGAAGAGTACAGCAGGGTTCGCCACCACCTCATGCCAGAGCCTCGTAGAGCTTTAGGTGTTTTCGCTCAATAAACACATAAACACTTACAACGCCCGGTCTGGGAATCAAAACCGCGATCCTATGACTGTGAGTCCACTGCCCTAACCACTGGGCCATTGCGCCTCCACTTTATATATACATATATATATATATATATATACACACACACATATATATATATATATGTAATATTGATAATAAAGAGAATGAAGAATTTGAACATTCTAACTTTGTTTATTTCCAGTTAGTTTATTCATAATAATAGTCCGACACATGTATTGACTGTACCAGGTGTTAAAGTCATTGTTACAGCTCTTTACATTATTAGAACGTTGTATTTTGTTATTCTTTAGATTGTTGTGCTTGTGGTTTGACATCAGTCTTCCATTATTAGAGTTATAATTTTTATTTATGTTTGTTACAATCATTAACCATATCCTTATTTCTAATTTTCCTATCCACTTTAGTTTCTTTTCCATGGTCTTTAGTTTTGTTATTAGAACTAACTATCCTATCATTATTGTTGGCCCCTGAGTTGATTTGGGCTGTATTATGTTTATCTTCAATGTTATTAGCTTTACAAAATTTCAATTTCTTCCTATACACTGCTTTTTCTAGAGCTGTATTGGAATAATCTATATTTAGTTTTAAAATTTCTTCATTAGCAGAGAGATTAAAGATACAGGTTTAAATATTTTCCACTAGTTTGTGCGTTATGCTAGCTGGGTGGTTACTATTTATGTTTATATATTTGAGGTTTACGTTGGATTTGTGGTATGGTCAGTAAATTTTTGATTTAAGATCCAGTGTTATATCTACGAAGTTTACTGAATTATGTTTCTCTTCAATCGATATGCTAAGACCTAAGTTTTCGAAGAATTTTTTCCATATTTTTCTATATGTCTATTTGAAGGGTTAGTCAGTGTGAAAAGCACATCATTTCTATATATAGTCCTCCTCCAACTTGAGGGAATTCCCTATTAATGCATGCTAGTATATAGATTCTGACTAAATCTGTTACTTGCACTGAATCTATTGAACCCACAGTTATGTCAAACAAATCTGGCCGACCTTTCCTAATCCAATATTTATCTTCAAATTTAATGATTAACTTTCTAGCTGTTAAGATAACATCTACCTCATTTCTATTTCAACCTGAATTATTCATTGCATAAATTAATGCTTTATTAAGTTGAATAGGGTTAATTGAAGTGTAATAATTCAAGATATCTATTTGCAGGAATTCATTAGGAATATTATTGAATTATTTAATTACTTCTAATGAACTAGACCATAGTTTTAGTCTAATGGTATTCTTAAGAGTATGAATATACTTATCGATGATGTGTTTACCAACTTTACCTAAACCTAATTTAGAGGGGCAAATGTGTCTAACTGTGGGGTTTGTTGTGATATTAGGTTTATGATCTTTAAGGTTAATGTATGCAGTTCTTGTTCATATGGTTCAGTTCTGTCAGTTAATTCATATTTATCCATTCTTATAGTTCTTAGTTATTTATTTTAACCACGTGGTTCTTATTGCTTAGTAATTATCCACTACTACTATTAATTCAAATAATACAATCAACTCTGAAATCCATCAAATGTAGAATCAATCAAAAATAAGTATTCTATAAGTAACCACTCCCTGCCTAGCCAAGAACAGTTGCTAACTTTAACAAACATTGTTGCTACTGCTACTGAATTTTTCCCAAACAATCAGTTGAGAAAAACATCTCACAGAAGAATGCCAAGGTGTACTACTACCAAACCTGATTCAAACTAACAGCAGAAGAAAATTCCTCTTCGAATAATGTCATACCCTGAAGAAATTGTTCTAATAATGCATAAATCGTTGCATATCAATATGCAACAATATGCAGTTGATGCAACCAAAACACGTGTCAGGCTATTATTATGAATAACCTAACTGGAAATAAGCATAAAGTTTGAATGTTCAAATTCTTTATTCTCCTTATTATCAGTATTGTACTTTACACTCTGAGTAGGCAAGAAATAAAATGGAACATCGGATGAGTGCTAAAGAAAGATTACTAAAAATGCACCATCAGAAGGAACCAGCCTTGGCATTTTATTCAGTTAGATTTGGTATCTGTCTGGATATTATATCCCTCCTCTTATTATATTTATATATATATATATATATATATATATATATATATATATATGTATATATGCTTATAAACACACACACACACACTAACTGTCCAACCCATGCCAGCATGGAAAATGGATGTTAAATGATGATGATGTATATATATAAATTGCATACATACATTCACACATACGTATATATTAACACACACACACATGAAATGAAAATGAGCTAAGGGCAATGATATACATTTGAACAACAATGACAATTAAGAATATATTAAATAACATAAAGGATGAATTCTTTATTTATTGAAACTGCCTCTTTTTCCTGAGAGGGTATAAAGCTCAGTTGCAATTTGTATGAACTCCAAATGAGAAGAGGAGATAATCTCAAGAATCAATAATTCACCAAAATTGACATACCATTAAGGAAAAGCCAATATGATTATCTGAAGACAAAAGGACACATGTGGAATTATGTTTCTTCTTTAATAGATATCCTCAGCACAGTGATTGTCCTATCTTATCTTCATTCAGTAGATGAAACACACAGGTACAAAAATAGTAGAACAAGTTATCACCTAAGTAAACTGCAGAAATGCAATAAAAATGAGCTAAGAAAAATAACTTAGAGTGACCAAAGGCATGCATTTGAACAGTACTGTCAAATAAAGATATATTAAATAATATGCAAGATAAATTTTTGATTTATTGAAACGTTCTACTCTCCCAGAGAGGGTTGACCAAACATTTAGTCGTAATTGGTACCAACTTCAGACAAGGGGAAATAATTTCAAGAGTCAGAAATTATTCAAAACAGACATGCTGTTAAAGACAGTCTGATTGTTTGAAGATAAGAGGACAGCTGTTGGTTTGTCCTTTGGATAGGAATAATATGAATAAAAATGTATATAGATGCATGGTAAAAAGTATTACATAGATTCAACTCCTAACTTTGTGAAGGGATGCATCTCTGTGTGTCATCACGTAATAATGATAGACTTAATTGTCTGTTTCATTAGCTGAGGTGATATTCAAATTCCAATGATCTTTTGTTGATTCTGCTATTCCTAATTGAAGGGCAGGTTACAATTTTCAACTATGTATATGTGAGGCAATGGCTGTTATTATGAACGATAACCAGCATCTACTTAGCGAGTGTAAAAATTTGTTGTCAGTTGTAGGCATCAGTTAATGTGCTTATTTTATAGAATTGATACATGTCCCTTTCACTGAATGTAGAGTAAGAATATGTACTAATAGGTAATCTACCAGTATAGATCTTATTTTCATATATTCTTAGGAACATCCAATATTTATTTTTGGATATAACTCCATTATCCTATCCATAAACTCCTTGCCCAACATCTAGTGTTTGAATTGTGTTTATTAAGTAAATTACATCTACTACCCATTACACCTGCTCCTCTTATTTCTTATCTTATTTGTTCTTTTTCTTATTACTATATAGTTTATTATAACTATTTTTATTGTTATCATCATTGTAATCATCATTGATATCATCATCATCATCGTCATGGAAACATTTTGCTGTCATTTTAATTTTACAATTTCAGTAATTTATTCATGTTAAGTTGATATTTATCATCTCGAGTCCTCCCCATACACATTTAATATGTATATTTAAATATACTTCATGTCAAAAAAATATTCTGTATCATTGAGAGAGATAAAGTAGTTTCAAAATGTTCCTCTATCTTATTACCTCCGCTTTAGCGGTATTGTTTTCTGTTGTGTTTGTTTGTTTGTCTGTGGACAAGATATCTCAAGAACTACTGGATGGATTTAGATGAAACTTTCAGGGATGTTTGGCTTTGTGACTGGTACAAACTGATTAGATCTTGGGATCGATCTGGTGCCGGACAAGAATTCTGGATTATTTTTCCATTTTTTTTACTTAATTTTTGAGAGTGGTCGAGTTCATTTTTAGTATTCTCGTTTGTGAGAGCAGTCAAGTTCATTTCAGATATTCTCATTTAAAAAATCATTTCTGGCTAATCGTTGAGAGGATGTTGGTGTTGCCTTGGCGGAGGTTTGCGCTCTCTGAGTGCTTTTCTTCATACTTAATATTACTTTTGATTGTTGCTGCAACTGTTAAATACTAGGATGGTAATCACTGCCCTTATATGTTAGTTGGATAATATTTCTTTTGATATTGACCCATACATTCTAGTATATACTTTTTTGCATTTTGTACTGAATATTATATTGTACTCTGGCACTCTTTGGACTTTTTCATTATTTTCTTGTTATAGCTCTGTAGTCACTACTACTATTAGTAATATTTTTGCCATTATGGTTTTACATGTGTATTTGTATGTATGTGTATGCATTACTGTACATATGGGTATATGTATGAGCATAGATGTGTGTGTGTGTTTGTATATGTTTATATGTGCTTGAATATGGATTTAGAAACTTTCCTATTTCAAACTAACTGCAAGAAATTGGTATGAGAATATGAAAGATCTTTAATGGAAAGAGTAAAATGGAATATAGTTGTATCTTTAATGTAACATACTTTTTAAACTTTTTTTTTAGTCTCTACTTGTTTCAGTCATTTGACTGTGACCATGCTGGAGCACTGTCTTGAAGGGTTTTAGTTGAACAAATCGACTCCAGGACTTTTTTTTTATTAAGCCTAGTACTTATTCTACTGGTCTCTTTTGCTGAACTGCTAAGTTATGGGGATGCAAATACACCAACACCAGTTGTCAAGCAGTGATTGAGGAACAAACATAGACACAAAGACACATACATAAATATATATATTTGTGTGCATGTATATATATATATATATATATATATATCGTTAAAGAGAATGACAGAACATGGAAAATATGAGAATTTTTATTAATCACTACAATTGTTTCAATCCATCTTGCATCGATCTCTCATGGGTGGGATACTTAACAACTGGTTTAGAAACATTCATTGGTGTAGATGTGTCTCTTCAGGTGATAATTAGATATAACTTGTTAAAATAACGACTGTTCCACAAGGTATCTTCTCAGTTTGTGTAAAGGAAAGCAGCAAATTAAAAGCCAAATTTATATAGAACATCAATAATGTCTTCTCATTAGTCCACAGAATACACAGGGCTTCTTCAGAACAGAGTCGGCATCTCCTTGTAGCAATTCTTAGTTTCATAAATACAGGAGGCTGAAAAGATTGGCCGTAAATAGGCTTTAACCATCTAAGAACAAGAGTACAGTATCTGTCAGTAGTAGCTTTAGTCATGAACCTTGCTGGTCAGTGGACAGCCATGTTTAAATACCATTTCTATACCTTGTTTTTATTCTAAAGTCACGTTTTCATTTCAAAGTCTCGTTTTCATGTGGCTTTAATAACATTAACAGTAGTAAATATAATGTGTATAGTAATACTAATAGTATCAGTGATTATTACCTCATTCTTTTCTGCTGAAGAATCTGAGTACTACCAGGTGAGTTCATAAAGTTCTTAGGCATGAAAATATAGCATGGAGCATTACACTATTCCAGATTGTTTACATCTTTCAACTTCGCAAGCTGTATGAGTGTAGATGTTGTTGACCAGCCTTTTGGCTTCTAAAGTGTATAGACTGTTGACCTGCTTTTGATTGCTCAGGATTATCAACTTTTGCGCTGTTAGCTTCTTCTTCGGGATCGATATCACTTCTTCCAGTTTCAACTGCCAGTGTTCTTGCTTTGAGATCGTTCACAGGTTCCTAGTTGCATGATGAGGTATTAAGCTCAGTTGGTGTATCAGAAAATTGTGTATCTCTCCTTGGAGCCAGATGATTCAACAAAACCATTTTCTCCTTGCTACTCAATAAACATACATGGGTGCACTGTGGATTGCATTCTGTAGTTCAACTTTTTCTATTGCTGGATTGTATTTTGAGTGCAGGTCTAACCTTCACTAGCCATTTTTGTGGTGAGGTCCCAGAAGTTGAGTGGCAGTGGAAACTGAACAGCTTATGTTACTGACCATACTGAGGAGGGAGCAAATAGAGTGCAGAGCATCAAGGTGTACGTGCTGCCAGTGACTCGCACTCAATCCCTTAGACTTCAATGCCAAAGTAATTGTTTTCCATAAAGTTGAATTGAGCCTTTTGACCTGGTCATTCCCCACTGGATTGTATGGGGTTATCCTGCTGGTCACTATGCCTTTATCATGGAGGAATTGTCTCAGTTCAGCTGACATGAAGGCAGCACCACAATCAGAATGGATGAAAGAACGAAGTCCAAAAATCAAAAATAGCTGGCTGAGAAAATGAATGACAGTAGTGGCTGATATATCTGAACATGCGAATGCAAATGGAAAGCGAGAAAATTCATTGATAACTGTGAGTAGATATTTGTTGTGCTTAGTGGATGGGAATGGACCCTTGAAGTCTGAGTGGCCTTCACAAGTTTGGCTGTCAATGTCACAAAAATTCTTGGCAACAGTAGTAAATATAACATGTATAGTTATAGTAATAATATCAGTAATTATTACCACAATGATATAATATGGTTTTGCATGCCTTAATATGGACCAAGTTATGATATACTTAATTTAATCTTCTTTAAGTCACCACACAAAATCGACCAAAGATGTTGAATGTCTCTTGTTGATATTCTTGAAGCTGGTGACATGGTTGCGATAATGATTCTTGAATGAATCAGCTGTTACCCCAATGTAAACATACTGTCCTCCCCTTGTGTGTAGGGCACATTTATATATGATGGGTTTCTTTCAGTTTCTGTCTACCAAATCTACTTACGAGGTTTGGTCAGCCTGAGGCTATAGTAGACGACACTTGCCCAATGTATCATGCAGTGGGACTGAACCTGGAACTATGTGGTTGGGAAGCAAGCTTCTTACCACACAACCACCTTTCTAAATAGGGTATGAAGGATGTATATAGGCCTGTAATAGGGCATGTAAACATGGAACTTCATTTCTCTATGTGGATGCATCAGCAGAAATGCTGTTACGTAGAATCATTTTATGGATATCGCAGTGGATAATTTCAGAATTGTTGTAGCTCTCGAATGTTGTTAAGTAAACTTGTTAGTAGGGGGAGTTACTTTGTATATCTAGATTATTTATGGAACAGGAAAGAGCAGATAATTATCACATTTAGTTGTTGGAGAAATTTATAGATTCGAAACATCTTGGTTTTAAAGATTTTATGTTTGCAGGAAAATACTAACACAGAGTTGCAGTTCAATATTTGGGTCTTAAGAAAGAGAATTTGGTAGTATTCAGTGGTACAGAGTTGTCAAGGTTTGTTGTTTACTTGGTTGTGTATGGGATAGTAAATTCCAGTTAATACTAAATAGAATATTTTTGAACTTGTATGTTTTACCTATGTATATTTAGATTGTGAAGTATCATTTTTCCTTAGATTGTCAGAAGTTTGTGTGTGTTGGTAATATCATATTTTAAACTGATTAGAAGTTGACTGTATGCATACAGGGTGCTTGGGCTAAATTTGACAATTTTTTATGCCTCCTTTTTTCAGAAACACCTTGATGTATTAGTGAACATTCAACAGTGCTGGAGAGCATAAAGATTAAAGTTGTAGTTGAAAAAAAGTTAGCTGGCACAGAGGGCTGGAAGCCATCTGAATATTGGAAAAAAGTTACTGTTATCATCATGATTCGCACTGAATATCAAAATGCCAACATCATGACTGGTGCTCAATACTCTGTGACTGCTGTAAATGCTGTTAGATGTGACATGAACAACTGCAATAAAGACTACAAAGCCATAGCCAGCAGGAAGGGATACTGCAGTCATTTTGATTGCTTTCACATGCTGGAATTCATCCCCATATCTTTGATCAGGGTCTAAGGTTCAATTCAGATGACTGTGAAGCTGCTGGAGACTGAGGTCAATCCCTTTTTGGAGAGGTCAATCCCTTTTGGAGAGGCCATATATATGGCAGCAGAATTTGGTTCCTTTCCATACCTCTAGAAAGAGTCAGAAGTGGTTGTCAGAGAATTTCTATGACTTCACCTGCCTCAATGTCTCTCCTTCTAATTTTCCCAATTGTAAGGGTTTACTTTGTGTAGAGCATGGTTGAGAAAGGCATCAACTGCTCTGCCTGCAACCACAGGTCAAGCTGTTTGGCCAAAATCAAGGAGGTGTATGAAGATCTTCCCAAGGACACAGTGAGGAATGCATATACCAGATTCCAGAGCTATTGAGAGTGGCTACTATGAGTAAACTTTTATCTCCCAAACATAATCTGGTTGAAATTTTTTGATTTTTTAAAAAACTTCTATTTTTGGAGGGGATAGTGTGTTTTCTTGTCCTTGTATGCAAACTGTCAGATGTAGCCCAGGTATCTTCTATGTAACTGTGGATGGTGTCATGTTTTGCTATAAATAATGTTACTCATGAGGTAATTTCTATTTAGAGACCTCATTGAGGGATGTTGCAATTAAAATTGCCAGGACTATGATTACAGTTTTTCTTTTCAGACAGGATTTTACTCCTTTGAGGAAAATGTCTTGGCTCAATATGTAGGAAAGGTGTAGATAGAAATTCCATGTGGAGTGCTCAGTGCAAGCTATGGACATACAAAATGTGCAGTGGGATCAATGGAAGGTTAACAGAAAGTGGTCACTATGTGTGGAAGATATGCAGGAGCAATAAACACTAAGAACATATGGGAATTAGATTTTCTTGAATATCTGGGAGAATCCTTAGGAGTAGTTGATAGTTTTTGTTACTTAGATTGCATAATTAGCAGTGGTGGAGGATGTTCTGAAAGTATTGTTACTAGAAGAATAGGATGGAGAAAATTGTGAGAGCAGTTTCCTCTGATGGTAACAAAAGGTCTGTCTCAGAGCAGTGCTAAATGGTGGTGGGACATGGGCCACAAATAAAGAAGGTGTGTGAAAACTAGAAAGAAATGAAGCCCATTTGGATGTGTAATATCAGTGTATATGTATGACAAAGTACAACTGTGTTCAGAGAAAACTAGGCGTAAGAGGAATCAGATGTAGTGTGCAAGAGAGAAGATTGTACTGGTATTGTCATGTGATGTGTATGGATGAGAACAGCTGTATAAAGTGCCAGTCCCTACATGTGGATGAAACTTGTGGAAGAGAAAGACTCAAGAAAACATAGAATGAAGTAGTGAAGGCTTATCTTAAGATACTGAGCCTCATGGTGGAGATAACAATGGACCAAGATGATTGGCAATTCAATGTACTTGAGAACACCCATCTATTTTGATGAAACTGAGATCCTAAAAGCATTATGTTTATGTTTATACACTCACTGAACCGTACTCCTGCACCTAGTCTGTCCCATCAAGCTTTCTTCACCCCTTATCTTCATAACACCCATTCCTCTACTCATCTTACTATAGCTTAATTCAGCTGCCATAATCATATAAAAGCAGAATATGCTTATATTTCATTCCCCTTTGTGCAGCCAATTATCTTCCATTTTCCTGGAACTGCTTTCTTTTAAAATCTGTCTCTCATTCTCAACATCATCCTTTCCTACTTTATTTTCTAACACTTACCATTTTCTATACCTCCCATGAGCTACACCTTAGGACTGCCATTACCTTGTCTTTAACATCCTGTCTTATCTGTTATCATTCTCATTACCCTGGAATATTTACCATTACTGGTTCACCACCTTTAACTCCCACTTTCCATTGCCACCCCTTTGTACCTCTGACATCCATCTCAGTACATCTTTCCCTCATGACCTACACTCACCCCTCCACACATATCATGCACATATTTTCTGATCTTCCTACATGTTGGTTGTACTGCTACTTATATCCTTCTTCCTGAGCCACTCTTATTCCTTCATCTTCTTCCGCTATACTGATATTTACCATTGATCATACCTCCACCCTTGTTCCATTCACTACATTCACCTCTACACTAATTTCTAACCATTTGTCCATCTGTCACTCTCCTCTCACTGTGATGAACATGTCCACTCACCGTTCCCAATTCTTTGTTCATATTCTTTCTAATACTAACATTCTTGTTTCTTGTGAGTATACTTTGATTCCTTGTCATCCCTATCAATGTCATCTTTCAAGCTACTTCCTCTCTCTTTTATATAATGCAGGGTAGTCATGTATTTCTTCTAGCCAAGATACCCATGCCCTTCCCTCTATCATATTTTAGCTTCTCAACACCTGGCATAAAGCCACCCACTTTGTCAAGGGTCTTCTTTTTGTTTTATAAGTTATTTGATGACCTTATTAGTGATGGTGTCACAAAAAAGTACCCAGTACAGTCTAAACCATACCAAAACGGACCTCAATTTAGTCTTGTGGCTTGTTGGATCTTGTCAAACCCTCTGCTGTCAACCCATGCCAGTAGAGAAGATGGATGTTAAATGTGATGATGATCACGAGGATTTAGTTTTGGTGGTTACACTTGGCTTCAGTTTGTTCAAAGTTGTTGGCTGTGAAGTATATTTTTATGTTGTGTTTGTTTATATTTGTGGTACTTGCGGTTGGGCTGCAAGTGTTTTTAAAGAATAGGCTTGCTATTGGTGTAGAGACTTGCATGATGAAAATTTTTCTTTTCCTAGTTTTATGTTTCTTGTTTATTGTAGTCTGGTATTATTTATGCACACCCAGTTTTACATACTGTAAGGCTAAGGATATACATGTATGCTAAAAATCTATAAGTGTTTGGGTACATTTGGGTGTATGTTGCTGTATATGTATATTTTTTGTCTTTATAGATAAATATATATAAGATCTTATGAGTGCATGTTCGGTTCATGCATTTTTACTCGCGCGCACACACACACACACACACACACAAAATAAATAAGGAAATGACTATATTGGAATTGCATTTATTGTCTGGTTATGATTATTTCAATAACTGGTGGGATAGATAAATTACTTAATATGTTGGAACATACAAGTTCATGCAATATCAAAAGTATGTAAGTATGGATATGCAGTTACACAGATATGTACATCTATATATATTTATAATAGCCATGCTAGAAACATTAAAATACTCCTGTACATAATTCATAGTAATTTAATCCATAGCAACCTGACCTTTTTATAAAAATGCCCAGTTTAAAATTTCTTTAAAAACAGCTTCTAACATCAACACTGACTTGTGGTGGAGTATTGTTCTTGTACATAGAGAATTATTATTACTGACCATTTCATACTCTTTAATAATCAGTGCTATATAAACAGTAAAACACAAAATATAACATTATATAATAACAATATGATAACAATATAAGCATTGTTATCTTCACATTTAACATTCTATTAGAATCATTCTTAGTAGGTGAACTACTTTTTTTAATATCTTACATGAAAGACCTAAGCTGACCTTGATTGTTCTGAGAAGTAGGATAATTGTAATATTGATAAAAGAGGATTTAAAATGTAGGTAAAGTGTAGCAATATTATAAAGGTTGACAGTTGTTGAAAGCCCTGATTATTTGTGCTTAAGATGACTTTTGATACAGAGATAGTTAGTTCTAAAAAACCATTAAGTCATTTAGCCATAATCCCTTTGTTTATATTAATTTCCAGAAGCTTTACTGCTACATTGTACTGATAAGGTGGCAACTCAAAATTTCTTAAATGTGAAAAAAAGTTTTCTTTTTGATGTGCTTGCAGATATTTACAGATAAGTAGAATAATTGCTCAAAAGTAGTTCAGTTCTGGAGTACTTTTTCGTTCTTGGAGATCCGATATTCAATATCCAGAGCTTCATTGCTCCTGAAGGAGGAACCCCTCCCTGGACTTCTTCCACCACTGTTAGTCACTGGCCAGTCATGAGCATGTAGGCCCCAGGTGGCCGGTGATATCATCTCACCATCTTGTTTTTGATTGGCCTCTGGATCTTGTCCATTGTTTTCATGTCTATTCCATCACTCTAATTGTCCACTTGTTGTCCTTCAATCACGTGATGTGGCCAGCCCATTTGCTCTCCTTGATGGTTCTTATGATGTTGTTGACTCTAATGTGCTATTGAATCCAGGTGTTGGTTTTCTTTCTTGCAAACTGATCTGAGCATGATTCATTCCATTTTCCATTGGGCTACAATTGGGACATTCATGACGGTTGTGTTGAGAGCCCATGTGTCACTGTTTTAAATCATCACTGGCTGGATGTACTCATTAAAGATCTTTCTTTTTATTTTTTGTAGAAGTATTGAGATTTCTCATGAAGTTTCCCACCTTCCCAAAGGCTGCCCCAACCCATTTTTTGTTTTTAAACTTCTCAAAGATAGGTGAAGAATAGTCTGAGTGAAGTTCTCAGATGGGATTATAGAAAACTAGGCATTACAGAGAAAATTTCAAATTATAGGGAATTAATAGAAAGAGACTTTTGTCTAGCATTTGTTATCTCAGATTAGATATTTGTTGATGAGAATTTCTGAACAGGAAAGAAAGTCTGTTGCAAATAGAAATCAGATGCAACCCAAATGATATAGATGTAAAAAAAATTAGCACTACTCAAAGCCCTTGGACTAATGTTTTAAAAAATATAAATAAAATACATAGAAACTTTCAAATTATCTACTGAATTAAGCTTGAGATTCAAAGAAACAGATGACATAGAATATTGATGATTACTTCTGCTGCTACTACTAATGCTAATATTAAAACTGATTAGTTGACTAACTTTGAATATCTTACTTCTTCCTGTTCTTTTTGCAAAAGTAAATGTGAAAGGCTAAATGTAATGAATTATTTCTTTGGATTATTTTAGCTGCTGAACAGTTGGAAAAATCTCGTGAGATCATTAAGCAACTAAAAGAGGAGAAAAAACAGGCTATTATTCAGTTAGAAGACAAACTAAAACATGCAGAGAAAACAATGGAAGAAGAGAAAGAAAATCTTGTACAAGAACTTTCAAGAGGAAAAGCTTTAGCCATTTCACTTGTCCAGGTAGAACAGCTGTTCATATTCTTCCTTATTGTAGTATTTTATCAAGTAATTCAAAGAAGATAGAAACTATCTATAATCTTTTAGTCTGAAGGAGAATAGATTGATGAATTTAATACAATTGATGTTTATTTAAACATTGATGAATTCGTATTTAGATGGGAAAATATGAGCAGGACAAGAGTTTCAGAGGCAAAATTGAAGAGTAAGGTACCATATAGCAGGTATTAATACAAGAGGAAGGAAGTGGTGTTTATTGAATGGGTTTTGGTAATAGATAGAAAATACATAATGAGGACACAGAGTCATTGCTTGTACTTGCTGAGATAAAGTGTACTCTAGTCCTAAATGTGAAGCTTTTGTGATATCATCATAGCTATATTATATATGTTTGGCTACCCCATAAGTTTTCAAATATTGTTAGCATATGTAGTGTACAAAGGCTTCACTTGTGAGTTGTTTTATGAGCATCATTGCTTATAAGCATGTAATGTTGTGAGTCTTTTTGTTTGATATTGTAGCGACTCTGTTTTGATTATGTGTAGATGAGGTATCTGCACCAAAGATTGTGAAGGAGTGACAGATGGTGTCCTGTACATAAGATTGTGTAAAAAGGATATTGATACAGACTAGAAAGTTACACTTAACTAATAGAGTTGAAGAGAAAAGTACTTGACAAAGTTTGAGATACAGTTCTATATTTAAGTTTGAGATGTCCCTTTTGTAAAAGAGTAAACTCTCATAACTTGGGAAATACACCTGTAGACACAGCTAGTTCAACAATTTGGTAAGACATACAGAGAGTTAAGTTGGGGGAAATGAACAATAACTGTGTTTGCTGGGTGTATTGTTCAAAGTAACAGGAGGACAAAAGAGTGTAAAGTACAGACCCATCTCTTTGATATGTACAGTTCTTTTTAGTGGAAGTTAATAGAGAGAAAGTAGTGACTATGATCTTTGTAGGTTCTTCCAGACTAGTTAGATTTGGTTTCAATATCTGTAGGTTAATGTCTATTGGAAAAACAAAGAACATGTAAGGAGTTCCAGTGGGTTTTATTTCTGGATTAGAAAAAGCATTTAGTGTAGAGTCTGAGAGAGGATACACGTAGACAGGAAGACAAGAGCACAAAAGACAAGTGGAGCTGATGAAGCTAGCTAGTTCAGAGAAACAGAGTCCAATATAGTTATGATAGTAGAGGTGAAGAGAAGAAACAGTACATCATTAAGCTGGTGGGTGAAGTCTGTTGGTGGTTGGATCTTTGCTTATCAGTTGAACAGTTTTTCTTTTGGATTCATTCTAAGCATATTAGTCTGTGTGTGCAGCAAAGCTATTCCATAAATGTAAATAGTATTCCAGTACAGGTTTTACTTGAGCTTTGTAAATGGTTAGCAAATGACCAAGGCTGAAGTATTTCTTGGCTTTAAAGAAGAATCCAAGTTTTTTGTGATACAGTTTTAACAATGTTGTGTGTGTGAGTGTGTGCACGTGCACGCACACTAACATTTTTTTGCAGTTTAGAGAGTTTTAATTGACTACTACTCATAAACGAGTGTGAGATACAAGACTGTTTTATTTGATATGTACTGTAATTAATTCTTCATGCCTTTAAAAGAAACAATATTGTCATGTCCCTATTGAAAGATACTGTTGAAGTTCCTGTTCATGGATTCAGTATATGTTAGGTGATTTGGTTGTATATGGATGACAATTGTGTATAGAAGGGTAAGAAGAACAGAAGCATAGTATCATCTAAATAGGAGCGTATGTTGCTTGAAGTGATAGTTGTAGGCCACTAATGTAAAAAAAAGGAAAGTATGAGAAAAATATAACTGTATCTTGAGATAAATTAGAGCTAAGAAAATGTGGGCCAGAGAGAGTTTCATTGGTACAAGCTGAAATGATACAGTTTAATTGACAGTTTCTGGCTTGAAAGATAAGAGATAAATATATAATATTGCTAGGTAATTTAGCTGCTGGTTTTCATGCCTAATACAGTCAAAATTTTGGTGTTGTCATGTACAGTGGTAAATTGGAAGAGTTAAAGCATCAGGTCTCCAGTATGCACTCTGAATTCAAATGTAATCAAAATCAACCTCACTTTCCATCCTTCCAAGGCCAATGAAAAATTATCAGCCCATGATATTGAATTGGTAGAACTATAAGAATGTTGGACTGAGTTTTGTTTCAGTTCTTTGAGTTCTGAGTTGTTCAAAACCCACCATGCCCTGCTTGGGTGGTAGATTTAACACATCACCCAGTTCAGCATATAACATCTGGCACTTTGTATACCTTTAGTGGAGTCCATTCTATTGTAAACATTTAAGGATACCTTCCTCTCTCCCTCCCAATAGTCATGGAGATCATGGGTCACAAGCAATGCCTTCCCTTCTGAAAAAAAAATTAGATTCACTAAAATTCTCAAAAGCAAAGAATCATTGGTAAATGACATAGAAAAGTAAGTCTCTAGTAGATCTGGTTCTATGGATGCCATGCTAATAGTCACTGAAGGGAGAGAGAAACTCAAGTTTTTTAAGGGGGAGATGGTTGTTAAGTTTGAGATGTTAGAAGGTAGGTTGGCAGTTGAGAGGGTAAGAATGATTGCCTGATTTGTAGATGGAACATGTTCCTAAAGTCTGTGACACATTTATGATGACTAGCAGGACCCATGGATATTTCACAGAATTAATGGTAGACTTATTGGATTATTTCTGAAAACTTTATCCAAAAAACCTGAAAATGTATCCTGTGTTGTGTCTGTATGGAAAGATAGTTGCTCATCTGCTACTCATTGAAAAGTGAAAGAAATTGGAATATGATTATTACTTAATGTACTTTATATAAACACTTTATATACTTTATGCACAATTTTATAGACTTTATACACAGCACTCGTAAAATAAATATTCATTCTTATTTTTCCATTTTTCCTATAAACAAAAATAATATATCTCATACATATGATACAACCTTTAGTTAAATTGCATATATCTGCCGCATAAATAAGTGTGAATATTTCACAGAATTGCACTTATGCACATGCGTTAAGTGATAGGTGATATAAAAAACTTAGTTCGATAAAAAAAAATACACTTTTCACTATTCAATCACCACCACTTCCATCTCCACCGCAACCAGCACCACCATCATCTCTCTCTCTCTCCTCCTCTTCTTTCTCCCTCCTTTCTCACTCTCTCCCTCTGTCTTCCTTTGTCTGTCTTCCTTTGTCTGTCTTCCTTTGTCTGTCTTCCAAACCTCACCATCAGAACATCGCCCCTCTGCTAAAATTATATTTTTAACTGTCCCCCTCTACCTTCAACTAACTTTTTTAACCACTAATAAATATTATGTTCCCCCTACCTCATGTCATGGACACTTCTCTCTCTCTCTTTTTATTTCTTCCTCTTTCTGTCTCACTCTTTGCCTTATTGTCTTTTTCTCTTTCCTCTCTTTCCTTTCAACTAATCACTTGAAAGCATTACTATTACATTCTCACTACCTTATATCATGAACGCTTCTCTTTCCCTCTTTTTCTCCCCCTCTCTTTTTCTCTTTCCTTCTTTTCTTTCTCCCTCTTTTTCTCTAATCATGTGATTAGCTAAGTAACAGGGTAAGTAACTCAGTAACAAGCAGAATTATTATAAGATATTGAAAGAGACACACAGAGAGAAACAAAGCAGAAACTGTCTCTGGAGTGCACTGTTTGAAAGTGATGGAAGAGACACTGTTGGAGCCAGTCATCTTGGATTGGAGTGATTTGAGAATTTTTTCACACTAGGCAACTGTGATGAATGAGACAGGATGTATAAGGGTGGGTTTTGTTTAGTGTGTACAGTAGAGGATGGAGGTGAAGAAAGCAGTAAATGTAAAGGTTTTTCAGTAAGTATACTGCTAGTGGAATTGTTTTGGTTGAAGAATAATGATTAGGAAGAGTTTGTAAAGTTAGTAGAGATCTTGGCAGGTAACCAAAAGCCAATGCTGCATTTTGGTTGGAGGGAGAACTTTGAGGTTATGTGATGCACAAAAACATTGAATGCAGGTGTTGCAGTGATGGTTTAAACCCTGACAGTTGGTTATGGTAGTAGATGATTTCTTTCAGAAATTGTAAGCAGTGTTTTTGTCCAAACTGCTGCAGTACAGTTGTAAGCAAACCATTTAGAGGCGTTGGGGTTATGATAGCTGGCTGTATGTGGAATACAAAGGGAAATATTCAGGCGAGTAGTTATGGTTACCAACTTACATAGGTCAGGAGTGAAATATATTTGCTGACAAACTGTTGTTGGTAAAATCCTGGCAAAGCTTCTACAAGTTAGGTAACTTGAGAAAGGTTTGGTGAAAGATCTTGAGGAAATCTTGGTCACCCAAGTGACTTTCACACAACTGTCTTGGCTGTGTGAAAGTTGAAGCACATTTGTTTTCAAATGCTGTTAGTGAAGAACTGGTTTTGAAAAACCTGAAATGTTATGGAGAATACGTTATGTGGATTGAGTTGTAATAGGCGATCCTCTGACTCTTCATTGAATCTGAAAGAGGAAAATCTCCTACATGAATAGACTCACAATTATGTCTAATTAGAAAAATATTTCTTATTTACATAATTAATTCTGAACATTCAGTCATTACTGATGGTCACATTTAGATATCTTTGAAGATAACACTGTTCAAGTAGTGTTGACTTAAAGATTAAGTAAGGACACAACAACTATAAATGTTAATTCAAAGTAAAGTGAAAATGAAAGAAGTAAAAGTGAAAATATTACATAAATCTAAATGGCTGGGAAAAATTATTTGCTACCAATGAATGCATTAAAATTCTTCTTTCCAAGCTAGTCTATTGTCTGGAATTGGAGGTACAAGAAGTACTTTTTGTTATTTATTATATTCAGTATTTCTGTTTAAATTACAACTCTACTATCATCTCACTCTTTCTCCTCTTCCTTGCTTTATAATAATTTCCTCTAAATATACATGAAAATGTAAATACCATCTTGTTGATGCTAACAGAAAAAACTGAATGAAAATTATGACTTGTTAATGAAATTTTGGGTCTAGACATTATTATAAACTTGAAAGACGTTCTCTCAGCATCTCCAAAATACTGCAGTATTTGTTATTCTTTTTCTTTTATGTATTCGTTTTCCAGGAAGAACATGAGAAAGCTCTAGAAGAAAAAGTAAAAACTGCTATTCAAGAACAAGAAAATATATGGAAAGAAAAACTTGACAAAATTGAAACTAGCCATCAGGATGCTTTAACCTCTAAGGTATAATTTTGATTAATACCACCACTAGTGCTATATAATGACTAACAACTTATTTCTTTATGATGGGATGGTTATACAATCTTAGTTACAAAAGCAATTGTTGATAAACATTGATCTTGCATTATATACTTCTATAAAACATCAATCAATTAAACACTCATTAATGTTTATCTCAGGCAAATTTAAAGCACTCTTTAAATATGAAGTGCATTCAAAAAGTATCTGACTATTTTTTC
This sequence comes from Octopus bimaculoides, assembly GCF_001194135.2. Taxonomy (NCBI): domain Eukaryota; kingdom Metazoa; phylum Mollusca; class Cephalopoda; order Octopoda; family Octopodidae; genus Octopus; species Octopus bimaculoides. Next base: position 31,699,258 of record NC_068989.1, on the reverse strand, counting down.
TCTCCAAAAACTAATGCTGTGTGCACAAGATTCTTTATATGGGGGATGGTGGGGTGACACCACCCTTCTTGCACATGCTTGAGAATTTTTGCACCAGTAGGTTGCACTTACCCATGGCTGCTATACCTAAAGTATAAATGTGTAGTGCACACTTATCAGATTTTTGTTTTCAGTGAACACATCGAGCAGAGATATCACATCAAGTTTTGCCAAAAGCTTGGTAATACTCAAGTTCAAATCATCCAGAAGATTCAGCAGGCCTTTGGCAACAATGCCATAAGCAAAACTTAGATTAAAAAGTGGTACAACCACTTCGAACATGGTCATACTTCAGTGAAGAGTGAAGCATGCTCAGGCAGGTCATCCACAAGCTGAAATGAGGAACCAATTGAGAAGGTTTGATGAATAGTCATGGAAGACCATCATGTAACAAATCAGAAAATTTCTCACAAAGTGGGAATAAGCACAGGACCAGTGCATTCCATTTTAACAGAGGATTTGTGCATGCAGAGATTGTTGGTGAAATTCATCCCCCAAGGTGCTGGCAGAGCAGCAAAAGCAACTCTGCATGGTAATTGCTCAAAACATACTTGACTGGGAAAACTGCAACCCAGATTTCATGAAGACCATCATCACTGGTGATGAGACATGGGTTTATGGTCTCTGCTCAATGCGTTTGGTCATCTTGCGTGAAAACGAAAATTCAACAAGCATGCACTACATCTCTGTACTCTAGGCATAAGAGCCAAGAATTGATGTCACCTACTGTCATGTAAATGCTTATGCATGCACAGGAAGGATGACGTCATTTCCACCCAAAGGATTTTGTCAATGCTGCATTAGTTTTGGAAAGGAAAAATGAAGTCATTTTACTATGGACTATTTTTTTTTCATTGGTAAATTCAGCATTATCAAAAGCAAATTGTACCAACTAATTCCTTGTCTCTCCTTCTTAAAATAATTATTGGTACACATTTTAGGTCTCAGGTTTATCCAACTATTGTACTGTATGCTTTCATTATTATATGGGACTTGTCTTTCGTCAGAAAAAAAATTTGGTTTAACAATGTTTTGTTACAATGGCATAAATGTAATCTATTTAAAATATATTTACATCTCATTTTGTTTTTTGATAGTTACTCAGAAAGTACCAAACTATTCAAGATTTTGGTTTTCTAAATTTTTTTAAATACAGCATGGCACTTGAATGAGTGCCATGCTGTATCAGAATTCCCTTTGTTGTCTAAAGTCCAAAACTAGAACATCTCAAACTAGCATTAAATTGTGCATTTCTAAATATTGCTGTTCCCAAATACTATATTTATATTGTTTGATGAATTACAGTTATTTGCTCTCTAGTTTCAATATATCTTGTATAAGAAAGCTATTTATTTGCTGGAGATGACTGTAAATTTAACATTGTATAATATTAAGATATGAAGAAATGCAGATACCAGAAATTAATAGTATATATATGGTAGATTTTATGTAAAACTTATTTATTGATAATTTGACCAGTATCACAGTATAAGTGCACCAAACTAATATACATAATTTACCAAGCTTCTCTTTATCCTCTCAACATTGTTTTCATATCTGTGTTCTATGTTATAATATTTCTAATGAGCCTACAGAAAAGAATCTTCAGTTGTCTCAATTTCATGTCATTTCATCTTTAAGATCTGGTATTCTCATATCTGATGTAACCACTTCACAAGTCTACTTCTATTATGAGTTATATTTCACTCCATTCATAGAGCACTTTAATACTCAGCATGTCCAGTCTGTTCACTTTTCATGCTTACAATTTTTTTTTACTGATTTTTCTACTTTTCCTACAAGGGTACATTGCACAATCAATAAAACTATACTCAACCTATTCCTATCCAATTGGTGTGAATTATCTGCATTGTTTACATGTTTTACTGCCATACAGTATTGCCTTCCTGGCACGTGTAAAGACATTCGAGCGAAATCGTTGCCAGTGCCGCTGGACTGGCTCCTGTGCAGGTGGCACGTAAAATACACCATTTTGAGCGTGGCTGTTGCCAGTACTACCTGACTGGCCTTCGTGCCGGTGGCACGTAAAAGCACCCACTACACTCTCGGAGTGGTTGGCGTTAGGAAGGGCATCCAACTGTAGAAACTCTGCCAAATTAGATTGGAGCCTGGTGTAGCCATCTCGTTCACCAGTCCTCAGTCAAATTGTCCAACCCATGCTAGCATGGAAAGCTGATGTTAAACGATGATGATGATGATATATATATATATATATATACATATTATATATATATATATAACAGGAAAAACTTTTATTTTTGACAAGTACCCAATACATTGTACACTGCACATTATTAATCTATTATTTGTACTTACCAATCTTCAAGAAAAAGTAAAAATAAACATCCCTTGAATTTCGGTTGTTGGAATGTGTGCACACTTCTTGATGATAATTTCAACAAGAGGCCAGAAAGATGTACTGCACTTATTGCATGTGAGCTCAAGAAATATTCCCTTGATATAGTTGCACTCTCTAAAACCTGTCTTTCTGGTGGGGGCCAGTAAATGAACTTACTTATGGATACACTATCTTTTCGAGAGGCCTACCTAAAGGTCAGCATAGAGAATCTGGTGTTGTGTTTGCTCTCAAGAATACATTAGTATCCTCCATTGCAGAGCTTTCAAGTGGTATATCTGAACGGATCATGTCATGCCGTATTAAACTGACAAAAGGTAGGTTTCTTAC
>NC_068989.1:31695888-31696502 GCF_001194135.2 Octopus bimaculoides | reverse complement strand
TATATCTGAACGGATCATGTCATGCCGTATTAAACTGACAAAAGGTAGGTTTCTTACCGTCGTCAGTATTTATGCACCAACAACGTCCCATTCTGATGAAACTGTAGGACAGTTTCATGATGATCTAGCACGATTATTGAGGAAAGTACCAATTTCTGAGAAGCTGGTCATATTGGGAGATTTCAATGCAAGAGTTGGAAAGAACTATGTTTCATGGCCTGTTTTAGGTCGACATGGGATTCGAAAATGCAAAAAGAATGGAGTAGCTCTCTTAGTCTGCTGAACGTCGACCCAACAGAGGGACCAGCTATCCGAGTTGACAGTACCATGGTAGATAAAGCAATTAAGAGTATGAAGACAAGGAAAGCCTCTGGCCCATCAGGAATCACTGCAGAGATGCTCAAAATATCTGGCAGTGTCGTCTATAGCCTAGTCACCCGTATTGTCAACCAGGTGATACATGGAGTCCTACCCAATGACTGGTGTAGCAGCACCATAGTCAACTGCTACAAAGGTAAAGATGACGCTTTAGATACAAATAATTACAGAGGTATCAAGTTGTTGGATCAGGTAATGAAGGTCACAGAGAGGGTCATAGCCCAACTAATTAGATG
>NC_068989.1:31694586-31695403 GCF_001194135.2 Octopus bimaculoides | reverse complement strand
AAATGTGCAGAAAACAACTTCTGCCACATTCCATAGAGAAAAACTAGATGTAGTTGATAGCTTCCGCTATCTAGGTGACCAAGTTAGTAGTGGGGGAGGGTGCGCTGAAAGTGTAGCTGCTAGAATAAGAATAACCCGGGCAAAGTTCAGAGAGCTCTTACCTCTGCTGGTGACAAGGGGCCTCTCATTCAGAGTAAAAGGTAGACTGTATGAGGCATGTGTACAAACAGCCATGAAACATGGCAGTGAAACATGGGCCATGACTGCTGAGGACATGCGTAAGCTCGAAAGGAATGAAGCCAGTATGCTCCGATGGATGTGTAATGTCAGTGTGCATACTCGACAGAGTGTAAGTACCTTGGGAGAAAAGTTGAACCTAAGAAGCATCAGTTGTGGTGTGCAAGAAAGACAATCGCAGTGGTATGGTCATGTGGCGAGGATGGATGAGGATAGCTGTGTGAAAAAGTGCCACACCCTAGCAGTTGAGGTTACCTGTGGGAGAGGTAGGCCCAGGAAGACCTGGGATGAGGTGGTGAGACACGACCTTCGAACATTAGGCCTCACCGAGGCAATGACTTCTGACCGAGACCTTTGGAAATATGCTGTGTGTGAGAAGACCCGGTAAGCCAAGTGAGACCTAAATCCAAGGCCTCTGCCAGGGATGTAGCCAGCCCACTTATGTGTACTCTGCTTGCGAAGACCTGTTGAGGCAAGTGAAATCAAAATCGAACTAAATTTGACTACTGGCCCCCATGCCAACGTCTCCTCCACTGGACACTAAACCCTGCTTGCGAGGACCTGTTTAGTCAAGCGAAAG
>NC_068989.1:31690453-31694440 GCF_001194135.2 Octopus bimaculoides | reverse complement strand
GGCACCACCTTTCACTTGTGCCGCAGCTTCGCGTACCTGGCAATTGTGCAGGTGGCACGTGAAATGTCATTCGAGTGAGATCGTTGCCAGTGCCGCTGGACTGGCTCCTGTGCAGGTGGCATGTAAAATATACCATTTTGAGCGTGGCCTTTGCCAGTACAGCCTGACTGGCTTTTGTGCCAGTGGCATGTAAAAGCACCCACTACACTCTTGGAGTGGTTGGCGTTAGGAAGGGCATCCAGCTGTAGAAACTCTGCCAAATCAGATTGGAGCCTGGTGTAGCCATCTGGATCACCAGTCCTCAGTCAAATCGTCCAACCCATGCTAGCATGGAAAGCGGACGTTAAACGATGATGATGATGTACTGAGAATAATCTGGTTGTCACCAACACTCTGTTTAAGCAGAAAAATAAATAAAACCACCTGGATGCACTCAAGATCTAAGTACCGACATCTTATAGATTATATTCTGATCAGGAAACATGATATGAAAGACGTTTCTAGTGTTCAGGTCATGAGAGCGGCAGAGAGCTGGACTGACCATCATCTAGTGCGTGGAAAAATAGATTTTTTGATAATGCCTCAAAATCAACAGTCTGGTCCTAAGGTACCCAAAAAGTTAAATGTTGCAAACTTTAAATTATCAAGCATCTTGCAAAGATTCCACAGTGCTATAGAAAGTATCAATCTTAACCCAAGCAACCTATGGGAAAATTTCAAAACAAAAGTATTTCAGGCTGCACGTTCGTCACTGGGATTTAAATCTCATAAATCCAGTAACTAGTTCTCAGATAGATCAGCAGAAATTCATGATCTACTTTTAGAAAAACAAAACTTAGGCAATACACTTCTTTTTCAGTCCTTGAATCCCAACTCAAATGAAACTTACAGAAAGCTGAAAAGGAAAGTGTAGACTGCTCTAAGGAAAATTAAACAGGAATGGTGGAGTGATAGAGCAAAAGGGGCACAAGAAGCAGCTGATAGAAATGATGCCAAGGGTTTGTACTCTTATGTTAAGCAGGTATATGGCCCAAAATCTCCCTCAATAGTTACAATGAGAACAGCAAATGGACGTTTTTTTCTGGCTGACACCGCTTCAATTCATAAGTATTGGGTAGAACATTTTTCTGCACTTTTGAATAGACCATCATCCATTGACATGAGGACGATAGAAAAAAATTGAACACCTTCCAGTTATAGAAGAGATGGTATTTGAACCAACTCTAAATGACATTTATTTAGGTATGAATAAACTGAATAACAATAAGTCTCTAGGGACTGATGGAATCTGTGCAGAAGTCTTGAAATATGGGGGTGACAAAATGTTTGAACTCTTAAATATATTAATCTGTCACTGTTGGAGAACTGAGAAAGTGCCTCAAGACTGGATTGATGCCATTTTAGTCTCCTTGTATAAATCGGGGCCAAATGATCTGTGTGGCAATTTTCGTGGGATTTCGCTTTTGTCTGTGGTTGGAAAGGTATTTTCCTGCATTTTGTTAGAACGTTTAAATACCTTTATAGTTCCAAATATAGTGTCTGAGTCTCAGTGTGGTTTTCGTTCCTCCAGGGGCACAGCTGATTGTATCTTTACTGTTAGACAATTACAAGAAAAGTACATTGAACAGAATCTTGCTCTATAACATTGCTTTGTTGATTTGAGCAAAACATTCGATATTGTTAATTGAAATTGCCCAGAAAAATTTGTAAACATGGTTAGGGCTTTGCATCAAAATATGAAAGCTAGAGTTAATTTTGGTAGCAGGCTTTCTGAATTTTTTGCTGTGGAAAATGGAGTAAACCAAGGAGACCTTGATGCACCCACCCTCTTTGCAATATACTTTGCTGTTGTATTGTCATGCTTTCCAAAACTCTGAAGAGGGTATTTACATAAAATATCAAACAATAGGAAATGTTTTTAATCTGACCAGACTGAAATTCAAAACGAAGGTTTTTATTTCACTCATTAGGGAACTTTTGTATGCTGACGATTGCGATCTTGTCAGTCATTCTGAAACAGGTCTACAATCTCTTGTATCTGCATTTGACTCAGTTTGTGATGATTTTGGCTTGACCATCAACTTGTAAAAAAACAGTTGTAATGCACCAACCTGCATGTGGTGGTGTTTGTAACCCCACTGAAATTTTTGTTAAGGGAAAGTTACTCAAGGTTGTCGATTCGTTCATCTACCTTGGAAGCTCTGTTCAAAATGATGGAAATCTTGATATAGAAATACAGCTGCAAATTCAAAGGGCAGCAAAAACATTTGGTGGCTTGGAGTCATGCATTTGGTGCCAGCAGCATGTAAAGAAGAACACAAAGCTGGTTTTTACAAATCATTTGTCTTGCCATCTCTGCTGTATTCCTGTGAAACTTGGACTTGTTATGAAAGGCATTTTAAACTGTTAGAACAATTCCACCAAAAATGCCTTCATTCCATTTTAAAAATTAAATGGAGTTCTTTTATTCCAAACACAGATGTCCTTGCATCTGCAGGCATCACCTCAATTAAAGCTATGCTTTTGAGGAACCAATTGAGATGGTGTGGCCATATTGTTCGAATGGCAGATGAACACATGCCCAAATAGCTGTTTAATGGTGAGCTTGCAGAGGGGAAATGCTATCAGTGTAAACCTAAAAAAAGGTTTAAGTACGGCATAAGGACGACTATGAAGTCACTTGAAATAATTCCAGAAGATATATATACACTTGCTTCGGATCAAGTTGGGTGGCAAACAAAGGTGTGGAGTGGAGTAAAAGCATTTGAAGAGGCCAGGATAATGCAAGTAAGACTCAAAAGAGATCTAAGGAAGAATGTAACGACCGAGAAGGTGAATGACAATGACCTTTTTGTGTGCACAGTCTGTGACAGACCATGCCTGTCTTTGGCTGGCCTCAAATTTCATCTGTGAATGCATGGAAAACGAACCTCCACCAACTATTCTGACTATATGTCTGTGCACTCCTTTGAATGCAGTGTATGCCAGAAGGTTTGCAAGTCCAACGGAGGCCTCAAAAGACATGCTAAGACTCACAAAGAGCAGAACTTATCTGCGGGTATTGGTGGTCCAAATCAGAGGTGCAATCTATGTGGGTGTCTTTTCAGAACATTGTCTGGTTTAAAAAGCCACATCAGATACCATGATGGTGCTAAGGTTTAGGTACAGGAGGTAGTCAAACTCTATAAGGAGTAGACAACAACCATATATGTATGTATGTATGTATATATATATATATATATATATATATCATCATCATAATGTCCGTGTTCCATGGTAGCATGGGTGGAACGGTACCACAAGAGCCGGCCTAGCCGAAGCCTGCACCAGATTTCTGTGACTGTTTTAGCAGGATTTTTACAGCTAGATGCCCTTCCTAACACCAACCACTCAGTAGAGTAGACTTAGTACTTTTTATGTGGCACAAGCACAGGCAGTGTGAGTAGTGCTTTTTACCTGGCACAAGCACAGGTGAGGTCAGTTTTGGCAAGGTTTTTACAGCTAGTTGCCCTTCTGAACACCAACCACTTTACAGCGTGGACTGGCTGCTTTTAAGTGGCACCTGCACTGACAGTGTCACCAAGTACTTACAAGACAAAAACTTTTAAGAAGGGAAGAGGTGATGATGAAAAGGTTATAGTAAGACAGATATAGGTGTCTTGCTGAAGAGTAAGTACAAGGTTACCTGATCGGAGAGAGAAAGATCAGAAATGAAGACTGAAACAGGTGTGCTACCGCAAAGAAAATACATGGTTGCCCAACCTGAGTGAAGTGCAGAAGGAGAAAGAAGAAGAGAGAAAGAGAGTGCGAGACCGCAAGTTGGAGATGGTGGCAAAATGCCGGGCATCCTCACAAGGAACGGGGATTAGAGTATAAATGATATGGTTGAGTAAAGGAAGAGAGAGATATAGATATGTATATATGTATATGTATGTATATGTATATATATATGTATATATATATATATATATATATATATATATATAT
>NC_068989.1:31688845-31690225 GCF_001194135.2 Octopus bimaculoides | reverse complement strand
ATATATATATATATATATATATATAATATGGGGGTTTAGTTCACAGGTGATCTAAACGATTAGGCATGCTAGGTACGTGCTGTAATGGATTACTAGAGCTCCAAGGTTATAGCTGAGACGGTAGTTATGGAGCCATTTGCAGATATGCGATATAGCGAATATATAATTGTTAAAGAGGACAACAAATGTTAAGACAAAGCAAACATCTCAAGCCATATACATTATTATTATTGGAAAAAAATTCAGTCTTACAGCTGTTTCTGGGCTCGAGATGTTTGCCTTGTCTTAACATTTGTTGTCCTCTTTAACAATTATATATGTATGTACATATACATATGTATATGTATGTATATATGTGTGTGTGTGTGTATCATTGAACCACTACCATGGTTGAATATATTCTTAAGTCCACCATTTCGTCAATCACAGCAGCTTCCATGCTTCACCACTAATTCAGTTCTCAACTAAATTGTGAACTGTTAATAGTTTTAAAGAGTACATCTCCTCAGCTACACTTTGGAATATATAGTTTGAGATTTGGTTCAGTAGAAAAAAAGTTACATCAAAATATCTGCAACCTCAAGGGGTTCAGTATTAGAAGAATGCATGAGGAATTCAGAATCATTAGCTGCATTGAACAAAAATTAGTAGAAAAACAGTTATGAAGTAAAATATTACGGAATTTTATGTCAATAAGTAAAGAAGTAAGGGAGTAATGCATCAGCAATAAGAATAAAGAATATATTTCTAAAATGAAAGTTTACTTTCTAAGCTGGTGAGCTGGTAGAAACGTTAGCGTGCTGGGCAAAATGCTTAATGGTATTTTGTCTGTCTACATTTTTGAGTTCAAATTTCGCCCAGGTCGACTTTGATGTACAGATTATTTCATTAATTTTTTTAAACTAAACACTTTCAAACTTCTGATACTGGTAGAATGTGTCACATAGAACAGGGTTTACTCTTAATGTTTTTGACAAAATTTTGTACTTTAGAAGTTATTCCATAAGAAGTTAGAGTGACAATGGAATTCAGAAATAGCAGCCAAAGAACTACTGATTCCAAAACTACAAATTATTACTCTAAATTGATAGCGATATTTTTGATACACATAGAACAAAAAACAGTAGAGAAGAGTAAAAAAACCACCTGCCTTTAGTTAATTTAGTACGATCGTTTCACAGTTAAGAGTAAAGAATACTCTATTCTGATCTTCAGCTAAATATTCTAATAAATTTGTTAATGTCTAAATAACTCACGTTAATTTTGACCATGCGACATCAATACCACCACGTGAGGAAGACGTTAAGAAATTTATCGGCCAGTGAGTTCAAAATCTCTCGCCCTAATGAATTCAATTCAGTGTGCATCATAAATAGTCCC
>NC_068989.1:31682063-31682893 GCF_001194135.2 Octopus bimaculoides | reverse complement strand
ATATATATATATATATCTACACATATATATGTATGTATTTATTTATCCATTTATGGGTTTCAGCCAAGTGGCTGTGGTCATGCTGGAGCACCACCGTGATTTTCCGTCTTTATGCTGTGCTCTTTTCACGTTCCTTGCATGGCTCTTCTCCTCCACCTGATATAGTCCAATCAAGAGTTTTGATGGCACATATGGTGTATAAGAGAATTTGACATCGCTGCCCTAAACTGTGTCTTAGTTTGAGCCATTGGTTTGTCTGGTATCGTGGAGAGGAAAGCGTCAAGTTTTGTCTTGAAGACCTCTATACCCATGTCTTGCAGGTCTCTCAAATGTTTTGGCAGGGCATTAAAGAGCTGAGGTCCTCTGAAACCGAGGCTGCCGCAGTACCCCGTTCTTATGTGAGATGCAGTGGATGGTTCCTTTGGTACCATGCAGTGGCGACCTGTGCGGGCATTCTTGTAGTACTTGATGCCAAAGTTTGGCACCAGTCCTTCCAGTATTTTCCATATGTATATTATTACATATCTCTTCCACCTGTGCTCCAGGGATTAGAGACCTAGTGCCTTCACTCGCTCCCTGTAGTTCATCTGTTGGACTGTGGCCATGTTTTTTGTATAGTGATGCTGAATTGCCTTGAGTTCTGCTGTCCGCTTGACACTGTGTGGTGACCACAACTGAGAGCAATAGTCTAGGCGGCTCAGAACAAATGTCTTCCATAGAGTCAACATGACTTTTTGATCCCTTGTTCAGAATGTCCTCAGTATCCACCGTGCCAGTTGTCTGCACTTTGCTGTCAACTTGACAGTGTGCATGTGAAATGATGCATCACT
>NC_068989.1:31672146-31681174 GCF_001194135.2 Octopus bimaculoides | reverse complement strand
CCATGACTTTGCTAATATGTGAAGTCAGAGAGATGGGCCTGTAGTTCCCAGCCTCTGCTCTGCTTCCACCTTTATGGATAGGACATATAGTACCTTCCTTCAGCTTTTTGGGAAGTTTACCACTTGCAAGGAAACTCTGGAAGACTATCCGGAGTGGTCCCGCTAATTCTTGTTTACACAACTTTAAGAGGACAGCTGGGAAACCATTGGGGCCAGTTGCCAAATTTGAGCTCATTTCGTTTATGGCAGCTATTACATCTTCCTCTTCAATGTCAATGTAAGTCTTTTTCTGCTGAGTGATATTGTCAAAGAAATCAGCTGGGTTCTTTATCTGCATGTAACTCAGAGGAGAAGTGAAGACACTCCTGAATTGTGTATATATGTATGTGTATATATATGTGTGTGTATGTATATATATTTGTCTGTGTGTGTGTGTGTATATATGTATGTGTGTATATATATGTGTTTATATAGATATGGTTACTAAGAACTGATGAATTATAATTTTACCTAACTTGTTTTTATTGTATTCTTTTACTTGTTTCAGTCATTTGACTGGGGCCATGCTGGAGCACCGTTTTTAGTCAACGAAATCACCCCCTGGACTTTTTCTTTGTAAGCCTGGTACCCATTCTATTGGGGACGCAAACACACTGACATCAGTTGACAAGTGGAGTGGGGATAAACACAGATACGAAGACACACACACACACACACACACACACACACACACACACACATATATATATATATATATATATATATATATATATATATATATATATATATGACAGGCTTCTTTCAGTTTCCACCTACCAAATTTGCTCACAAGACATTGGTCGGTCTGAAGCTATAGTAGACAACACTTGCCCAAGTTTCTATGCAGTGGGACTGAACCCAGAACCATGTGATCGGGAATCAATCTTCTTACCACACAGTCACACCTGTGCTTATGCTTACACATTTTACAAAAAACGTTAGTAACCCTAACCCATATTATACAATGGTTTGTATACAAAATTGATCAATTAATTAATCAAAGCTTGTAGCAGTTTTTGTAAAATCTAACAGAATAGTTTTAAGTGACAAGAGAAGGTACTGCATGATTACTGTTCCATTAATCGATTGATTAATTAATCTGTCAGTTATTCACAAATACATTTGTATAATGCGGATACAGTTGATCAAGCTTTTTGAAACGTATGTAAGCAAATATATTATGTAAGAATATAATTCATTCTTTGTCCCGTTGCCGTTACCTTCCATAATTAATGAACCAACCTACCAATTGGTGAATAACATCAGGTTTACAGTATATACCCTGAATGGGGGTATATACATTGTGCGCTGAGGTATTTGCCTGGATCTTTTCAATTCCTAGTTTCCTTCTTTGTATATGTGTGTACATATGTGTGTGTATGTGTATGTGCATTTGTGTATGTGTGTGTGTGTGTGTGTGTGTGTATGTATGTGTGTGTGTGTGTATATATATATATATATCAAAATAAGCAACAAGGATATCTAGAAGTAATGCAGTACGATCGTTTCATGCAACTCTATTTAACTGAACAATGCAATCATTACATCAATTTAAAATGCAGAGCAATCCTCAGCTGCACAAAAACAGAATTTAATTAAATTAGAACAGATGGATACATTAGTATAATTTTACCTAAAATCTCCAAGAAGTTAAGGAGATAGACAAAGAACATGTTATCTTCACTTTAGCATAGAAGTCACTAAATTATCAAGAAGACTCTGCCTATCACTGATTTTATTTGTTTTTATGGGGTCAGTTTTAATTTATAGACTAGTTTATCAAATCCTTGTATATCTAAGGCTGAGAGAATCAAGGGCAGTATCTGTTAGGGGTAGGGCTGAGGGAGCAGACAGAAATCATAGTTGGTATAGCCATAAAAATCAAGATTTATTAGAAGCAATATCATGCGGTTTGGTAAAGGAAAACTTCAAACAAGATGTTAACTGACAACTAAAGGGGTCGCCCATTAGCAGACCATTGGTAATGAAACAGAGGTCTTATCATGTAGTACTATAGTTAAATGTTTTAAACAATGTTGCTATATTGTATGCAGTTAAAGTTTAGGGCTAAAGAAGAATATTTTAACAAAAGTATAGAAATTTATGAATACTTTTGAGTATATACCAAACTTTTACCACAATAGTATACAGTATATACCTATTGCAGTATGTACCCTCAATGGTACATACCTTCCACCTATTGAGGTAAAAGTTTGGTATATACTCAAAAGTATTCATAAATTTTACATGCGATTTGTGTGACACTGGGGTGTGTTTACATATCACCTGCATGGGTGCCAATTTGCATGACACTAGTATCTGCTATGACTGCAATTTTGCTCGGCTTGATGGTTCTTTTTCTCAAGCACGACATAATGCCAAAAGTCCTGGTCATTGCCTTCACGAAGCCCAACATTTGAAAGGAACTCAGCCACTTTGCCTCCGTGAGGCCCAACGTTCAAAAGATGTTCTTTACATGCCACCAGCACAGGTGCACTTGGCTTGATGGGTCCTCTCAAGCACAGCACTTCGCCAAAGGTTTCAGTCATCAGTCATTGTTTTTGTGAGGCTCAGAGTTCGAAGATTATGCTTCAGCACCTCATCCCATGTCTTCCTGGATCTACCTCTCCCACAGATTCTCTCCACAGTTAGAGATCAGCATTTCTTTACACAGCTGCCCTTATCCATACACATCACATGACCATACCAGCGCAGTCATCTCTCTTGCACACCACATCTGATTTCTCTTATGCCTAACTTCTCTCTCAAGATGCTTACACTCAGTCGAACATGCACACTGGCATTGCACATCTAGTGAAGCATACTGACTTCATTTCTTTCAGCCCTACACATATTCTCAGCTGTCATAGCCCATGTTTCACTGCAATGCAGCATAGCTGTTTGCACACAGGCATCAAATAATCTGCCTTTCACTCTGAGAGAGATAGAGACAGAGAGAGACCCTTTGTAGCCAGCTGGGGTAGGAGCTCTCTGAATTTTGCCCAGCCTAGTCTTATTCTCACAGCTATGCTCTCAGAGCATCCACCTCCACTACAAACTTGGAAGCTATCTACTATCTCTAGCTTGTCCCTCCCCGCTGGCAGTTGATAGAGTCTATTTTCTGCATATTTTCAGTGTTTATTGTACCTGTGTACCTTCCACATACAAAAGTCAGTTTTCCTGTTAACCTTCTTCTGATGTTGCTGCACCTTTTATGTGTCCAAAGCTTTCACTGGGTGCATCTTATGGAGTTTCTACCTACACCTTTTCTACAGATTGAGCAGGGCCATCTACCTGAAGGGATTTGTGATTTGTCTGCCTTCCTACTTACTAAGACTTTGATTTTTGCTAGGTTAACTTTAAGGCCCTTTGATTTTAGACCTTGCTTCCATACTTGGAACTTCTCTAGTTCAGGTAGTGATTCAGCTACAAGAGCAAGGTCATCAGCATAGAGGAGCTCTCAGGAGCAGCCTGTCTTGAATTCTTCTGTTATTGCTTGGAGGACTATGATGAACAAGAGAGAGCTAAGCACCAATTCTTAGTGAACCCCCTACTTGTACCCTGAATTCTTTACTGTACTCATTGCCCACCCTCACCTTACTGGTAGCATCCCTGTACATGGTTTGTATTGGCTCTCAATAACCACTCGTCTATCCCTAGTTTCATCATTCACCACCAGATAAGAGATCTGGGGACCCTGTCAAAAGTTTCTCCAACTTAACAAAAGCCATATATATACTAGAATTGAAATATGTGCACATGCAAAAGGGTTGCAGAATATCATAATAAACCTTAAAAACGTATGGGACTAACATCGTTGCTCAAAAATATTGGAATCACTATATGTTGTACATTCTGTGGCATCTGAAAATGAAAATAGACCCATGTGTGAATTACGATGTCACAATAATTATTAAACCAAGTTCTTAATATAAAAATTTGAAAATGCATAAAATATGATCATTAACTTTGAATAAGTAAATTCATTATAATACTCTTCATATCAAAGTATATAAAAAACCTATTTCATACTGCATGCAAATTATCATGATAATTAAAAAAACTGGATTTATAATGAAGTTAAATCTATATAACGGTGAATGTATAAAACTGAAATAATTATAAGCAAAGATAACACTGGTCAACAAAATGAAACTTTTTTTAATCATTAGAATTGCTGATTGACTTTTCTGTGTTAATTTTTGATGCTGATTATGAATCTGAAGTCCGATTTCCCCTATCAGGTCATACTTTCATGTTAATGATACCTACTGTTTTAACTTATAGGATACGTAAAGCATGTCTATATAAAGTATATTGAATACAAGATACGATAATTTCATAGCTTTTTATTGTACAAAATTAAAATTATTGTGTACAAATTAGTTGCAGTACACTCAAATGCATAACAACTTGAAATCTTTGGGATTTGGACTTTCTATGGTGTTTTGTCTCAGGTATAACATCCAACAGTAGTCAGCTAATATTCCTGCATTCCAAAATCCTTGGTATCATTGTTCCATCGATGCAATATCTTGATGAAAGCATTCCCTTGCTCATCAGACACTGCTCCAAGGTTCTCTGCAAAAAAGTCCAGATGTGAATCAAGGAAATGGACTTTTAGTGATATCCGACAGCCCATTGCAGCGTAGGAGTCTAAAAGACATTTCACTCTATTTCTAAACTCTTGAGATCTCTTGTTGCCTAGGAAATTTTCACAGAACCATCTGAAGGATTCCCAAGCTTTAAGCTCAATCTCATCCAGTGCTGTGAGGAAGTGATTGTCCTTCAGGAGTTCTTTTATCTGCAGACCTATGAATATGCCCTCCTTCAGTTTTGCCTCGGTGATTTTTGGAAATTTGGCCTTCACATATTCAAAACCTTTTGAGCTTTTCCTAGCAAGTGTCTTCATGAATTGTTTCATGAGGCCAAGCTTTATGTGAAGAGGGGGGAAGAAGAACATTTTCTGGGTTTAAAAGTGGCTTACTCTGGATGCTAGAAACTCCTAGCTCATATGATTTTTGCAAAGGCCACTCTGATTGCACATAGTGCTTGTTAGTTGTACGACTGTCCCATAGGCATAAAAAGCAACAATATTTCGTGAACCCAGATTGCATTCCCATCGACATTCCAATCACCTTCAAGTCTCCACATATTTTCCAGCTGTAATTTGTATACTTTATGGCATTGATGAGTACTTGCATGTATCATAGCACTCCTTCATGTGCACTGAATGTCCTATGGGAATGGATGGTTTCTTATTGCCGTTGTGTAGTAGTACTGCCTTGAGGCTTCTCTTAGATGAAGCAATGAATAAGCAGCATTCAGCTGGAACATGCTCTTGGAAAAAAATGCGAAATAACTCATCAGTGTTATTACTGAAACGAAGTGGTCCATCAACAGAGAAGCATGAAGTCAGATCCCTATTTCTCTTCCTGAAATGAGTAATACAAACATCTTTCTTAAGTAGACACTTTTCTTGTAGGCGAGATGCTAATAGTTCAGCTTTATCCTTTGACAATGACACATCTCTAACTAAATCATTTAACTCTCCTTGAGAAAATGTTTGTGGTATGTCTTCATTTTCAATTGTGAAATCTACATCCACTTCAGTGTCTTCCACAGCAGTAATATTTTCTTCAGAAAATACATCTTCATCAGACATCTGAAGGCCATTTTCTGGTGGTATTGGAATAAGAAGATCATCATCGTTGTGTGGTACTGGTCTTCTTGCTGATTCCAAGTTGGGATACACAGTCTTATGCTTGGTCTTTACAGTAAACCTACATACATTAACGTTGCTGAAATAACAGTCCATGAAATGATCCTTTGGCTCTCTCCATATCATAGGTATTGCAAATGGCATTGCTCTCTTCCTCTTATTTAACCAATCTCTTAGTCCATTTCAACAAGCTGAGCAGATGATGTGTGGAGCCCAACTCTTATCTCGATCCCCAAGAGAGCAGCAAAAGTATAACTGGCAAATCTTCTTGATTTCACTTGTGATGGCACGTTTGCTGAGCTTTGGTGGTAAATAAACCGCAGACATGATAAAATATATCAGGATTGTTATTGCAATGCCTTGACATCCTGAGTAGAATTTGATGATGATGATGATAACTTGGCACCTTAAACAGAAAGTAAAGTTTATGAAAAGAAAATATTATGAAAACATAAAATTACAAAATGAATACAAATAGTTATAAAACAGAAGTCAGAATTTACCTGTAACAGACGTTTACGTGTAGCGATACTGCTGATGGGAGTTATATACCTCTCTTATCTCATCAGAGAAACTGTGCCTGATAGAAGGAAACCGATTACATTTTTGAAATCTGCGGACAAAACTACATATAAAACACCATATAATATCCCTGATGAAAATTGGCTGTTGACCAGTGTAATTTGCATTATGATACACATATCAATGGAATAGTTACACAAATTAGACAAATTATTGCTAAATTATTTTTGATTGATTACTTGTAAATTTATAAAAATTTTCATTCATAGATTGAATTATTGCCTAAAGATGGCATTAGTATTTGTACACAATTGGTTTTTTTTAAATTGAGTATACGATAATTTAACTTCATTAATTTTTAATATAACTTAATTTTGATTAACTAAACAAATTTCTTGTGATAAAAGGATGCCACTGAATGTACAACATATAGTGATTCCAGTATTTTTGAGCAAAAATGCTAGCCCCACATGTTTTAAGGTTTATTATGACATTCTGTAACCCTTTTGAGCGTGCGCATTTTTCAATTCTAGTTTTGTGCATTTTAAGGTAACGCTTGTAATATTTTATATATGTACCATATTTCTCCTAATTGTGTGGCAGCCTCTAATAAAGTGACACCCAAATGCCAACCAATTGAAATAGTGTGACTTAATAAATGTACGATAAAATCAATAATAATTGTCACATTTGCTTATGAAGAGATACTGAACAGCAGGTAGTATAAGGTGTACTATAAAGAAATGTATTTAAAAAAATATAAATAATATTAATTTTTAGAAAATCATTAGCAAATCTAAAATGACATACCATGCAACAAAGAGAAGGTGAATATGAGTAACACAAAATACTCAAAGACAGCTGCATACCAAGCTATCGTTCATTGGTTGATGATGACTGAAAATTAACCAATAAAATGCGGTCACCATGCATACAGCCACAGCCCCCTCACACTTTCATTTGCAACCTAGGCATATATTGTCAGACACACAGTAGACTTCATGTCTTAGGAAGCAATAAAAAAAATAATAAATGGCCGATTCCAGGCATTTTCGACCATGAGGAATCCATTGGTGCGACTCCCAGATTGCTATCTTGTAAGGTGTGGATTTCTATAGATGCAACACACACACACACACACACATACACACACACACACACTCACAAACTCAGCTTTACAATATGTATAGATATATATAATCTTTATTGAATGATACAGCTATAAAAACTTGCATACAAAACTTCAAGTTTCTATATCAATGATATGATAATCACTGCACTTCTTTAGCTGTTGTGAACCCAGTGATAAGCACAAAAAAAAAAAAAATCCCACCTGCATTGCCAGTAGGAAGAAAATATCCCCTCTGGGCATTACATCATGCAATGAAAACTCTTTGCCTTGATTACCAGAATTTGGCAAAAACTCTATTATGTGTTGGTTGAAGTAATTATAAAGCAATAAATTAAAGGCTATATATAAAAGCCACAATTGTAAATATATAAATGAATGAAGGATGGTTCACACAGCTACTTCGGAACAAAACATGCAAAGATGGGATATTGGGATAAATAATATATAAACTGTGGTATCCAAAATGAAATGTTAGAATATTAAAAAATATATACCTTTCCAAGAAACCTTGAAGATTAAAGGCTTAAAAATTAAAAAAAATTATTAAAAGTTAATATTGAAATTGACCATTAGAAATTAAAAATTTTGTACACCTTCTTCCAATATCTAAAAGAATTAATGTGACTCCTCTATCTTAACTTAAATTTATTCACTGTAGCAAACTTACCCACTTTATCTATGATATAATGGTACATGTTATCCAGTATTCAGATTGAACATTAGTATGCTAAATTTTTTAGGAGGCAATTGTTGTTCATGGGACATTCACCCCTATTACTAGGTTTACATGGGTAGTGGCTCAGGATGACCTGTTAGGCACCGACATTCTGAAGTGGGCTTGTGTTCTTTCATTGTTTATATTGTTATTCCAGACTGTAAGGAAAATTTTCCAGGGATAATATTTCATTATGCAACCCAGATCTTGATCACCAAAGGATATGACAGATTGCTAACTCTCAATTTTCTACTGTTCCATCACATCAGATATCTTATTTTTCTACCTTAGAATATTACACTTAAACAAGAAAGAAAATTGATTTTACTAATGTGCGTTGTCATTTGTCAGCAGATATAACTTTGCATTTGTGACTGCCTCTGTGTCTATATATGTTGCATATATACATATGGACATTTCTGCTTATATGTATGACTTATGGTATGCAAATTAGTAGCTCCAGTTCTCTGTAGCTACTGGATTTGCTGTGTATATAAACAGGGCTGGCTGCTTATTTCTCTAGGATTGATCAAATGATGTAGGTACCTGTGATGAAAACCCACTAAGATTCAAAGATCAGTTAAGGTTGTTTGCCATTTTTCAAACTGTAGAGAAATTGTTAAATTTACCATGTTTGTATTTATACTATGTAGGTTTACATTTCAATGTATGCTGGTTCTTGAACATGGTTGTATTTTTGTATCATGAGGGAGCCTGTATTTAAGTGTGTGTATATGTGTATGCATTTATCTTGTTGACTTTGAAAATGCACACATAAGTATCTACTTGTGTTTGCACTGCTGTGAACACATGCTATTGAATATTAGCATTCATGTGACTGCACAGTTATGCATGGTTATATATATATATATATATATATATATATATATATATATAT
>NC_068989.1:31650599-31670899 GCF_001194135.2 Octopus bimaculoides | reverse complement strand
TATATATATATATATATATATGTGTGGGAGCATGTATATTCATGTATATGTTGAATTTATATATATATGTGTGTGTGTTTATGTGTGTATACACCGTTAGACATATGTACCAGTATATATTTTATTGTAAAACATGTGTAAGTAAGCACAGTGTCATATGTCTGTCTATCTGTACAATTGCACTTACTATATTGGTATACAAACTGCAGTCAGTATGCCTGTTGTTTTGATCAAACTATTTTTATGACACCCAAGAATGTAACTTGATACCATTCAATAGGATCTCCAAGTTGACACTTGAAATTTGATGACTTATATCTGCCTTGAACCAACTGATTTTTAATAAATTATAATATCAATACATATATTCAACTGACTTCCAACTTCATTGTTATTACCAGTTGTCATACCACCCACTTTAATTAACACTGAATAGTTAAGTGAGTAGCCAAATGATTTTCTCTACTCTTTATTTAATTGCTATTGAAGAAACAACTCCCAATGCTATTATGTAATATGCATCACATAATAAGTATGACTAAATCATCATTATCATCGATGTCTGTACACATAATATGTGATTAATCAAACTTCATGTTGTTGAAAAACAGAGCAGATGCTAAAAATAATAGACCCATCTCTCTAACTTCACATATCAGCAAAGTCATGGAACATATTGTCAGAGGGAAACTGAAAAACTTATCAATTGCTCAGGTGTGGATCTCAAGTTTACAAAGGCCTTTGATAAAGTTGATCATAAGATGATATGTCACAAACTATGTGTACTCGGCATACTCAAAAAACCAGAAGAGTGGTTACATGACTTCTTAAAAAGACAGAAGCCAGGATGTAGCAGCCAATGGAGCCCTCTCAAATGAGACAGTGAAATACCCCAGGGAACTGTTTTTGGACAACTGCTGTTTGTAGTGGCTCTCTCAATCATGCCTTCAGTTTTACAGGTAGTTTCCCCTTTGATGCTAATCTTCTACAGAAAGATCTAGATGCCATATATAAATGAACTGAAGAAAACAAAGTGGAACTTAATGCAGAAAAATTCCAAGCATCTACTCTGAGCTTATGCCAATACACTGCAACCAAGAAGGAAAAAAGCAAACCTAAAGTCAGATTCAGTGCATGACCTGGGGATTGATATGAACAAGGATGTTTTGTTTCATGTACATATCACCAAGATGGTGGCAATGTGCAGGCAAATGGCCAGATGGATTCTGAGAACTTTCAGAACAAGGGACCAGGAAACTACACTGGTTGTATGGAGGACATTTGCTCTCAGCTGTCAGGACTATTGCTCTCAACTATGATCATCCCAATGTCAAATTAGTAGCAGAGCTTGAAGTAATTTAACAGTGCTAAACCTAGAAGATTGCATCAATGAAATAGTTGAGCTACTGGAAGATTTACATGGTAAAAATAAGCAGTGATATTTTTATGAAAGATCCTGGAGAAGATGGCACTAAACTTTGGCATTGAAAGTCATACCAGCCCCCAAACATGATGCCACTACATTGTGCCAGTGGTTCCAACCACCCAATCTCGAGCAAGGACCAGGTACTGCCAAAGCTTGGGATTCAAAGGTCCACAGTTGTTTAACATTTTGCAAAAAGTTTTGAAGGATCCACATAATGTGAGGGTAAATGTTTTCAAGAAACACCTTGGCCTTATGCTACCTTGATCCCAGATGAGCCATATCATTGCAAGAAACTCAAATGAGAGTAGCAATATTGAACTCCCTCATTCATCAAAAGCTAATTACATGAGCTTGGCCCTCAAAAATGTGATGATACTGACAGTGCCTCAGCATGGCCACAGCCTTTGGGCTGTAATACATAAAAAAAGAAATAAAAGACTATATCATATTATATAATGTTATATTTATATATGTATGTACATATATATGTCTGTGTATGTGTTTTATTGAACAAAAAATTCAATAGTATTTTAATTTGTTTCCAATGAACTAGTATATGACAAAAGCTGTTTTGGACTTTTGACTGTTCAAAGCCCTATTTGTTTCTCAGTGTATATTAAGTTTATTATGTATATGGATCTTTTCCTGTTATATCAGCTCAAAGAACAGGAATTATGGCAGAGACAGAAGGAAGAAGATTTTTATCGGCAACTGGCTGAATATCGAGAAGAAATGCGGTTAGCTATTGAAGAACGTGAATTGCAGAAAATGGCTGCATTATCTCAACAAGACAGTTTAAGAGATGCCCTCCAATGTGAAATTGGCGAGCTCAAGTCTGTGAGTGGCGCTAATTGTTGTTGTGGTGCTTAACTGTTGTTGGCATGGAATTTTAAAAATTTATTTTGAGCAATACTATTTGGTGTTATAATTGTCCAGCTTTTTTTTTCCTTTCAATGTGGCTACCACACTTAGGGAAACTATATATATATTCCTTGCTTAGATGATATCTTTTTATTCACATATGCTAAAAGACCTTGCTTATTATACTCGCAGACATTTCAGCTGTAACTTACTTTTGTTTTCCCTAAGGAAACAAAAGAATTACAAATGTATGAGTGGTTTTGATCTAATACTTAAGACTGTCAAGTTTTCTTTTTTTTCTATTGTAATCCTCAAAGTTGTTTTGGCAATTAAGTACAGAAAATATGTACTAGGTTGATGCTATCAACTGAGTTAATGGGATCATCTAATTCAACAGTATTTATTCACCTATTGAACTAATGTCAAATATATTGCAATGGATTATGTAAGAGATGCTGAAACAAATAATCAGGTTCTCAGTTATCCAAGACCCCTATAAATAGAAACCCAGACTGGCGCAAAACAACCTGTACAGCTTTTCATCTAGTTTGATGAAAGGTTGGCCATCAGATATAATTGCTAGGATATAGTCAATTATAGGAAATGGCAAGTAGTAGCCAAGTGAAGCTTTAATTTCAAATGAATAATTTGATATACAAAACATGCAAATGGTGAACATGAAAAAAACTGTTAAACTAGTTGTTTAGATAACAAATTGAAAGGCTGTTTACAAAGATCTCATGACTTTATATGGGATTTGTAGAATTAGTTGTTAGATAATTTAGTCCTAATTTGTTGATCTTCAGATTATGGTGTACCAAAACAATGTTCAAAGTAGTAAAATCTTAGATTTAAGTAAATGAACAATCTTTATTTTATATATTGAATACTTTTGCTTTTGTTTGTATATTTCAATGGCTGAGTGCATTGACTTTTAAAATATGAAAATATTGTTATTTGAGTTAATTAAATATCATTAAATTCATTAAGACAATTGGCTCAGCTTCACCTACACTTACTCTTCAAAGTAATCTTATATAAACTTAGTAGTCTTAAGCCAAATGTTTTAACTGAG
The DNA here is from genome assembly GCF_001194135.2 of Octopus bimaculoides. Lineage (NCBI taxonomy): Eukaryota > Metazoa > Mollusca > Cephalopoda > Octopoda > Octopodidae > Octopus > Octopus bimaculoides. The sequence continues at coordinate 31,667,537 of NC_068989.1, read as the reverse complement.
ATAATAACCATTTGGATAAGGCAAGTATTAGAATTCCAATTGACATTTAGAGCAGACATTTCAATTTCATAGTTTCTGTTTCTGTGTTTATTTTCTTGGAAAATAGGCATCAGCTTTATGAAAAAGTAAATTTTCCTTGCAATATACCTCATAATCTAATGGTTAGTGCACTTTACATTTAAAAGCTGTAAGAATACTCAAGTTGGATATTGGGTTATCAAGAGACTTTTGGTTTGTTCATTTTACTCTCAAAGAATCTTATGACATTGTACTCTCGCCAAATTACTCAAAGCAAAGATTTATATCTAATTGTTCTTAAATGTACTTTTGCCTGATATTTATTGCTTTCCTGCTTTATAATGGTTCAATGCTTTGCAATATTCTTTACTCATTAATTTTTCAGTTTACCTTAACACTGTCTCTTGACTTTTTCATTTTATTCTATTTATTTACATTGGAAATTTTTTTTCTCCTTATAAAACTGCAGTAAATTTCATTGTTATTTTAAAAAAACATGGCATGTTATTAACTAAAAGGTTCACTGTTTATATTTCATCAATAGGGTTGTGATAATGGTCAATACAGCTAAATCTTAAATTATATGTAGCGCTCAATAGATATCAGAAAAGTAATAACTTGCTATTATATACAGCAGGAGTTATTAATCAAATGTTTCATCAGCTTACAGTCCTGAGTTCAAGTTTTTTCATGAGCATCACCTGTAGAGGTAAGAGTTCTACCTAACCGGCATACTCTAGACATAGTTTATATGTAATACATGAATATGAGATCTATTGATCAACATATAGATGTCTGAACATTTTACAGGAGAAATATGTCCCAAACATATTTGAACAGATCAAAAAGTTTGGTTATGTTAGTTTTCATATCTATACCTAATGCACATTTCACAAGGTGCAATGAATATGAACTTATGTTCAATAAATAATCATAGAACATGAACAAAACTAGTGCATTCAAAACAAAGGTGTGTGTTAAACATCTGCATCCAGCATCACCATTTTCACATGCATTTAAGCTACTAAAGTAGGGTTTCTATTATTATTATTAGTTAGTCAAAGCTGGTGAGCTTGCAGGATTCTCAGTGATCTGACAAAATTGCTTAGTGGCATTTCTTCTGGATCTTCACATTCTGAGTTCAAATGCTGCTTTTGCTTTTTATTTTTTGGGGTTAATAAAATAAGTACCATCAAGTACTGAAGCTGATGTAATTAACTAACTTTCTCCCTCTAAAATTGATGGCCTTGCACCAAAATTTAAAATAATAATAATTATTATTATTAGTTAGTCAAAGGAGGAGGGAGGTACCAATGACGTTTACGGGCCTTCACAGACTATAGGGATTTTGAGGTAGTTGGTACTCAATTTGATATTGTATTAAGTTGAGGTATGTAGGAAAAATATAGCAGGAATGTAGGGTTGCATCTTGGGAAGAAGTAATTGAGCAAAATACTTTAGAGTGAGATCTAGGGGTTGAGACAAGTGGAGGAGGTAGGTTGATTTAGTTAATAAGAATATGCAAAGGATGTTGCAGTAAAAGCAGGGAGAAGCAAAGAGTGCATCTGTGGGTGAGTCTTTACCAATCAACTAAATGGCCTTCTCTTTTGAGGGTCTGTCTAGGATGTTGATATATGTATAACAGCAACTCTATCCCAATTAATGAATTACAGTAGCTAAAAAAAAAAAACTATCTCACATGTTTGTGTGTGTATAACAACAACAATGTTCCAGATCATAAATTAGTTGAAAATCTATCAGATAAGTAGTTAAAAACCTATTAAATTTAGTCTTGTGTTTCATTCTCAGATGATGATCAAAATGATATATGTAACCCTATTCAAGTAATGTTAGATATAGACATTTTCATTGAAAGGTTCTATGTTTCAAGATAGTAAGAGATAAATAATAAAAAATATGCATTATATGTTTTTTTAGGGTTGTTGGTACAAATGTTCACTAGAAAACATTTTATTATGTCTATGATATGTTTCATTCACTTTATCTTTCACTTTTACTTGGTATGAGAATGACTAGTCATTTTTAGGTCTTATGCATGGAAAGCACAGTTCCATCTGAGGAATAGCAGCAGGCACAGATGTGGCTCTGTGGTAAGAAGCTTGCTTCCCAACCATTTGGTTTTGGGTTCAGTCCCATTTTGTGGCATCTTGGACAAGTGTCTTCTACTATAGCCTCAGGCCAACCAAAGCCTTGTGAGTGGATTTGGCAGATGGAAACTGAAAGAAGCCTGTTGTATACATACATACATACATACATACACACACACACACACACACACACATATATATATATATATATATATATATATATATTTTTTATGTGTCTATGTTTGTCCCCCCACTATTGCTTGACAACCAATGTTGGTGTGTTTATGTCCCTGTAACTTAGCAGTTTGGCAAAAGAGACAAATAAAATAAGTACTAGGCTTACAAAGAATAAGTCATGAGGTTAATTTGTTTGTCTAAAAAACCCTTTAAGGCGGTGCTCCAGCATGACTGCAGTCAAATGACTGAAACAAGTAAAAGAATAAAAGAACGTTAGATATTGGCCCAAAAGCTTGATTTTAGGAAAGAATATTTGAGTTATGATATATGTTCCTTTACTAATGCAAATAGTATAAATGAAATGAAAGGAAGTAAAACCAAGTTATATTTTTGGTTTACTAGGAACTTACACCTTATTAGACAATTCTAGACATTTTGAGGGAAATTATTGATACAAATCTTTTTTATAATAATTTATGGCTGGATTCCAGCCTGGGCCAAGGCAACAAGGTCCATTTGTCACACTTCTTGGTCCATCATCACTGCTTCTAGGTCCTGGATACATTCCAGGCCAGTGTCTGCAATAAAGTTGTTGATGCAAGTGTGACAATGATTTCCTCTTCTTACGTCACCATGAAATGGTTTCCCCAAGACTAATTTGGGTGCTTCCATTTAAGGGTGGTGCACACAGTGACAGGATAGTCGCAGCCATCTTTGCCTGATCAGCCGTCTTTGTCTGATCTTCTCGATAACTTTCAGCAGGTCTCCATAAAGGCATTCATTTGTCATATGTTGCTGTCATTTCACATTTAGGGCCATTCATAGCATAATATAAACTATTTTCTTTTAAGGTTCCATATCTCACACAATGAAAGACCCTTAGTTTTGAAATGATTATTTCTCCCCAGAATTTAAACCCTAGTTTGAATCAACTCTAGCATTATGTACATATCCAGGAATAAACCATCAAGATAAAAAAAATTAGTATTTAAAACAGTAGTCCCATGATCATTTGTGACCCAGTCTTAATGTATTGAAATAATATGAAAAATATGACATTAATACCATTTCTTCATTCTGATGATGAGACTGATGTCTTGACATATAATAGACTATTGAGTTTAGTTACACTATTGTTCTAAATAAACATAAAAGACAAATGAAATATGAAAAGTCCTTAATAAAAAAGATCAAACATAATTGTGTCTCTAATATAACAGGAGTGAAAGGAAAGATGTTCCCTACTTACACAAACATATACATACACACACGTTTATTTTTACAAAAAGAAAGTTTGTCAGTGACTTCAAAGATTCACCAGTCGTCAACTAAACTTCAAAATCACTGTCAACCTTTTCCTTATAAGGACACATTTTATACTCTATTTAAATGTGCCTCCTTCAATGAATGTTTGGTTGTTTCTATATATGATTACATGTAGAAAAAAATGTATATTGTGTGTATATTACACTTCTAAACAAATTTTTTTTCTCTAACAAGAGAGCTAACTTTAATCTTCTTAAAACATCTCTATTAACTACAGGTATTTGAAAATTTGTCAGTTTTATCAATTTTGTAATATATGCACTTTTATACCCATTCAATGTTATTCCTTCTTTTTGAGTGATTGTAGAAAAAAGAAGTGTTACATTTCGACTACTTATCAAAAGTTTTTTTCATTTAAGATATTCCTCTAATTTAAATCATTTTCCAGGAAAAAATTGAAATGCAGCAACGAATAATTCAGTTAGAAGAGGCAAAAAGTAAACTGGAAGAAGAGCATGCTGAGTTTATGGAGAAGTCACGATTAGCAAATGAAGAGCTTGTAAAAGAGCTTACTGAGAGGCACTCAACTGAATTAACTAAAGCCTTAGAAGAGCAAGAATCTCAGTCAATGGAAAAATTGCAAAGTTATATTCAAAAACATTCTGAAGAATTGGAAGTCCTCAGGATCAACCATCAAGAAGAATTTGTAAGTTCCAATACTGAGCTTTACAACTACTATGAAAGCAAACTGGAAAAGGTACTTTCTGGGTATAAACAAATGTTGTCAGAGAAGAACAATCAACTGGAACAGGCAAACCATAATGTTCAAGTTTATAAAGAAAAAATGTCTGCTATGCAGGTACAATTTGAATCACGCACCCAAGGCTTTGAAACTCGTCTGGCAGAGCTTCAAAAGACTCTACAAAGTGAGAAAGACAATTGCATTAAATTACAAAAAGAAATGGAAAACAGCAAAATTCAGTATGAAGAAGGCATCCAGAATCTGAAAGATCAATGTAATGAAAGATTTAACTATGTGCACCAACTAGAAGAGGAGAAAGGTATTCTTCAAAAGGAACTGGAATTGACACGCCTTTCTAAAATGGAATTAGAAAAACAAATGACTAAAGAGTTGGACAAAAAAGCATCGCATTCTAGTGAAGAACTTTCAAAAATTCAAACACTAGAAAAAGAGCATCAAAAGTTTATTGAAACAATTACTTTAATGACAATAAAAGAAGAAACTATGAAAAAAGAAATTAACTCTTTGGACAAAGAATTGAAGCTTATGAAAGAGAAAAACAATCAACAGTTAGACACTATAGATTCTAAAGAAAAAAAATTGTTGGATATAGAAGCAACATTTGAGAGCTTTTTGAAGACAAATGAAAAAATGAATGAAGAATTAGAAACAAACAAACTTTTAGTTAACACTTTAGAACAAGAGAAAGAACAATGTAAAGAAGAAATTCAGTGCTTACAGAATAATTTAACTCAACAAGGAAATGATATTGAGAAAAAGATGCAGGAAAACGTCTTCTTTAAATTGAACAGTAATGAATTGGGGGAGAAAAATGCAAATCTTGAAAAAGAGTTAAATTTGAAGATAGTAGCATTTGAAGAAAAAATTATTGAATTGGAAAATTGCCAACAAAAGATTACTGAGCTGAGAGGAGAAAATGATTGCTTGAAGAAGTTAAATGAATCTCTTGAAGATGACAAATTTCACCTTAACACAGAATGGAAAATTAAAATGGATAAATTGCAGGCAGTAAAAGATGCTGAACTAAGTGATGTTTCAGACGAACATTCCACAAAGTTGATGAAATCCATATGTGAATACCAAGACAAATTGAAGGATATGACAAACATTAAAGAACAGTTAACTCTGGAGAAAAATGAAGCTATCAAAGAATTAAACTTGGTGCAACAACAACTGACAAAAAAGTACCAAGAAGCAGAATCTAACATCATTGTCCTTAATGATAAGAATTCAGATTATGAGAAGCAAATCAAGGATTTGTTGAATAAAATTGAAGCAGTAGATGAGATCAAGAAAGAATTGATAGAAAATAGCTTACTTATGCAACAACAAGTTGACAATCTTCAACAAGAAAATAGCCAATTAAAAGAAAAGTATGAGGAAGAATTGAGTGAGAAAGATTCTAAGATGTCTTTGCTAAAGACTTCACTAGAGCAGAAATTAGCAGAAAAAACTTGTGAAACTGAAGAACTACAGAGTCAGTTGAGTAATAATCAAATAAATGATGCAGAATTACAGGAAAATTTAAAAACTCTTCGGGAGAAATTGTCTGTTGCTGAAGATAAACTTAGTGATTGTATCCAAAACTATGACAAAGATATTGAAGAACTTAAAGCAATTGTCGAAGCACGTGAAAAAGAACTCAGTCAAAAAACTCAGGAATTTCATCAGAAGGAAAATCAGCTCAAAGCCAAAATTGATGATTTGGATTCTCATTTAAAAGATACTCAGACTGAAACAAGTAATAAAATGATGTTGCTAGAATCTCGGCTACAAGAAAGTCAAGAGAAACATCTACAAATTAAAGAATTACAGGACAAAATGGATATTCTGGCAAAAGACAAAGAATCTCTAACTGATGATTTAAGAGAAGCTACTTCCAAGTTAGTTGAATATACAAAATCTAATGAGGAGAAACACATTTCAGAAAAAGAAAATGAAAATCTCTTGAAAGAAGTAGAATCTTTAAGAAATATCAAAGTAAATATAGAATGTCAATTAGATGAAAAAGAAACTTTTTGTCATGAATATAGTGTCAAAATTAATGAAGTTGAAGAGAAACTTAGGCAAAGTGAAGATGATTTACAACTAGTCCAAGGAAATTATGAGCAGCTTCAAAAGAAATATGAAATTCTAAACTGTTCTACAAAAAGTGTTGCTGAAGAAATCCAAGAGAAGCAAGCTGAAGTAGTGTCTGTTTCTCAGAAATTGAGTTTAGCTGTTTCTGAACGAGATCAGTTAAAAACTGAAATGGAAGAGAAAATAAATGAACTTCTTGAAGATTATCAATTAAAGTTAACCAAAATGGAGACAGAAGCTAATAATAAGAAAGCAGAATATAAAAAAAAGGCTGAAATCTATATCTCTCAGCTTAAGAAGCAATCTGAAGAATGTCAGCAGACAGCAATATCTGAACAAAAAAAATTGACAAAGGAAATTGAACACTTAAAAGAAGAGTTGAAGAAAATAAAAAATGAAAAGAAATTGATGGAAGAAGATTTTGCTCAATGGAAGGTTTGTACTATATTATACCTGTTCAGTTACTATCAAATCATTTCAGAAATCTCTTGAAAGAAATAGAATCTTTAAGAAATATTAAGGCAAATATAGAATGTCAGTTAGATGAAAAAGAAACTTTTTGTCATGAATAGGCGCAGGAGTGGCTGTGTGGTAAGTAGCTTGCTTACCATTACCAACCACATGGTTCCGGGTTCAGTCCCACTGCGTGGCACCTTGGGCAAGTGTCTTCTACTATAGCCTCGGGCTGACCAAATCTTTGCGAGTGGATTTGGTAGACGGAAACTGAAAAAAAAAGCCCGTCACATATATGTGTATATATTATATATATATATATATATGTGTGTGTGCGTGTTTGTGTGTCTGTGATTGTCCCCCCCCAACATCGCTTGACAACCAAAACTTAGCAGTTCGGCAAAAGATTCCGTTAGAATGAGTACTAGGCTTACAAAGAATAAGTCCTGGGGTCGATTTGCTCGACTAAAGGCGGTGCTCCAGCATGACTGCAGTCAAATGACTGAAGCAAGTAAAGAGTAAAGAGTAATATAGTGTCAAACTCATTCAAGCAAATTGTATATTAAGTTATAGTTAGAATGATCATCATTTTGTTACATGTAATATTCTCATCCTTTCTCTCTTATGTCTCTCTTTTTCTCACACACACACATACACACACACAATTTCTGCTCCTTCCATTCTCTTTTTCTCCCCCTTTCTTTCCTTATGTATATGAGCATGTGTATATCATATAAATATATATATGATACTTCAGCAATGTAACCACACATGTGCTGTTGGTGATTTCTTTTCCTTCTTTGGACTTTTCCCATTCTCCTTTCTGACAAAGAGCGGTGCTTGAAACGTTAAACTCTCTCTTTTCACTGAGCGTCAAGCTAATACATTCCCTGTGCACATTCCTGCTAGTGTAGTAGTTGGCAGGGAAGCTGCTGTTGCTACTAGGGTCGACCAGTACTTCAGCTTCATAGATGACTCCGTTGGTTTCATAATGGCCTCCCACTAGGCATCTGTTTTAGTCCCTGCCTAAGCATCCTACCTCTGCTCATCACCTAGGGGGGTGCTAACTAAAATTCTCTTAATATTGGGGGTTGTTATATAGCAAATACACTGCAGCTGTGAAATAACAATATAATTGAAACAAATGGCAGTAACCACATGGAACATAACAGCAATCTTTTAAGAACCAACAATCTAACTTGAATTATAATCTTTGAACTCCAATTTTGCACTATCAACACACGAACTGTGGAACTAGCACAATGATTTTATTGAAACCACAAGGGTTAAACAAAGAGGGGACAATACAAGGGACAAATGGGGTCGGAGACTTATCGAATGATATGACTAAATATATAATTATGAATGAAGATGAAACAAATAATGAATGGATGTGCAATAGATTTGACCCTACAAACCACATTCTTGCATTGCATCGTTTATTTTGTCCTCTTTTTTAGCCCCGCTTAATTTGGCACTTACATACCCAACATTCAGGCTACTTTCTTCTATCTTCTTTCGTACTTTTTTGCCATCAGGCATTTCTTCTCCAAACATGCTTTCCTTCTTAGGTGATATAAAAAGAGAATCTCCAGAGATGAAGGTGCCTGATGCAATACCTCTTCCACGCATCTTCCATATCACCTCTTTTGCTATAGCTATTACGGCTAGAAAACAGAATTTCTCTTCTCCTTTTAGAGGAGATGGCAGAACAATCTTAATAATCGATTTGGCTGACAGCTGAACTCTCCCAGTTGTGACAGTATCTGTTTGGTAGAAACCCACTGGTCCAAGAGACACAGACACTGTATGATTGCATGCACAGGCTGTCATCACACTTGCTCTCTACCATCCCTCTATAGTATGCCAAAGTGGTACCCCCTCCACCGGCATTGCTTGTTTGGGAGAGAAGCACAAGCACCTGGTGACACTCTGCTTGCCAAGCTCCCAGCCTTGGTCTATGTCTAATCCAGGTCTCCACTTCACCAGAAGAGGTGAACCTAGGAAATATCTCGTCAACGAACGGAGACCACACCTGCTCACTGTCCAGGCAGAGCCAGAGATGCCTCAACCTCAGCACATGCCTGCGCATCTTTAGCCATGGCATCTCTAACTCACCCTTTAGTGGTTGTTGGCAGCAGATAAAGTGCCTTACCATAAAAAAACTTCCATCATGCAGAAACCTGTGAAATTTTTTAACAGCAAAAATAATTGCTGGGGCCTCCTTTTCAATTTGACTATATCTCTTCTCTGCTGCTATAAGCAAGTGTGAAACATGAACCACTGGCTTTGTACTTCTGTCTTCATATTTATGAAATAGAACTGCACCTGATCCATGCTTGGAAGCATCAGACACTTCAATGATGTCTATTTTGGGACCGTAAAGTGCTAATGACAGGTCTGAGATAAGAATTTTTCTTATTTCTTCAAAAATGTTTTGGCATTTAGTGGACCAATTCCACTTCTTTTTTTAATAAGTTGTTCAATGGAGCTCTTAACTTGTGCATATTAGGAATGTAGCTCTGATAATAGTTTGCCAACCCAAGAAATGCTTGTAAAGTTGGAATATTTGTTGGTGCAGGCATATTCTTAATTGCATCTGCCCTCCATGGGTCAGGATGTCTACCACTTTTATAAATTATTTGCCCTAAGTACTTAATTTGGGGTAGAAAGAATTCACATTTTTCTTCACTCAAAGTGAACCCCAAAACTTCAGTTTTCTTAAACACAGCTTTTATGTGTTCCACATGTTCACAAGAATTACTCTTGATCAAAATATCATCCAAGTATGGGATTGCAAAATCACAATTGGATAACATAGTATCCATGATTTGCTGGAATACTCCTGGTGCAATTTTTAATCCAAAAAGTAATCGTATGTATCTGTACAATTCTCTGTGTGTATTTATTGTCCAATACTTTGAGAATTTTTCATTTATTTTTATCTTTAAATAGGCTTCAGACAGATCTAATTTAGAAAAAATTTTTCCACCATTTAACTTTAGAAAAATGTTCTCTGCAATTGAGAGTGGATGGTGGTATGTTTTTAAGCAGTTGTTCAATCTTTTAGAGAAATCAGCACAGTCTATTCTTCCTATTTTTTTTATTACATACTGTGGGTGCCACCCACTTTGAGTAATCCACCTTTTTGATGACTTCACTCTTTTTGAGTCTGTCCAACTCTTCATTTACGGTTTCAATTGCTGTGAACAGTACTTTTCTGTTTGCTTTAAATACAGGTACAGCATTTTCACTTACTTGGAAATAGGCTTCTGTCTTTCTACATAGACCTAAATCTTTTGATAACACTTGTGGGAACATTTTTTTGCAATTTTTTCCTCAGTTCTTCCAAAGACTTGTTTTTAACGGGACAACCATTTATGTAATTGCATTAAAGATTTATGGGGAGGTGCCATAAATTGAATAGTTCTAACCAACTTGTGCCAAAAAGATTGATTGTATTATCCACAACGAATAATTTTGTTTCTCATGTCTCTCCTTGAAATGTGACAACGATACATGTTTTGCCTATGAAATGTAATTTATCACTCATTACACCAAACACTATTTTTGCTGTTTTATGTAATCACGGTTTACCAATTTTTTCCCAAGTATTCGCATTTATAATTGAGATGTCATTACCTAACTGTAATTTGGTATTCACATTATTTATTGTTATGTGCATGAATTTTCTTGTTTTTCTGTTGCAATTACTCTCTGCTGAAAATACCTTAGAACTTTTTTGTGTTTGAGCCTTGTAGTCTTGTTACAATGAGAACTCCTATGTCCCAGCTTCTGACAGCTATAGCACTTTTTGTTTTTAAACTGACAATCTTTTTTGTAATGTAGGCCTCCACAACCATAACACAGATTGGGGCCTGACACTTGTTTTTGATTGTGCTTCCTGGGACAACACATTTGAACTTTTGTAGAGTCTTTATCTTGTATTTTTTTCACATTATGTTTAAAATTTACCATAGTCTGACATTCTTCTGCGATGGTCTGAGATAAATCCTGGTTCACTTGCCCCATTTTCGAGAGAATCCTTGCTATAAATCAGGTGCTATAAATCCTTGCATAAAGATAAGTGATTTGAGCATATCCTGAGTGAGTAATTCCACAGTTTCTTGGAAATCAGTCTCATTTGACTTTTTGGGTAGAATAAAGTTACAGTAACACTCATGTTCAGCTCCTAGCTACCTTGCGTAGTAGAAGGCTTATTTTCTGCTTCTCCGACCATGACTTGCACTCATTGTTAAAAATTTCCTCATATCTTCTATAATACACAGGAAACATAATACCCACCTCCGGCTTATATGTAAATTCAGAAATTGTGTTAGCCATGCTATCTGGCGTAAACAAGCTTACTGGATTTTTGGACTTCACCAACTGTAACTCAATTAATTGTTGTTGTTGTTGTTGTAGTATTTGATTTTGCAACTCCTGTAGTTGTACCTGTTACTTCTCTTGAAGCTGTACTACTGTGGCTAATAGGTTTTCCATTATACAGAAATTGTCAAATAGCCAATATGAGTTTCGAATGATCCTTGTCATCAGATGTTGTATCCTTATGGACAAACGAATACACAGCAACAATGTAATAAACAATATGATTGAAACAAGTGGCAGCAACCACATGGAACGTAAATACAATCTTTTAAAGAACGACAATCCAACACGCTACCTCAAACTGTAAACTTTGAATTATCAACACATGAACTGTGGAACTAGCACAAACTACCTTACCTATTCAGACTGCTACTATTTATAATTAGTGGTCCAATCCAATCTCCGGGATGGAAAGGGCCGTGATACTCTCACACAACAGGGGTCCAACTAAAAGACACTCTAAGGTTGTGCCTGTTGAAAATGCATCTATACCTACGTGAACATATGAAGTGTTTATCTACTAGCCTAAGGAATATCCTACTTACAAACGTTTCTATGTTGAGGGAGAAGAGGGGTGCTATCAAAATGATAATTCTGCGATGCTTCCTTCTGCAGGTGTTAGGGCCCATCATATAGGAGATGTGGTCCCTAAATCTACTAGCAGTTAATGCTCCATCATAGTAGGTGCCTGCTGCATCAAAAATTTCTTAGCTAGAGGAAAGGTTCAGGATCCTCTTGCTAACACCCTTCACCAGGTTTTTGAACACAATGGGTGGGTGGTAGGGGGCTGTGTTGATGTATGTCAGCCTCTCATTTGGTTTGCGGTAGGGCCTGTATGTACCAGAGCCCAAGTCAAGTATGACATCTAAGAAGTCCGCAGTGGCGAGATTGGTCTCCAGCATAATTTTCAGTCCCATAGAGCTGAGGGTGCTAATTAGATCTTTTGTAAGCCTATCTAGGGTGTGGCCATTGGTTCCTCTAGTGATGGCCAGGGTGTCATCTCTGTAGAGACCAAAAAGACAGAAGGGAGCTTCTTCTTAAGGGTGTCGAGGATATACAATGCGATGAGGTCACATACATCAGTGCTATCGTAGGCTCCCATCACTATGTCAAAGGAGCCTACAGAGTCAGATTGCTTGACCCAGGTTGAAAATTTATTGAACAGAACTGCTTTCCTGGCATGTGTAATGACATCTGTGTCCTTGTCACTAGTGTCAGTGAATCCTCTAGCAAAGGAAAGTGCTTTGACTAGTAAGCTTTTTGATATAGATAGGTAAAAATCAACTATGTCAAACTGGGTGAACCTTGCTGTACCTCTCCCCTTGTTGGTATTAAACCATGCAATCACCTCGTTGGTGTTACACCATAGGGAGAGACTGGTGGATCTCCTTATGCTGTTGTTGATGTTCCTTAGTATGTGTTTGCTTGCCAGACCAATCTTGGGTTTCGCCAGGTTAATCAGGCAGCATTTAGGGTTTGAGGCAAAGTTTGGTTAATGATCTTTGATGGTAGTAAATGCATTCCTTTTAGCTAAAATCTACCCTATCTACTATATCTAATTCATTGGCTAATTGTTTGGCTTCACTGTTGATGTTATTGTATGTGTGGGGGGAAGTGTGCCTATAATTCTGTGTAACATTATTTTCTAACAGCCTGTCATAAGTAAGAGTGTCTATCCTATATAAATTTTTAGTCTCAACTGAGAATATTAAGAGGCTGACAGAGTTTTTTAGTAATCTAATGCTGGCACAGAGCTAATGTTGGAAGGAGCAAGAGGACTTACGAAATTTTAGCTGGGAATGATACCCAGTTGGTCTACCTGAAAGGGCTCAAGTTCCTTGATCTTGGATGTGTACTTCCTAGATTTGATTCCATAGGTGTTGCTTTCCAGGGATGGTGTGGCTAGTTTGGAGTAGAAGGCTTTCCATCGCATTTACCTTATTACGTCCATTATTTTCTCAAGCAGCATTCAAGTGTACAGCTCATTAGATGGTGTAGGTATGTTCTTAGTGAAGTAGTGAAGGTCAAAACATTCCATATTGTTGAGAGACTTAGTAGTTTCCATGAGTATGTAGCAGTGTGGCCTGCCAGACAGGTATTTAACACAAACCATGCGGCCAGGTGCAAAATGGATTGTCAATAAATCATAACTCCAAAACAGAAGCATACTCTAAGTTATAGGGCAGTATAGTATAAAGATAGATAAGGCTGGAGCCTACAGAGTCAGAGTTAGGTTTCATGTCCTTAAAGCATTTAGCTTTACAGTGTATCATAAGACCCCAAAACCTGTTGGCACATGGCCTCTGTAGCAAGTGGTCTCTCCAGAAAATGGAGAAGGAAAAGTTTTCCTTTGTCTCCCTTTGGCTGTTATTTCTAATCAATTCTGTTATTGTGTAGGCTCCTTTGACATAGCAATGGGAGCCTATGACAGTGCTGATGTATGCAACCTCATCAGGTTGTATATCCTCAACACCCTTAAGAAGATTTATGATTTACCAATGATCCATCTGACACCCAGCCAGAATGTTTTACAAATACCATGTGTTAAATAGCTGTCTGGCAGGCCACAATTCTACATACTCATGGAAACTGCTTAGCCTTCCAAGAATATGGAATGTTTTAACCTCAGCTACTCCACTAAGAATATGCCTGCACCATCTAATGAGCTGTTCACTTGAATGCTGCTGGAAAAAATAATGGATGCAATAAGGCAAATATGATGGAAAGCCTTCTACCATGACCTAGCCTAGCCAATCTAAGTTCCCACCCAAGATCAAGGAACTTGAGCCCTTCAAGGCAGACCTATTGGGCATCATTCCCAGCTAAAATTTCGTAAGTCCTCTTGCTCCTTCTAACATAAGCTCCATGCCAACGTTAGATTACTGAAAAACTCAGACAAGCTCCTAATATTTTCAGTTAAGACTAAACATTTACATAGGATAGACACTCTTACTTATGATAGGCCGTTAGAAAATGATATTACACAGAATTAAAGGCACACTTCCCCACACACATACAACAACATCAACCGTGAAGCTGAACAATTAGCCAACGACTTAGATATAGCGGATAGGTTAGAGATTTTAGCTAAAGGAATGCCTTTATTACCGTCAAAGACCATTACTGAACTTTGCCTCAAATCCTAAATGCCGCCTGATTAACCCAGCAAAATCCAAGATCAGTCTGGCAAGCAAACACATACTGAGGAACATTAACAACAGCATAAGAAGAGCCACCACTGTCTGCTTATGGTATAACACCAACAAGGTGATTGCATAGGGTAGAGGCAGAGCAAGGTTTACCCAGTTTGACATAGTTGATTTTACCATTCTATATCAAAAGGCTTACTGGTCAAGGCATTTTCCCTTGTTAGGGAAGTGCATCAAAAATGTTACCCTCAAAGAAGTTTCCCTCTATCCCTTTTGGTCTCTGCAGAGATGATGCCCTAGCCAGCTCCAGAGGAGCCAATGGCCACACCCCAGATAGGCTTAGGAAAGATCTAATTAGCACCCTTAGCTCTATGAGACTAAAAATTACAATCAAGACCAATCACACCACTGCAGACTTCTTAGACGTCACACTTAACTTGGGCTCTGATACATACATTGACGTTAGTGACAAAGACATAGACATTATTATGCATGCCAGGAAAGCAGTGCTGTTCAATAAAGGTTCAACCTGGGTAAAGCAATTCAACCTTGTTGGCTCCTTTGATATAGCAATGGGAGCCTACGACAGTGCTGATGTATGCGACCTCATTGGGTTGCATATCCTCGACACCCTTAAGAAGAAGTTCCCTCTATCCTTCTTGGTCTTTACAGAGATGATACCCTAGCCACCTCTATAGGAGCCAATGGCCAAACCCTAAATTGGCTTAGGAAAGGTCTAATTAGCACCCTTAGCTCTATGAGACTGAAAATTATGCTGGAGACTAATCTCACCACTGCAGACTTTTTAGATGTTACACTTGACTTGGGTTCTGGTACATACAGGCCCTACCACAAACCAAATGAGAGGCTGACATACATCAACACAGCCTCCTGCCACCAACCCATTGTGTTCAAAAACCTAGTGAAGGGTGTTAGCAAGAGGATTACAAACCTTTCTTCTAGCCAAGAAATTTTTGATGCAGCAGCCACCTACTATTATTAGGCACTAGCTGCTAGCAGATTTAGGGACTGCATCTCCTATATGCTGGGCCCTATCACCTGCAGAAGGAAGCACCACAGAAATATCATTTTCTTAACGCCCCGCTTCTCCCACAATGGAAAAAAATGTGTGTAGGTAGGATATTCCTTAGGCTAGTAGATAAACACTTCACACACACACATAGGTACAGTATATTTTCAACAGGCACAACCTTAGGGTCTCTTTTAGCTGTGCCTCCAATATTAAGAACATTTTAGTTAGCACCCCTAGACCACAGGCGGAGGCAGGGTGCTCATGCAGGGATGACAACAGATGCCCAGTGGAAGGCCATTGCAAAACCAATGGAGTATGAAGCTGAGGTACTAGCTGACCCTATTAGCAGCAACAGCAGAAATATGAACAGAGTTAGTGGCAGCACTGTCACCAATGATAACAACATCAATGACAGCAATGGCAGTATCGCTAACAGAAATAATTGCAGAACCATCGCAAATGATAACTATAACAACAGTGACAGCACCACCCGCCATGATAGTGCCGACAACAGCTCCAACAACACCAGCAACGATGACCACAACAACAACAACAGTGCCACAACTGTTGACATCCATTACGCCAGTAGTAATAGCACTAACACCATCGCCACCTTCAATGATGCAGTAACAACACCAACAGCACCAATACCAACAACAGCGGTAGCAGCAGCATCAGCACCCATACATGGTGTTACATTGGATACTCTGATAACATACCCAAGCAACACCTCTCCAGCCACAGATCCTCTTTCAGGATACCAGAAATGAGACATGCTACATCATTAGCCAGTCATGTATGGCAGTTGAAGGATGAAGGAATTCCACACGTAATATCTTGGAGAATCTTAGAAAATACAAGCCCCTACATAAATGGGATCAAGCACTGTAAACTGTGCATAACTGAACATGCAAGGCCATTAAAAGACTCCTTCAACCCAGGGAACATCCTTAACTCCAGGATGGAAGTCTTCGGACCCTGTTTGCACTTCAGGAAATTCCTGCTGGCGTCCTGGGATCCACACAATAACAGGCAAAGGGAGACAATCCTCTAATGTTGACAGACTAACAAAGTCTTTTCCTCCTCCATTTTCTACAGAGGCCATGTGCCAACAGGTTTGGGGGCCTGGTGATATGCTGTAAAGCTAAGCATTTTATGGACATGAAACCCAGGGTAATCTCATAGATCAGCCTCATCTATCTTTATTGTATACTGCTCTATAAATTAGAGTGTGCTTCTTTTTGGGATTTATGATTTACTAATGATATATATATATATATATATATATATATATATATAAAAGATAAACAAGAGTGAAAAAACTACAGAAGGCTTGTGTTACATGGTTAAAGTATATATTTAAATTGTTATGTCAGAAAAATGTTATAAAATTTTGGGTATATAAACATTGTATTTGGAGAAATAACCGGTTTCGTGTTGTCTTTTCAAATTTCTCTACTTGTATCATAACATGTCTTCGCTCCAGTGTGTAAAATAGTTCTA
>NC_068989.1:31649136-31650089 GCF_001194135.2 Octopus bimaculoides | reverse complement strand
ATATATATATATATATATATACAGTTACAAATATTCTATAATTATAAACATAATTATAATTAGGGGTCAGCTAATTGCTTCACCACATACCGAATTTAGAAATAGGAATTAAAAATTCCTTTTCTACTACTGTAAGAATCTCCATGATAATTTACTCCATGATAGAATACTGCAGTTTTCTGCAGTACTGCTCGTAACATAGGCAGAGGGGATGAATAATGATTTTACATTTGGTTGTGTAAATTTTGGAAGTGTTGGTTGGATATCTGTTGCACGATGTCACTCAATCGTGTGCATATTTAATCCTAGCACTTTCAAATTTTATAACTGGAAATGCTACACTGAAGAGAGAAGTAAGTAATTAAAAAATACTTTAATCTCGAAACGCATATGTAGCTAATCGAAGTCGTGTTGACTCATTGTTTTTCTCTTTGCCTACGTAAAAAAGTGTGTTACAGTCTGGGAGATTCTTATGGTAGTAGAAAAGGAATTTTTAACTCCTAATTCTAAATTCGGTATGTGGTGAAGCTATTAACTGACCCCTAATTATAATTATGTTTATAATTATAGAATATTTGCATAATTTTACCTATAAAGGTTATTTTAATGTACCGAGCTACTTGGTAAAATTATTAATTAATTGATTGATTGATTAATTAATTAATTTTACTCTTTTATCTATGTATATAAAAATGAGAATGTCTGTCTGTCTGTCTGTCTGTGTGTTTCCCTAAAACTCGAGAACTACACAACCAATTTCATTCAAATTTTACACATGTCTTACTTAGGGTTCCGGTTGTGTTTTAGTCAAAATAAATTTTTAACTTCTTGCATAGTTTGAGCCCACAGCAACATCATATCTCCTCCACTATTTAAGTATTATGTGTTAAAAGTGAAACAAAAACACTCATGTCAAATACTTTCACTTTAAGAATGAAACTATTCCACTAACT
>NC_068989.1:31642723-31646567 GCF_001194135.2 Octopus bimaculoides | reverse complement strand
ATCATCATCATCATCATCATAGTTTAACGTTCGCTTTCCATGCTAGTATGGATTGGATGATTTGACTGGGGAGTGGTAAACTGAATGCCTGCACCAGGCTCCAATCTGATCTGGCAGAGTTTCTACAGCTGGATGCCTTTCCTAATGCCAACCACTCCGAGAATGTAGTGGGTGCTTTTACAATGCCATTGGCACAAGGGCCAGTCACACAGTACTGGCAACGGCCACACTTAAAAAGGTGTTTTTTACATGCCACCTGCACGGGAGCCAGTCCAGCACCACTGGCAACGACCTCGCTCGAATGATTTACTAACGTGCCACCAGCACAAGTGCTAGAAGGCAACACTGGTAACGATTATGCTCAATTGGTGCTATTTACAGGCCACTGGTGCGGTGTCAGTCATCGAGTATGGTTCAATTACGATTTCACTTGCCCCAACAGGTCTTCACAAGCAGTGTTTAGTGTCCAATGAAGGAGAGGTTGGCATGGGTGCCAGTCGTCGGATTCGGTTCGATTTCGATTTCAGATTTCAAATATCAAATTCCAAATTCCATATTCACTTGCCTTGAGACAACCTGCTGAGAGCCACCGACCAGATCTGTGGCTGGTGTAAAGTCCCCTCTCGACCCAAAGTAACGTGGTGGTGGAACAATGTGGTTGACAGGGCTATTAGACAAAAGAAACAGGCTTGGAAGGACTGGGAAAACGAAGGTAGCAGAGAATTGTATCAGACTGCCAGAAGGGAAGCTAGGAGACTGGTTTACTTAGCCAGACGGGAAGCAGATAAGAAAAAATTTGCCAATGTTCTGCGCTGCGAGGACTAAAGGCTTGAAGTTTTTTGTGTTGCAGGACAGTGTGTGAGAGAGAATCGTGATGTCGTAGGAGAGAAATGTGTCCACATGGATGATGGTATGCTTGCACTAAATGAGGCTGCAAAGAAAGAGGTCTGGAGATGCCACTATGAAAGGTTGCTTAATAAAGAGAATAATTGGGAAGAAGAGAGTCTGCTGAATGTCGACCCAACAGAGGGACCAGCTATCCGAGTTGACAGTACCATGGTAGATAAAGCAATTAAGAGTATGAAGACTGGGAAAGCCCCCGGCCCATCAGGAATCACTGCAGAGATGCTCAAAATATCTGGCAGTGTCGGCTATAGCCTAATGACCCGTATAGGTAATCAGGTGATACACGAAGGAGTCATACCTAATGACTGGTGTAGCAGCACCATAGTCAACTGCTACAAAGGTACAGGTGGCGCTCTAGACACAAACAATTACAGAGGTATCAAGTTGTTGGACCAGGTTATGAAGGTTACCAAGAGGGTCATAGCCCAACAAATTAGGGAGAGAGTCAGTTTAGATGAGATGCAGTTTGGGTTCGTTCCAGGAAAAAGCACCACTGATGCTATATTTCTGGTAAGACAGCTTCAGGAGAAATACCTAGCCAAAGATAAACCTCTGTACCTGAATTTCGTTGACATGGAGGAAGCTTTTGACAGGGTCCCCCACTACATTATCTGGTGGTCAATGAGGAAACTAGGGATAGATGAGTGGTTAGTGAGAGCTGTGCAAGCCATGTACAGGGACGCTGTCAGTAAGGTGAGGGTTGGCAACGAGTACAGTGAAGAATTCCGGGTAGAGGTAGGGGTCCATCAAGGTTCAGTCCTCAGCTCCCTCTTATTCATCATAGTCCTCCAGGCAATAACAGAGGAATTTAAGATGGGATGCCCCTGGGAGCTCCTCTATGCTGATGACCTTGCCCTAATTGCTGAGTCACTATCAGAACTAGAGGAGAGGTTTCAGGTGTGGAAGCAAGGACTAGAATTGAAGTACCTTAGAGTCAACCTAGCTAAAACCAAAGTCCTAATAAGTAGGAAGGTAGACAAAACACAAACACCTTCAGGTAGATGGCCCTGCTCGATCTGTAGAAAAGGCATAGGTAGAAACTCCATAAGATGTACCGAGTGTAAGCTATGGACACAAAAGAGGTGCAGTAATATCAAAGGACAGCTAACTAACAAGATAGTTTTTGTATGTGGCAGATGCTCAGGAGCAATAAACACTGAAAATGTGCAGAAAACAACCTTTACCACACTCCAGGGTGAAAAATTAGAAGTAGTAGATAGCTTCCGCTACCTAGGTGACCAAGTTAGTAGCGAGGGAGGGTGGACTGAAAGTGTAGCTGCTAGAATAAGAATAGTCTGGGCAAAGTTTAGAGAGCTCTTACCTCTGCTGGATGACAAAGGTCCTCTCACTCAGAGTAAATGGCAGACTGTATGACGCATGTGTACGAACAGCCATGCTACATGGCAGTGAAACATGGGCTGTGACTGCTGAGGACATGCGTAAGCTTGCAAGAAACGAAGCCAGTATTCTCCGATGTATGTGTAATGTCAGTGTGCATACACAACAAAGTGTAAGTACCTTGAGAGAAAAGTTAGACCTAAGAAGCATCAGTTGTGGTGTGCAAGAAAGACGATTGCACTGGTATGGACATGTGGCAAGAATGAATGAGGATAGTTGTGGGAAAAATTGCCAAACCCTAGTGGAAGAGGTAGACCCAGGAAGACCTTGGATGAGGTGGTGAAGCACGACCTTCGAACATTAGGCCTCACCGAGGCAATGACCAGTGACCGGAATCGTTGGAAATATGCTGTACGTGAGAAGACCCGGCAAGGCAGGTGAGAGCATAATCTGTGATCTCTGCCAGAAGTGTGGCCAGCTCACTAATCCGTATCTTTACTTCATTGGACACTAAAAACCCTGCTTGCGAAGACCTGTTGAAGCAAGTGAATTTGGAATTTGGAATTTGAAATCTAAATCTGAAATTGAAATCGAACCGAATCCGACGACTGGCACCCATGCCAACCTCCTCTTCATTGGACACTAAACTCTGCTTGCGAAGACCTGCTGGGGCAAGTGAAATCGAAATTGAACCATACTCGATGACTGGTCACCGTGCCAGTGGAGCACTAACAGCACTGTCGAGCGTGTTCATTGCCAGAGCAGCTGTCTGGCTTCTGTGCTAGTGGCCCGTAAATAGCACCATTAGAGCGTAATCATTACCAGCGTTGCCTTCTAGCACTTGTGCTAGTGGCACGTTAGAAAATCATTCGAGCGAGGTTGTTGCCAGTGTCGCTGGACTGGCTCCCGTGCAGGT
Source organism: Octopus bimaculoides (assembly GCF_001194135.2). Taxonomy (NCBI): domain Eukaryota; kingdom Metazoa; phylum Mollusca; class Cephalopoda; order Octopoda; family Octopodidae; genus Octopus; species Octopus bimaculoides. Next base: position 31,643,407 of record NC_068989.1, on the reverse strand, counting down.
GGCACGTAAAAGCACCTTTTGAGCGTGGCTGTTGCCAGTACTTTGTGACTGGCCCTCATGCCGGTGGCACATAAAAGCACCCACTACACTCTCGGAGTGGTTGGCGTCAGGAAGGGCATCCAGCTGTAGAAACTCTGCCAGATCAGATTGGAGCCTGGTGCAGCCTTCTGGCTTGCCAGTCCTCAATCAAATTGTCCAACCCATGCTAGCATCGAAAGCAGACGTTAAACGATGATGATGATATATATATTATAATATAGGGTATCTAAGAGATACCGCCTCGCTGAAAAATAGCAGTCAAATCTTGACTCTATACCACAATAAATGTTCATATGGCACAAAAGAGCGAAGACAAAAACAAAATAAACTAGCAAAAAATTACTGGATAATTCCAGATCCTGGATTTCTGGCTCTGCATAAGAAATGCTCTGCCTTCATCGGTGGAATATACTCAGAAAAAGCACATAAATACAAATATATATATATTTATAAACATGCGATATACTTACATATATGAACGTATACATACATATATATGCACGTATCTCTTAGATACCCTATATTATAATTTTAAATAATTGTTACCTTTGATGGTTTTTATTCCTATGCTGGCCACTTGATAAGATCGATATTTTTATATATCGGTCTTATCCTTATTTATATAAAGATATATATATATATATA
>NC_068989.1:31640690-31642555 GCF_001194135.2 Octopus bimaculoides | reverse complement strand
GGTGTGACTTATTACGCCATCTATGATAAGTCTTGCTAGGTGAAAATCAACTAAAAAAAGAAAGCCTTACAACGAAAAAACCCTTATGATGTAAATATGTTCATAATTCAAAAGACAATGAAATTAATAGGGAAAGTCTGAAGGCTGTTTTGCGTAACATTATTAAGCGTACGTAAATTTAATCTGTCTAATTGGCTATAGAAATGCTTGTGCAAAAGAACTTTTTGCGCTGCCCTGATTATACAGGAGCTAGGACGGCAATTTGTGATGAAGCAATTGCTAGCGATGTTGCTACACAGTTTTGCCAGAATTCTATCAGATTGGGCAGTAGATGTTGATGCACCATTTTGCCTTATGTTCAGAGTAGCTTCTGGAATGTGGTGAATTGCTGCAGTCTGTTGCTGTCTTTTTAAAACGGCTGCTATCTTTCTCCAGCAAACTGTCTTCTTTGGAGGCATAATCTATGTATATATTAAACAGAACAACAAAAATTATAATAGATGGCAGGGTCAGTAGTTTTCACATTTCTGTAATTTTTCAGATTAACCCCCGCACGATTACCCAACCCTAACCCTAACACTAACCCTAACACTAACCCTAACTCTAAACCCTAACCGTAACCCTAAAACCCTAACCCTGACCCTAAAACCTTAACCGTAACAGTAACCCTAAAACCCTAAAACCAGTCATCGAATTTAGTTCGATTTCAATTTCACTTGCCTTAACAGGAGTTTAGTGTCCAATGAAGGAAGGTGCGCATAAGTGGACTGGCTACACCCCTGGCAGAGGCCTTGGATTTTGGTCTCACTTGGCTTGCCGGATCTTCTCACGCACAGCATATTTCCAAAGGTCTCGGTCAGAAGTCATCGCCTCGGTGAGGCCCAATGTTTGAAGGTCGTGCCTCACCACCTCATCCCAAGTCTTCCTGGGCTTACCACTTCCAGAGGTACCCTCAACTGCTGGGGTGTGGCACTTTTTCACACAGCTATCCTCATCCATTCTCGCTACATGACCATACCAGCACAATTGTCTCTCTTGCACACCACGACTGATGCGTCTTAGGTTCAACTTTTCTCTCAAGGTACTTACACTCTGTCTAGTATGTACACTGACATCATACATCCATCGGAGCATACTGGCTTCATTCCTTGCGAGCCTATGCATGTCCTCAGCAGTCACGGCTCATGTTTCACTGCCATGAAGCATGGCTGTTCGTACACATGCGTCATACAATCTGCCTTTTACTCTGAGTGACAGGCCCCTTGTCACCAGCAGAGGTAAGGGCTCTCTGAACTTTGCCCAGGCTATTCTTATTCTAGCAGCTACACTTTCAGCGCACCCTCCTTCACTACTAACTTGCTCACCTAGATAGCAGAAGCTGTCAACTAAGTCTAGTTTTTCACCCTGGAAAGTGGCCAAAGTTTTCTGCACATTTTCAGTGTTTATTGCTCCTGAACATCTGGCACATAGAAAAACTAACTTCCTAGTTAACCTTCCTTTGATATTGCTGCACCTCTTATGTGTCCATAGCTTGCACTGGGTGCATCTTATAGGGTTTCTACCTACACCTTTTCTACAGATTGAGCAGGGCCATATACCTGAAGGGGTTTGCATTTTGTCTACCTTCCTACTTTTTAGGACTTTGGTTTTAGCTAGGTTGACTCTAAGGCACTTCAATTCTAGTCCTTGCTTCCACACATGAAACTTTTCCTCTAGTTCTGATAGTGACTCAGCAATTAGGGCAAGGTCATCAGCATAGAGGAGCTCCCAGGGGCATCCCATCTTAAATTCCTCTGTTACAGCCTGGAGGACTATGATAAATAGGAGGGGGCTGAGGACTGAACCTTGGTGGAACTCCTACCTCT
>NC_068989.1:31631946-31640366 GCF_001194135.2 Octopus bimaculoides | reverse complement strand
AGACTCTCTCCCTAATTAGTTGGGTTATGACCCTCTCGATGACCTTCATTACCTAATCTAACAACTTGATACCTCTGTAATTATTTGTATCTAAAGCATCACCTTTACCTTTGTAGCAATTGACTATGGTGCTGCTACACCAGTCATTGGGCATGACTCCTTCATGTATCACCTGGTTAACAATACAGGTGACTAGGCTATAGCCAACACTGCCAGATATTTTGAGCATCTCTGCAGTGATTCCTGATGGGCCAGGGGCTTTCCCTGTCTTCATACTCTTGATCGCTTTATCTACTAAGGTACTGTCAATTAGGATAGCTGTCACTCCTTGCAGCAACACCTGTCCGTGTTTGGATTGTGCTTGCACAGGGGCCCATCCGTACTCCCGTTTCTGCCATGAACAGAGATTAATCTTCTTTCTTTGCGCCTTTGTGCCACATGGGCTCAACTCCCCTCTCTCTTCATCTAACCCCCTCCCCTTGCCTATCTCCCCCTCCGCCTTCCCTCTTACTTCCTCCCACCCACCTCCCCTCTCCTACTCCGACTCCTACTTCTCTTTACTTCTCTTCACTCCTACTTCTCTTCACCCCCTACTCGTTCTCTCTTATTCACTACCATGGATTCACTCATCCACAACACACACACACAAGCATGGCTGTGCAGTAAGAAGCTTGCTTCCCAACTATATGGCTTCGTGTTCAGTCCCACTGCTTGGCACCTTGGGCAAGTGTTTTCTACTATAGCCTCGGGTCGACTAAAATTTTGTGAATGGATTCGGTAGATGGAAACTGAAAGAAATCCATCATATGTGTGTGTGTGTGTGTCTTTCGGTCTATTTTTTTTTTTAAAAAGAAGTACTGAGGTCAATTCATTTGATTAAAATTCTTCAAGGCAGTATCCCACCATTGCCACATCCTAATAACTGAAAAAAGTTTATAAAAAAAAAAAAATACATATATATATATAAGAGAATTGTAGTTTGCTTGAATCATTTCCCTTTCCTATACATTCACAGACGTCCACACACACACAAATCCCCTCAAAACCAAGCCCATGTGTCTACACATATTGACATACACACACACATATACATCTGTATGTACATCCAGCCATGTGCACACATGTCCCCACACACACACTTCTATACACCCACATGCATACACATACTCACACACATATATACCTACACACACATACATATACAGAAATTTACATATATATGTACATATATATATATATATATATATATATATATATATATATATATATATATATATATATATATATAAACATCCATGTGGACACATACATGCACACATATCCACATGCACACACACATATACACAGATGCATGCATGCATACATAAATATGAAAACATATATTCACATACAACACAAAATGCATCCACATATATACACATCTACAGAAGCGCTCTCAAGTCCACATCCACGTAAATACACACACTCACAAACATTTGGAGATGTATATCCACACAAAACACACACACATGTCCCCACATACAGACACACATGCATAATCAAATATGTTTATATACACAAGCACAGACACACAGATCTACACACATATCTATACATATATATTTATTGATGTATACTCTTTTACTCTTTTACTTGTTTCAGTCATTTGACTGTGGCCATGCTGGAGCACCGCCTTTAGTCGAACAAATCGACCCCAGGACTTATTCTTTGGAAGCCTAGTACTTATTCTATCGGTGCCTTTTGCCGAACTGCTAAGTTACGGGGACGTAAACACACCAGCATCGGTTGTCAAGCGATGGCGGGGGGACAAACACAGGCACACAAACACACATACATATGTATGTGTGACGGGCTTCTTTCAGTTTCCGTCTGCCAAATCCACTCACAAGGCTTTGGTCGGCCCGAGGCTATAGTAGAAGACACTTGCCCAAGGTGCCAAGCAATGGGACTGAACCCAGAACCATGTGGTTGGTAAGCAAGCTACTTACCACGCAGCCACTCCTGCACCTATATATAAATATACATACATTGATGCATGCATATATCTATACACACACACATACACATATGCATAATGGGCAAAAGTGGAGAAAAATTAGTGTTTACATGAAAGGATTACATCAGAGAATCTATTAAAGCAATGAGGAGTTATGATAGCAAAAGAGTGCAATATCCAACGTATCCTTCTTTTTAAGGTTGCAGGATGTGATTTGAGGAAAATTTCACTGTTATTTCTAAAAGGGCAAGTGCTGGTATTTGTACTTTACCATTGGCTTATCTTCAAATTGTTATAATTGCAGATTGATCACCTAGAGAAAATGAGAGACCGAGAGAACATCTTACAAGACAAACTTCAGCTGGCTGAGAATAAACGGACATCTGAATCACAGATAAAATCTGAAAACGAACAGCTAAACCGACAACTCTTGAATCTTGAAATGAAAATCACCCAACAAGAAGAAATGTATGAAACTGAGGTAATAACTATTTTATGTAGAATTATTAACCACAACATAATCTTTCATAAATTGATACTTCATGCCAGTTTAGCAGGATAGAAGAACAGTTGTAAATTTACGGGTTTTGATGAGCTTTGTATGGGAACCTTTGATCATCTTGGGAATTTTGTGTATCACAAAATACCCCCACCCACATATTTTAGCATGATGTCCAGGAAGAAAGTTTGCTTGTAAGCATATTTGTGATTAAAAACACATCACAACAGGAGTAAACAAAGTCAATGTATTACACTATGAAAAAAAGTAAAGAAGGGGCTATATTGACAGAAGCTTGCTTTGTAACCACATGGTTCTGGTTTCAGTCCCACTGCATGGCACCTTGGGCAAGTGTCTTCTACTATAGCTTCAGTCTAACCAAAGCTTTGTGAGTAAATGGAAACTGAAAGAAGATTATCGTATATATATATATATATATATCATCATCATCATCATCATCATCATCTAACGTCCGCTTTCCATGCTAGCACGGGTTGGACAATTTGATTGAGGACTGGTGAACCAGGTGGCTACACCAGGCTCCAATCTGATTTGGCAGTGTTTCTACAGCTGGATGCCCTTCCTAATGCCAACCACTCCGAGAGTGTAGTGGTTGCTTTTACGTGCCACTGGCATGAAGGCCAGTCAAGAGGTACTGGCAACGGCCACGCTCAAAATGGTGTATTTTACATGCCACCTGCACAGGACCCAGTCCAGTGGCACTGGCAATGATCTCGCTCGAATGTCTTTTCACGTGCCACTGGAACAAGTGCCAGGAAGGCGGCGCTGGTAATGATCACGCTCAAATGGTGCTATTTACGTGCCACTGGCATGGAAGCCAGACAGCTGCTCTGGCAACGATCACGCTCGAACGGTGCTCTTAGCGCTCCACTGGTACAGGTGCCATCATGATTTCACTTTCACTTGCCCCAACAGGTCTTCGCAAGCCGAGTTTAGTGTTCAATGAAGGAAAGGTATGCATAAGTGGGCTGGCTACATCCCTGGCAGAGGCATTGGATTTTGGTCTCACTTGGCTTGCTGAGTCTTCTCACGAACAGCATATTTCCAAAGGTCTCGGTCAGAAGTCATTGCGTCAGTGAGGCCTAATGTTCGAAGGTCGTGCTTCACCACCTCATCCCAGGTCTTCCTGGACCTACATCTTCCACAGGTTCCCTCAACCGCTAGGGTGTGGCACTTTTTCACACAGCTATCCTCATCCATTCTCCCCACATGACCACACCAGTGCAATCGTCTCTCATGCACAACACAACTGATGCTTCTTAGGTTCAACTTTTCTCTCGAGGTACTTACACTCCGTCAAGTATGCACACTGACATTACACATCCATCGGAGCATACTGGCTTCATTCCTTGCAAGCTTACGCATGTCCTCAGCAGTCACGGCCCATGTTTCACTGCCATGTAGCATGGCTGTTCGTACACATGCGTCATACAGTCTGCCTTTTACTCTGAGTGAGAAGCCCTTTGTCACCAGCAGAGGTAAGAGCTCTCTGAACTCTGCCCAGGCTATTCTTATTCTAGCTGCAGCACTTTCAGCGCACCCTCCCCCACTACTAACTTGGTCACCTAGATAGTGGAAGCTATCAACTACGTCTAGTTTTTCTCCTTGGAATGTGGCAGAAGTTGCATCTTATAGAGTTTCTACCTATGCCTTTTCTACAGATCGAGCAGAGCCACCTACCTGAAGGGATATACGATAGTCTTCTTTCCGTTTTATTTATTTATTTATGTGTGTGTCTGTGTCTGTCCCTCACTACTGCTTGCCAACCAGTGTTGATATGTTTACATCACGTAGTGGTTTGGCAAAAGAGAACTGATAAAATAAGTACCAAACTTTAAAAAATGAAATTCATTCGGCTAAAGATGCTTCAAGGTGCTGCCCCAGCATGGCCACATTCTAAAAACTGAAACAAATAAAAGATAAAAGTATCTATATTTCAAGTAAGAAGCACTTTATCAAGACAGAAAAAATATAAGTTAGAGAAAAAATTTTACATGTGTTATTGAACAAGAATGACTGGCAGTAGAATGGGAGTGGGCTTGAGTGTATAGTTTCTGGCAGAAGAGAATGTAATGGATTGTGAGTGACTGTTGAAGATGCACTAAAAGAAAAGGGGATGGAACAGAATGTTGTATGTAGTATAGGTAGAAGAAAGTGAGACAATATATAATTGGAAGTAAAATAAGCTTGTGTACACACAGCAACATATATGTGTGAATAGGTACATATAGAAGATTTAGATGGTGCAAATGGAGTGGATGTGAGATAAAGCTAAACAGTTTTGAATCGAGCAGGAGCAGCCATTCTCAATAAGAAAATCATTTTTTTGTTCTCTGGGGAGCAAGCTAGAAAGAGAATTATGTTGCGAAAGACCACCAATGGTAAGATGTAAGTGGAAATGGTCTGGAGAGCTGAAGTGGCATGCAGTATGTTTTTGAGATTAGATTCCTTAGATTTTAGATTACTTATTACTTATAATTTATTCTCACCTATCTTGTCCACTCTTATGATTGATGTAGTATATATGGATTTGAAAAATTGTAGGTTTATTTTGGGGAATAAATGAAAGAAAGGAAGTTCTGTGGAGAACTAAGAAATGACCCATATTTGAGTAGCAATTCTTGAGAAAGAGGCATGGATGATTAAAAAAGTTCAACTCAGCACTGCAAGTTACTGAAACTGTTGCTTCTGCTGTTAAACATGAAGAGTTGCATCTACTTATGATACATAAGTTAAATTAGTCTATCAATATCTTGAGTGTCTTGACCATGTAGGAAGGAATCTATTGATCCTCCTGTTAGCAACAGGACCAAACAACAAACTATTGACTTTGTCAGCTGCTACTCTCTATTTTAGAAGTTTACAAAACTGTAACTCTGCAAGATATATAAATGAGTTTCTTCATTAAATATTTCCACAGATAAAGTCACTTAAGATAGAGAAAGAGAACTTAAATCAACAGTTGCAAAAACTAAAATCATCTTTTGAAGAAAGCAAGTTAAACTCCGAGAGAAAACATACGGAAGAAGTTGAATTCTTAAAGAAACAACATGAGCTTGAGAAGCAAGAAGTGGAAAATATACACAATGCTAAGATCAAAGCATTAGTTAAAGATATTCATCAACAGTTGGCAGAGAAAGACAAAGGCTATGAAGAGTCTTTTAATGAAGCACTAGGTAAGTTTTTTACGATTAAACATTCTTTCAAAATGTTTCTCCCTTTGAAGTTATATATTTTAAAAATATGTAGTTTAAGGTAAATAAAATGCTTAATGTTTTACTTTTTTTATTGATTTTAACATTTTGGGTTGTTTTTTTTTTAATAATATGAAAATTATTAAAACTGGCTAGTTTTATCATTAATGATAACATGTAGGTTTTAAGGCTGTGCCACCAATCTGTCTTCTACAAAGTGTTTGTGGAAAAATTATAAAGCATTTGCCTTTTAGAAATTTTGACAAGACTGGCATTTTTTGTAGTTTTCATTTATTCTTCATTAACCTTCTGTTTTCAACCCTTCAGCATTTAAACCAGCCATCCGACCCAAACTTTTCTACCAGTTATATGTTTAAACTGGCTAGATCTGGCTACTCTCCCCTACCTAACAATGTCATTGTAAAAAGAAGCAATCATATTATTGGAATCTCAAAGCTACAAGAGAATTTATGATAAATTCAAATCAATGTAAATAAATAAGCATTGCATTTGACAGAGTAATCTGAATGCTAAAGGAAATGTAGTTACTGTGAAGAATGGAAAAGTTTCAATATTTCTGGTTGAAGCCTTTTATCAAGGAAAAAAAGAAATAGTTCTGTGAGCTGTTAGACAAGAGTCCTGTTAAAAATGGAGTAAGGAAGTGGGTAGATAGGAATGTGGGTTCTGCATAGAGGAGAGTAGAGGTAAATGGTGGGAAGAACATTGGACATACACAAAGAGAAGGGTAAGCAGTGGTAGTGTTGATGTGTGTGTATTTATGTGGGCACTTTGATATGTATCAGCAGAATCAAGTAGCACAGATGTAGGTATGTTTATAAGTATATTTATATGTGTTGGATGGAAATTAGAAGAAATATAAATAATTGTTGATGCCGTGAAATGTTGGCATGTCTAGTTTGAAAATCTATGCTCCCAAATTTGCCTGCTAATAGGAAGACACGGTATTGGAGTAATCTGAATATAGAGTAGGAACCATCTAGAAAGTTGAAATTGTAACCCATAAGTTTAGGGAGACAGATATTGTAACAAATGTGGAACAGGTACTCTCAGAAGTGATCTGCCAAGCATTAGCTAAGTTTCAAATATGTGCAATGCTTTAGTAAGTTGACATTCGATGTTGAGTACACTGTTGGATTTAGACATGAAGTGGTTGGAAACTTTGAAGGTGGACTTAGAATCACATAAAAGTGTGATGATGGTGATGAAAGGACTTGTGTACATATACATAATCAGTTGTTTTTGTAATTCCCAAGAGCAATCAGCTATTCCAGTTAGAGTATGACTTATGGCAAAAGAATTGCTGACTTTCATGCTATATATGCTATAATCTATGTCAAACCATCCAATGACTTTACACTAACACATTTCTAGATATCTTGATTAACTCTTGTTTTCTTTGGTTACAGCCCTTCCATTTCACATCCATGGTGCCATGTCTAACCTCATCTCTTCAATTGTTCTTTCCTTCTTGGCCCATCTCAACTCCTTTTTACTATAAACATTAAATTCCTCTATACCATCATCCTGACCCTTAAATTGTTTCTTGACATGTGCACCACACTCAACTTTAATATTCCTACATTTCTGTATCTTGCCAAACTCATCTTTACTTTCAGTTGCTTCCCTTCCTTGACTGAGTTCTACCAGCATATCACTACATTGGCTGTTGGTTATCTTGAGGCCAAGATTTTCATTTTGTTTACTGGTTCCACCACAGATCATTAGATAAGATCATTATATTGATGACCATAATGTTGATGGCTCTTTTATGCAGGAGCAGCTTCCAACATTAACTTCTTAGACATTCTCATTTCCATTGACAACTTATCACCTCTTCACTCCTGTCTTTTATAAACCTGACATCTCTCACCCCTACTTTTGTTTCTTCCCTTCCTCCCCAACACATACTAAATTTACTATCCCTTTCTTCCACTGCCTCCATCTTTGTCACTTCTACAGTAGTGAAGATGGAGGCTTTCTGAGGCTAAATCGCACCAAATATTCTACTTCTTTCACACTGTGATTCCTTCTCATGCTTACTTTGTGTCTGTCTCCAAGCCTGAGCCATTAACCACATCTCTTTAATCCTATCCTACTTTGTTCCTTTGCCCCTCACTTTCTCTCACTATCCAACCACAACTCCACTTGCGAAGACCTGTTGAGGCAAGTGAAATCGAAATCGAGTTAAATTGGACACTAAACTCCACTTGCGAAGACCTGTTGGGGCAAGTGAAATCGAAATCGACTTAAATTCGACGACTGGCACCCATGCCAACGTCGTCTCCTTCATTGGACACGAAACTCAGCTTGCAAAGACTTATTGGGGAAAGCGAAATCATGAAGGCACCTGTGCCCAGCGTCACCTTTCTGGCACGTGTGTCCGCAGCATGTGTAAGGACTTTTGAGCAAGATCGTTGCCAGTGCCACTGGACTGGCTCCTGTGTGGGTGGCACATAAAATACACCATTTTGAGCGTGGCCGTTGCCAGTACCGCCTGACTGGCCTTCATGCCAGTGGCACGTAAAAGCACCCACTACACTCTCTGAGTGGTTGGCATTAGGAAGGGCATCCAGCTGTAGAAACTCTGCCATATACTGTTCATGAGAAGACCCGGCAAGCCAAGTGAGACCTAAATCTAAGGCCTCAGCCAGTCCACTTATGCGTACATTCCTTCATTGGACACTAAACT